>NC_056739.1:1041047831-1041356754 GCF_019279795.1 Protopterus annectens | reverse complement strand
GAACTGCTTAGGATTGTTTTGACAGTTTATGGCAAATTTGAACATTTCATATTAATTTTACTTTGTTCTGCAGTTCGATGAATTTTTGAAACATCTGGAGTTTTCGTCTTCTGGTGATGCTCTTTCTGCAGTATAGACAGCTTAAGTTCTGTGTTACTATAACCAGAGGCATGTTTGGGTGAGAACATGAATTACTACTTTTTGGATTAATTCATAGACGGATCAGCCACATAAGGTTGAGATTTTGTCTAGGCTTATTGCATTTCTGATATACTCAGTAGTTGTCTGAGTGAGATAAAGGTTATTACTTGTTGACTACTACCTGCATGGCGCTATGTTATAGTTTGGAAAATTTTCTTGGCTTTGTCAGTAATGTGTGGAATTTAGGTGGGAGGAGGGGCTCAGTGTTATACTATTTTACTGAATTACTCAGGTCTTCTCCGTACTGATGATACTGAGTCTGTGTTACATAACAGCTGTAAAAGGGAATATAATGAATGCCTACTCAACAGGTTATGTGCAGCAATTATCACCTGTGTCTGAGCATGCATAACTTTACAGTAATGAAAGGCAGGTCATTATCATCTTAGCAATAAGTCAGTTACAATATAGCACTGACTCATTATCACTTTTCAGGTAAAACTCTTGGCAGTTGTCACTGTTGTTCACATAAGTAGAAGTTATCACTTTGATGAATGCACAAGCCAGATTGTGTTTATTCTCTGCTTGGAGTCATTGCAAGCCCCCCCCCCCCCCAGTATTCATCAACTACCTACCCTCTGAAACATGATTTTTTTTTATTCCTCTATACAGACAGAGACACACACACACACACACACACACACACACACACACTGATGTTTGTGATGGTTCTATGTCTTATCTTATTTCAGCTGTTAGACTATTTGCATATCTATTTGGTGAACTACCCAAGGTGTAAGGTATCTGGTTCTTTCTCCACTGGCAGTCATTGCAATACATCCCCCCTCCACACTACCTTCATTTATATCATTTATACAATTTGAAGAAATGTAAGAAATCTATGAGGAAAAATGTGGACATCTTGCGAAAATCAGGACACTTGAGAGTTATGACAGGGATACATTTTCAAATGCTGTTTTTTCATGAGAAAGTTGCTGGAATAAGAGGATTTGTGGTATACTGTATGAAGGATATCAATATATATGTTATTATTTACTGCCTTGCATCCTCTGATTTGCCAGAAAATCACAAATTGTTTTTACCTATAAGGCAATGACAATATCCAAACTCATATGTTGTATTTATTTTTTGAGACTATCCTGCACTATTGTGGTAAAATTTTTCCTGTGCTTTTGAACTATGAAGTCATTTTGTTGAGTTACTGATTATAGTCTTGCTCTTTTATTTATCATTAAATATGTTTAAACCTCCCTCTGTGGGTGAGATGTGAGAGGCATATTTCAGCTGTAGACTATTTGCATATCTGTTTGGTGAGCTACCCAGGGTGTAAGGTAGCTGTGGACATATATATATATATATATATATATATATCTATGTATGCACACACAGATTTATATATGTGTGTATGTAAGAGATAGGTGTGTGTGTGTGTGTGTGTGTGTGTGTGTGTGTGTGTGTGTGTGTGTGTGTGTGTGTGATATATATGTGATATATACAGGCATGTATGTATGTATGTATATATATATATATATATATATATATAGATATATACAGGTATGTATATATATATATATATATATATGTCTGTGTGTGTGCATATATATATATATATATATATATATATATGTATATATATATATATATATATATATATATATATATATATATATATATATATATAAATATAGATATACATATAGATATATAGAAATATAGAGATAGATTTGTGCATTGCTTTTCACGTGCCTCTGTGCAGGTATATTACATCAGAATGTTGTATATCATCGTGTTTTTCAGGTGTGATTTCAAGTGTAAAGCAACACAGCCACCACCAAAGATGCCATCTGTTGAGGAGAAAGCAAGCAACATTTACCTGTTGGGTGAGGAAACTGACTCTGATGGTTGTAGCAGTGGTTCAGACAATGGTATGTACCTTGAGGCACCACATAATGCCAACCAGAGTGAGGATGATGATTATGACACAGAGGATGAGATTCCACTCGCACGTCTGCATGAAAAGGCCATTGCCTGTGATACGGATGATGCCCCTGTGCCCGCCATTCCTGAAAGACCACTACGAGTTGCCAAAGCAGCCATGACCAGTAATTATGACACTGACAATGATAGTGAGGATGAGGTGCCACTTGCACACCTAAGGAAGGTGGCCACACACAATCACGATTGCCACCCAGTGCATTCAGAGTATGATGCAGATGATGACTTGCCTTTATCTGTGTTCAAGAAAGCATGTGGTATGACTGACACAACTGTGCAGTCCTCCACAGTGCATGGCACTGCAAGTGCTGACAAGGGTGTGGATGTGCCTTCGACTGTGCATGACGTGGAAAGTAGTCCAGAGTATGGTGATTGGGATGGAGAAACTCCACTAGCTATGAGTCCAAGTAGCTCCTTGCCAGGCAATGATGTGGTTGCGCCTCAGCAGGGAACATGTGTTAGTAGTTCATTGACAACTGCATACAGTACAGTTGCTACTGGCATTGAGAGAGCACCATCTCTCAACCCTTCAGCCCTTTCCATTCCCAACTGTTCCACGCGACCCAGTCGGGTACGCCGAGCAGGCCCACCACATAAGATCACATGGGAAAAACACCTCCAAGCTTTACACATTGAGGGATTTGTGGGGCCAGTAGGACCAGTAAATCACTTGGGCTCAGATAGCACAGAGATGGACTTCGTGAATTTGATGTTCCCAGAGGAGTTGTACACCTGTATTGCTAATGAATCCAATCGCTATGCTGGACAGAGGCAGGCCACAGCAGCCAAGGTTGATGCGGTCCTGTTTGCCCAGGAGACATATGCACATTTCTAGGTGTCAGAATATACATGTCTATTTTACATGTTCATGAATACAGGAAGTACTGGGAAACGCACCATGTATATGGTCGCTTCGATGTACATGACCAGAGATATGTTTGAAAAAATTCAGCAGTACTTCCACTGTAAAGATAACAGCCTGAGGCTACCACAGGGCTCTGGTGGTCATGACAAGCTACATCAGGTATGGCCAATACTGGATGTAGTACTTCATGCATGCAGGATACGTTACAATGTGCATCGTGAGGTGGCTATAGACAAAGCCATGGTTGGCCTCCGTGGATGCTTGACATTTTGACAGTTTATGCCTGGTAAGCCCGAGAGGTATGACATTAAGGTGTGGGTGTTGGCAGACTCTACCAATGGGTATGTACGTGAATTCCAGGTATACACTGGAAAAATGGAGCAGAATACAGAGGTTTGACTGGCACACAGAGTTGTGGTAAACTTAACTAGGGGACTGATTGGCAAGAAGCATCACATTTACTGTGATAACTTCTTTACCTCTGTTCCGCTGGCACAGCAATTGCTGAAAGATGGTCTATACTGTTGTGGAACCATGCGCACCAATGGGTCAGGATGGCCTCTAACATTCAACAGACAGGCTATCGGAAAAGCAGCTCTAGGCTACTACAGGCAATTGCAGAGTGGACCACTACTAGCTACTGAATGGAAGGATAGCAACCCAGTATTCCTCCTGTCAACTAACTGCAACTCAACCTTGCCAGTCTCCAGCACACACAGGAGAAAGCTTGATGGAAACAAGGCATCGGTGCCATGTCCACCAGTTGTAAACATGTACAGCAGTTACTTGAATGGGGTGGACCGAGCAGATCAGCTCAGGACACAGTATCACACTGCCAGAAAGGCCCGCAAATGGTGGCTGTACTTGTTCTGGTTCTTATGGGATGTGGCCATTGTCAATGCTTTCATTATATTCCGTGAAAGTAACAGCCACCAGCAACTGTCACACTCTGGATGTGCTATTCCAACAACACAGTTGCAGTTCTAAAGGAACCTAGGCTTTCTTCTACTTGCCAGCTACACGAAGAGGAAAAGATGCACTGAGATTACTGTCCCAGAGGCTGTGAGCCGATTTGAGCATGGCTCTCACTTTCTGGGGAAATGGCGTAAATCAAGATGCAAAATCTGTGCCAGCAAGGGTAAACCTGCTGAGTCATCATGGGGGTGCCCGACTTGCAAGGTCAACCTGTGTGTCGAACGCTTTGACAAGTACCATGGCCATAAATTTCTCGTGGGTTACTGATGTCAGGAATGGCACATGTTGCGATGCACAAGACAAATCAAGATGTGTATGTTCTTGTGTTGGTGGATGCATCGCGGGGGGGGGCATACCCAGCCATCATGGATCTTATGATCCACCTGGATCACAGTTGGGAACTTGGAGACTCTTCAGCTCAGTCCCGTAGTGCTGCTGTTGCAGGTGAGCTTGGCCTTGGGGGTGTCATTGTGGTGCAGTGTTTACCTCCAGGAAAGGATACATGCAAAAAGGCAAAGCCTGGGTCAGTCTTGGTGTAGCTCTCCAGTCAGTCTCCCTCCCTTCAGGTGTAGTCAATGTTTGCAGGTCAAGGCAACAGGGTTTACATTAGCTCCTCCCTTACACTCCTTATGGCCATTGCCGAAAGGACACATGTAAATGGAAAAGGCAGAGGTAAAGCAGAGTGCCTCACCATGCTTTTTCTATATACATGTGCCCTTTCTGTGCCCCCTTGCCAGTTACTGGCCAAGCCTTTCAGCACCAAGGTCAGGAAGGTCCCTCTTCAGTCTTTTCTGCCAACTGCTCTTGTGTTGGTGGATGCATTGCGGGGGGCATACCCAGCTATCATGGATCTTATGAACTACCTGGATCGCAGTTGGGAACTTGGAGACTCTTCAACTCAGTCCCATAGTGCTGCTGTCATAGGTGAGCATGGCCTTGGGGGTGCCACTGTGGTGCAATGTTTCCCTCCGGAAAAGGACACATGAAAAAAGACACAGCCTGGGTCAGTCTTGGTCTTTTGACATGTTGCCTTGATGTAGCTCTCCAGTCAGTTTTCCTCCCTTCAGGTGTAGTCAATGTATGTAGGTTGTTGTTTGTCTTTTCGGCTTTTCCTGGTTAGGGGTAGCCACAGTGGAACTCTGGTTCGCTAATGATTGGCAGTCGATTTTTATGGTGCCGAGTTGCCAGCCCGACGCCCAACCTTCAGCGAAGGCACACCCATTTACACATGTCTTTCGGAGGCTACTCGACCGTGGTGAGGACATGCAGACTCCACACATAAGGCACTCCACCCGAGAATCGAACAGGAGAACCTCTTGCTGTGAGGCAACAACGCTACCACTGTACCCCCGCGGCTTGCAGTCAATGTATGTAGGTGAGGGTAGTAAATGTATGAAGGTCAGGACAGCAGTTAGTGAGTTACTTCAGTCCCCCACCCCTTAGGTCCATTGCTGAATGGGCACATGTAAAGAGGTAAGGCAGACTGCTGACACTGAAGGAGGTCGTGAGACAATAGTGGTATCAGCAGTCTGAGTGGGAAGCCAGCACAGCTATGGGACACTTCAGATAACCAACATCTGGAGCCCCATGCCTGTCCTTGGCATATTAGTGGAGCGGCGGTCCTTGCCCTGCTTTTTCACTTTACATGTGCCCTTTCTGTGCCCCTTTGTCAATGTCCACCCATGCAGTATTTCAAGTAAAGTAAGACTGTCTTCTGCTGTTCTTGGAATCACTGGAAAGGGAGCTTCCAAAACCCTAAGCTGTCCCATCACAGAATCTTGTGTTGGTGGATGCATTGTGGGGGGCATACCCAGCCACCATGGATCTTGTGATCTACCTGGATCGCAGTTGGGAACTTGGAGACTCTTCAGCTCAGTCCCATAGTGGTGCTGTCCTCAGTAAGCATGGCCTTGGGGGTGCCACTGTGATGCAGTGTTTCCATCTGGGAAAGGATACATGCAAAAAGACACAGCCTGGGTCAGTCTTGGTCTTTTGATATGTTGCTTTGATGTAGCTCTGCACTCAGTCTCCCTCCCTTCAGGGTTAGTCAGTGAATGTAGGTGAGGGTAGTAAATATATGAAGGTCATGGCAGCAATTAGTGAGTTACTTCAGTCCCTCATCCCTTAGGTCCATTGCTGAATGGGCACATGTAAAGAGAAAAAGCAGAGGTAAGGCAGACTGCTGACACTGAAGGAGGTCATCAGGCAGTAGTGGTATCAGCAGTCTGAGTGGGCAGCCAGCACGGCTATGGGACACTTCAGATAACCAACATCTGGAGCCCCATGCCTGTCCTTGGCATATTAGTGGAGCGGTGGTCCTTACCTTACTTTTTCTCTTTACATGTGCCTTTTCTGTGCCCCCTTGTCAGTCATTGTGTGTAATTTGGTGTTTTCACGGGTAGTAGGTATGTACCTCTGAAGCGTCATACCTAATGCAAAGAATACTGCCCCTGTGGATAAGATGGAAGATTTGGATTGGCTAACCAGGTAATGTATATAATATACATATATATGTAGTCTTCCAATACATTTGTCAAGTATCAGTAGTAATTTGTTTGCATTTTCTTTCATCTGCGGGTTTGTCCACCTTCTGACACTGACATGGCTTCACATCCAGGAGAACGACAAGTGAGAGTGTGGGTATGTGGCCATTCCTACATTCACTGGGCTGCCAGCCATGCCTCTAAAACTGAAATCCGGCACAACTTGAGCTTCCTCACATCCATTGTGAAGGTAAACTGGATTGCAAGAAGATGTATGCATTGGAGCGGACTACTGCAGTTGTTGGAAGAGAAGTGTTCCATCTACCCTGAGCCCGACATTCTTGTGCTGCACATTGGAGGGAATTATGTCATCAGTCAACCACTCGGAAAGTTACAGTTTGAAATCACAGCAATTTTTGAACACCTGAAGATTGGTGGTCACTTTGTCATTTTGTGTGGTCTGATATAATTCCTCAACAGATATGGAAAGCAGGAAACGGTCAATGGGCAGCTCACAAGGCCAGACATTTACAGAATGGGTTCATGCATGGCTTGATGTGCAGCGTCGGTGGTTCTACAATCTGCTATGACAGCATCACAGTGGTAGATGTTCACCTGTTTAGAAGGGATGGCATTCACCTAACTGAGGAGGGCATTGCGTTGTTCTTGACTGACCTCCAGAATGGCGTAAGGAAAGCTATGGAGGACTGGTAACATGTAGCTTGTGAGAAGAACGGAAAACACCCATGACCAAGTAGGATCAGTATAGTAAGTAAAATTCTACTACGAAATGTGTTGTGTAAAATATATTTCTCTGAGTATGGCAAATAACTGTGGGAAGTAGCTGGTGAGGATGCTGAGAAAGAACAACTGTTTCAGGAGAGTGCTACCACGTACCATGTAATATGTCAGTGACCATCCTGCAATACTTCTTTTTTTAGTCTGCTTTTATCAGGCATGTGTAGAGTTTAGATGTCAGGAAGGGCTTACTAATACAGAACTTGATCCCTTAGGTCCATTGCTGAATGGTGACATGTAAAGAGAAAAGGCATAGGTAAGGCAGACTGACAGTGTTATTGGCTGTCTGAGTGGGTAGCCAGCACAGCTATCAGACAGATGAGATGGCCTTGCCTGCCACTGAAGCCCCATGCCTGTCCTGGGTTCATTAGTGGAGTGGCAGTCCTTACCTTGCTTTTTCTCTTTACATGTACCCATTCAGCAGTGTGTTGGCTACACCAAGAATGTGTATATTTACAATCATATGTGTCTACATGATAAAACAACTGCTTATGAATGCTGTACACATGTACAGATATTAGTTTTATTAAGACTTGCGTTATGGAAATTGAGTTTTTTTCATATTTTGGTAAATAACTTTGCAAGGGAGCATTAAGTAATACCTCATTTTGAAGACAGTATTGATAGTTCCAACATGGTAAAAGAATGGTGTCTGCATGTTATACACATGTGCAGATATCAAAGTTTGTTTCAGACTTAGGTTATGGAAATTATGATTTTTTTTTCATATTTTGGTAAATTACTTTGCAAGGGAGCATCTGAATGGGCCAAGTAATACCTCATTTTGAAGACAGTATTGCTCATTGCAACATGGTAGAAGAATTGTGCCTGTATGTTGTACAGATGTGCAGATGTTAAAGTTTGTTTCAGACTTAGGTTATAGAAATTGTTTTTTTCATATTTTGGTAAATAACTTGGCAAGGGAGCATCTGAATGTGCTAAGTAACACCTCATTTTGAAGACAGCATTGATAGTTCCAACATGGTAAAATAATGGTGCCTGTATGTTGTACACATGTGCAGATATCAAAGTTTGTTTTGGACTTAGGTTATGGAAATTGATTTTTTTCATATTTTGGTAAATAACTTTGCAAGGGAGCATGTCAGTGTGCCAAGTAATACCTCATTTTGAAGACCGTGTTACTGCTTACAACATGGTAGAAGAACCGTGTCTGTGCACTGTACACATGTACAGATGATATAGCTTGTTTAGTCTTGTACAATTATGAAAATTATACATTTCCAATACTTCTCATTATTATGTCCATATCTTTGCAAGGGAGTATAGTGATCACACAAATGATGCATCATTTTGAAGCTGACATTCAGATGTACAACCTCTACACTGATATGTAGGCTTTGTCTGTTACAGGTGATGAGATATGCTTTGTTTATTTATCTGTTATGAGGAATAGTATATTAATCATATTTCTGTGAATATCTCCATAAAGGAGCATCACACAGTAATGGTTAAGATATCATTTTAAAGTTGACATTCATACTAACAAATTAAATACAAATTGTATGGGTCTCCATGGTACATTGACCAATATATTGTGCTTTGCTTTTCCAAAAAGGTAAAAAAAAATATGCACGATATCAACATTCCTTGCCAAATATTTAATAATGACTTTGATGTGCACTATCAACATTTACACTATTGGAAAGGTCAGTGTCTGCTGAACAACTTTTGCGTTTACATTTTTTGTCTAGCTCTTACAGTTAAAGAGTTATAAGCATTTGTTTTCTGTATGGTATTAGAAATGGATTTTCTGAAAATGAACTCAGGCTGCACTGTTGTTCCTATGTTGGAAGTAAGCAGGCAGCATTTTCTGAGCTGAATGAGTTAACATGTCTTAATGCCAGTAAACAGAAAAACTGAAAATGAAAATAAAAATAAACAGCACTGTACATACAAGTCCCATAAAGCTATGATAGAGAGGACCACAAGTTTACATAGCTGAGAAATGCCATCACAGATGCACTAACTTGAAATTTACACTTGATTACAGGGCCAAACAGCATTTTTTTTGTTAAAATAGCAGTGATGCTTGTTGACCACAAAGATATTTTGTAAAATTCCAAAAGCCATGCAAGTAAAACACCATATTATATTAATATTGTAGAATTTATTATAACATTAGGAAACACGTTTCTGACAGTTTTACTAATATTTTATTTCATACATTTTAAATGTATTTTTTAACATTTTTTACTATTGCTAAACAATTAATGTATTTTTGTAGATCTTATTCATTGGTATGTATATTTATACAAATTCATATTAACTCCATGTCTTTTAAACTATGTATTTTTTATAATTAATCCCATGTTTCATTGATTCAGCATCTCTTCCAGTTGTTACATATGTACCTGTTTGTCTATTTCCTGTTTAATTATCAACATTTGATTGGTTTAGTTCAGCCACATGATGGTTGCTAATTCACTTAAACATTTGTATTAATTAGTTGTTTTTTTGTTCTGATGAAGTCCCATTTGTAATGAGGATGAAAGTGCATGTATTTTTAATTATAAAGTCCTCAACTCTTGGTTGTTTGTTTTACTTTTTGGTTGTTTCATTAAAGTTTGTGGTTTAGAGTAAGAATGAATGATCATGTGGATTCCTTCCTGTGTGGCTGGTCTAGTCACAACTGGGCATCTCATTGTGGTTCTGAGGATATGAAATTAAACATAAAGGTGTGCCTTTGACAAAACTATACTGGGAAGGCCATGGAGGAGGAGAAGGTTTCCCATGTCTCTCAAAGTTTCATGATTCTCTACATTAGAATGCATAATACACTTGAGGCTGATTATGCTCTATTTATTGAGGTCTGCATAAATGCCTGTAAGAGTGGAACAGTAGTCTCCTTCTAGATGTTAGAGAGCTAGACATTTTTTTTTTAATTTTCTAAGAATATGTGCTCCGGACTATATTGAGTTATTTTTCATTACACAAATGAGGCTTCCCTTTATCACCAATGGTCCCACGGAACTGGAGTTTATGACCTTGCTGAATAGTTTTGGGACCTGCAGTCTTCAGTGAAAGGGAGACTGCTTCCTTACTGGAACCTTGGAGGCTTTACAGTGTGACTCCTGGAGAGCAGCCCAGAACAGAATGTTGCCTAAGTCAAGTAATCTGCTGGCTCATCATGTTTTAAACCAGTTTGAAATCAGAATTTCATTTATAAAATCCACATGGCACCATAGGCAGCTACAATCAGAGACTTTTCAACAGTTTGACCCTTTCTCATTAGACAGAATTTCTAACCCCCTTAGGGAGTCTTAGGGCTGCATTAGGAGATTGATTGGGCTTTTAGAACATGCAAGAAGAGAAAACATCTTTCTGATGTTCCTTGGTGTTGACACACAGAAAACCTTTTATTGGATCTCTTGGAGTTAGTGATTCTGAAGATGTCTGGCTTTCCAAATAAGTAGATTTATATGTGTAGCTTTACCAAGGTGCTCCAGGCATAATCTTTTTTGACTATTTGGTGTCAGAGATACTCTTTCTACACTGTGATGTATGGCCTTTTCTTTTGGCCATATAGCTTCTGACCGTTTACATTGTCATTTTCTTAACTTTTCGAGACAAGGATGAGAAACATCTAGCAACCATTTCATAGATGTCTTATTATTCTTTCCCGAAATGATGGCATGGGGCCTTTTGGATATTTCTGACTCTCTTCCAGTGATTTGCAGAGGTCTTATTTTTAAAGATCATTGTTAACTGATCTCCATGTGGACTGTCTGTCTCAGCCAGCCTGATGTATGGCCTTTCTTTTGGTTTGGCCATTTGAGCAGTTGAAATACCTGGGGGATGTTTTGGTCATAAAACTTCACAGAATAAAAAAACTAAGTCAAGAGGTTGTGTGAGATATCACAAATAAAAATATCCAGAACTGGTGGAATAATAGGTTCCTGAAAGTGGACTATCATTTAGCCACTACCAATATGATCTTAGCACCAGAGATTCTGTGTCCCCTTTATACCTCCTCCATGCATCCCCAACCATCATTAATGTTCAGATGTGTGCAGGACTTGCACAGGTGCTGTTGGGTCCTATATGAACTAGGATCTGGGTAGAAATTTTGCCCAAAGGCAAAGATGAAGAATACATTTACTTTTCTGTTTTACAAGTTTATTTACTTGTTTTCAAACTTCATCCTTCTTAACTCATAGGAGAACTGCAGCACCAAGAAAACATCAGTTTGGGACAAGAATGTGATATAAAAGAAGCTGAACAAGAGGGAGTGTATAAATATTTCGGAATTGATGAAGGATCGCCAATAAAACATGGACAAATGCGAATAAAACTTAATAAGGAGTACTTTAGAAGACCTAAATTAATCCTGAAAACAGCATTGACATCTAGGAACAAAGTCCAAGCTATAAACCAATTTGTTCTTCCTGTCCTAACTTACAGTTTTGGAGTGATTGACTGGACCCAAAACCTGTTGGATAGATTATATAGGAAATCAAGAAGGATGCTTCATGCTCACCAAATGATTTATAAAAATCAGTGCATACCAAGATTATATATTATCCGTTCTGAAGGAGAGCTGTGCCTCCTTAAAAATGATTCCATGTATAGATCTGCAGTTGTGGGACTCCACACATATTTGCTGACCTCACAAGACCCAAATGTAGTGAACGTTTTGAAACATGAGGAGAATAAATCTAAGATGACTTCCCTGCTTAGGCTAGCAGAAGCATATTGGCATTAAGCAGAAATAGAAATCAAATCACAAGTAGATAAAAATCAGGTGGCAACTGAATGTGCCAAAAAGCAAAAGAAAGAATATAAGGTGAAGGACCAGATGAGAAGGCAAGAAATGTGGAAAATGCATAAATATAGTTGCAAGTATAGAAAACTTCTAGAAGAACCTCATGTTGATCAGGGACAAATGCAGGAATGATTAAGGAAAGGTGAATTCAAACCAAGATATGAAAGGTTAATATTGATGGCACAAGATAGTGGGTTACATACACATTGGTTTACAAAGTCCATTGAACATGTGGGAGAAACAGACAAATGTAGGTTTTGTAAAACAGAATTGGAAACAGTTGCACACCTCATTGCTGGTTGCGACATACTAATGGCAGAAGGACTGTATACTGAAAGGCATAATAATGTGACAAGACTGTTGTACTGGGGATTGTGCAGCCATTATGGTACTGAAGTGGCTGAAAAACATTGAAAACATAAGCCACAAAGCATCATAGAAAATGAAGTCTACATCACATGTGATCATCCATTACCAAGAGTTCAAAGGATAGATGCTAGAAAACCAGATATAGTGGTCCAAGGAAAGAAGACAGAAGTAACATCTGTCATTGAAATCGCCACACCCAGTGACCGCCGTGTCTTGCATATAAAAAGACATAAAGTAATAAAATATCAGGATTTGCAGGCAGAAATGTGAGCAATGTGGAAGAAAGATATCCAGATAGTTCCCATAGTAGTAGGTGCAATATCTACAGTCATATTTACATGCAACTCCTTACAAATTGCAGAAGGAATCATTACTGGGCACATTGCGGGTGCTGCGAGGAGTACTTCTGGCTGACATCAAAGATTGAAACAATACTAATTTCATTAAGTTTACTCGTACTTTGACTTAGGAATGGGGTCCATTCCCGTCATGGTATTAGAAACCCAAAAGATTTGGAGAAATTAAAAAAGGGAGAGAATATGAAATGCTGTGAAGAGTGCATGATATTCAGACATTGGAGGATTGCCTGCAGTATTGACAAGGCATTCTTTAGATGGCTGTGTAATCATAGAAAACAGCTAATTGAGGGATTAATAGATAGTCTTGTGGTTAGGGATTTGACTTTTTAACATTTTTTTGTAGTGTGCCTCTTTGAAGAAGCGAAATTAAAACTTTGGTTTCCCCCCTGTAGCTTACTCAGGGATGATGATGGCCATTAGCTTTCAAGGCTGAATAGAAGATGGTCAGTGTGTTGAGCACACCAGTTAAAAGAGGGATATGGGTCGGTCCTTTAACATAGCAATGCAAGAGTATTGCATTCTAGCTTCAAACCACTTTTAATTAATAAGAATAAAAATTATAAAAGTTTGGATGAACTATAAGGAAACTTTATTGAATCACTAAAGTAAAAGATAAGCATTTTCATCTACTAACTATTTCAAGAGCTTTAGACCTTTTCAGGTCAATGTTAATGCCAGAGTAACAGTGTTTCTAAAATGAAGAAGTCTGCAGTTCTTGAAAATAGTTAGTTGACAGAAGTGCTTACCCTTCACTTTCTTCCCCCCTCTCTATCCCGTGTATGCCCCAAATGCTACATCGGGCAACGAGCACCCTTCAGCGCCCATTGTTTCTGTAGCAGTTGTGGGTTTTACAGGCCCAGAATGCTAGCCCAAGGCTCAACTGTCCTCAGAGGATGCACCACACGTACTCGCATGCAGACACTCATACCTAGGGCCTATTTAGAGTGTCCAGTCCACCTACTACATGCCTTTGGAATGTGGGAGAAAACTGGAGCACCCGGAGGAAACCCATGCAAATGCAGGGAGGACATGCAGACTCTGCACAGAAGGCATCCCAGCTGAGAATTGAACAGAGAGAACCTTTTACTGTGAGGCAGCAATGCTAACCACTACACCACTGTGCCACCCAGTTGCCTTTCACTTTAGTGGTCTAATAAAGATTCCATGCAGTTCATTCAAACTGTGTTTTGATTTGTTATTATTCTTTCAATGAAATAGCCACCTGGGACTTATTGCAATGAGTTAGGAGTTATCTGTTGTTTTATATATATATATATATATATATATATATATATATATATATATATATATAAAAAATTTTTTTGAAATTAGCAAAATGTGGAAGATACACCAGAACCCAGGTAACTCAATAAGAAATTAGGAGGCATCATTTGCCGACATTTGTTTGGGGGGGGGGGGTGCTTTTTCTTCTTTGAGAGCAATGTTGAATAAATCTCCTTGACTGTCTTATATAGGAATTTCTGTGATATAGTCACTAAATTGCTGAACTCCTACTGGCAGTGGATTCATTTTCATCCATGAGGAACTGACACCTGATGATATGGATTTGTGGCTGTTTTTCCATTTAGTCTGGACCAGTTCCCCATCATTAAAGGTCTTTTGCATGAACAAAGATCTATTTTTTTCTTTTTCCTTCCCAAAACTTAACTAATATACACTTAAGGTATTCATTTTGCTGTTGGCACTACCACTTGTTCTGGGGGATTGGTCTAACAACTTTGCTACATGCCATAAGTTGACGCCCTTGCAGGATGGGGTGGAAACAGCTGTCAGGTTTGTAATGAAGAAATAACTTTATCAAGTTCAGTCAGATTATTTGTTAATGCTTTACCAAATCATACCGTTTTACAAGCTATGTTATTCTGGAATTTGCTATTCATAAGATCATAGGTGAATACTAGTATAATGCTAAGTCATTTGGGGCCTAGCCTCTACAAATCCCAGTATCAGCTGTATGTTTCAGCACATGATGAGGGAGGGGGCACAGACCTAGGGTGAGTTTGCACTTACCCATCCACTCATCTAGGTTGGATTTAGAGTGTTAAGGAGCTGCTTCCTTTAATGCAGAGGGTATGTTTATTTTGTAGGAAATGAATTAATTGAGACAGGGAGAGACTGCCACCGTGTTTTGTTTTTTATTGCCATGGAAGTTTGGGCCTTTTATGAGAGTGTTTATGGTACTATTGGTTTTCCGATGTGTAGGAAAGTCTAATAGGATGGAGTCTTTTTTTGGATCTAAAGCCTAGACAAGGGTAATTCCAACAGGAATTTGTAAGATGCAAAAAAGGAGAGAATAGGGCCTTTAACGTTCCAAGAACTCAGACCCATGAATTTTCATTAGGATGCTTTGATGGCTTTCAAGTATGGACAAATAACATATCAAAGGGAGCATTGTATTCATTTATGGGCTTGAAGAAGGAGTAAAGAGGAATGATATCCTTGGACATTGAAGATTTGGTAATTAGCTGGACAAGGTAGATACATTTCCTAATGATAGATACATTGGGTTTATGTTAAATCTTCAAATGCTGGAAATGTCGAATGTCATATGGTCGAGACCATATGATCGACATTTCAAGTGTTCGAAGATTGACTTTTAATGGTGCCATACAGTGCAGAATGGGAGAATTTCCCTTTTCTGGACTGAAGTGCGGTCTCGGAGATGTTATATTTAAGTAGCGGGGGTGTGGGGGGTGCAGGGGGGCTTGCCCTGTTAAGGTGTGTAGTATTATATATTCGAACTTCCAAATGTCGACCATATGGTCTCGGCCATATGGTATTCAATAGTTTGGATGTTTGAATATATAACATAGACCTGATACATTATGGTCAAAAGAGAGCTGATTGTCAGTGAAATTTCCTAGATCCTTGATGACTGTGTTTATCTTGATTAGTGTGCCGTTTATGTGGTAGGTGCATGGTTGCTGCTGTTTCTCAAAAGATACAGTGCTATACGTTTTTGCATTTAGCTTGAATCCTATGCCTCTGGCCCCATGAGGTAGTATGAGTTAATCCCTCATGAAAGATTAGACAGTCCCAAGAAGAGCTGATGATTGCACTGAGTTTGCGTTCATCTGCAAACATGGTAAACCAAAAACTCCCAACAAAAGCTTAGGTGTTAGAGAAGCAAATACCAGATCTGATGTTGTCTCTCTCATCTATTCCTTAAGGTATGAGTCTTCGGATCTGACTTCGGCCACTCAACACTTTGGATTCAATGCTCAGGCTCCTCCCCCTACCCATAATCGCCTTCCGTACCCAACATTGCTTCATATCTTGTTTGCTGTTCATACAAACAGATATGGACCCCTGTGCTCAGACTCGCCTCAGATAAGTGTGTTTTTAATAGATATATATATATATATATATATATATATATATATATATATATATATATGTGTGTGCGTGTGTGTGTAATATATATGTATATATGTGTATATATATATATATATATATATATATATATATATATATATACATGTATATATATATATATATATATATATATATATACATCTATATAGCTATATATTTATATATATCTATATATATTTATATATGTGTGTACATATACATACCTTCTTTCCTGATTAACTTTCCTGTTGATTTTTTTTCTTTTCTTATCTGTTTACAAAATGTTAAAGTAAGGCTTTACTTATCTTTTTGTTAGCACCATTGGCTCCCTGTCCTAGCTGGACTACTGTGTAACCCTAGGTTGTTTTCTTGATGTACCTTGAAATTTCTTACTGCAGCTGTCTATATTGATTTTTTTGTTTTCTGGTAACCTCTACATTTTTTTCTACAGAATGGACACACCCTCGGATTTCAATAAATAAATGGCCTGTGACCATAAGATCCCTAATTCATATCCCCATTACAAATGTGTGTACTGTGTTGTGCAGCTCATCTCAATGAAGGCTGCTCAGTTTGCACTACCTTTGACCAGATGACCATTGTTGAATGTCTGAACAAGTCAGTACTGAAGGCACTGCTCGCAGCCACTGTCAGAGACTCATCCCAACCTCTTTCTTCTTTTTCTGTTTCTGGAGCCTCTTTGTCTGCCAGTAAGCCACTGAAAAGAAATAAAGGGGAGAAAAGTGGTGAAAAATCCAAGTGCTCAATATTGCAGCTGGTATTGGGGGGGCATTATTTGGGCAAGAATATCCAAGTCACTTTGTCCCCCGAAGAGGCCAATTTACATTTCAATGTCCTACAGATGAGATCAGTGCTATTAGCATTGCATGCACTTCAGGATGTGCTACCTGCAGGCAGATAACCCAAATGTAATGACTGCAACAAAGAATACACTCGAACATCTACATTTATGGTACGTGAACACAACTGTACTTTCTTCAGTCCCTTCTCATAAACATTGCAAATTCTTTCTACAAGGCACGCTTTTCTTAAGACTTCACTTTAAAGATCCCACTCCTCCATGGAATTTGAATCTGGTACAGCAAGCATTTGCCCACTCCCCCCTTTGAACTTGCAGCTAAATGTGATCTTAAATATCTTTCTTGGAAGACTATATTTTTAGCAGCCATTACTTTTGCCAGATTAATTTCGGAAATTCAGGCTTTATCTTTGAAACCACTATATGTGATCTTTCACAAGGATAGAGTCACATTACAAACTAATGTTTCCTTCCTTCCTTCCTAAGTTGGTCTCAGAATTTAATATCAATCAGTCCATTAATTTGCCAGTGTTCTTTCCAAATTTTGCAGACAAAGCCAAATACATGCTACATTTACTAGATGTTCACAGACAGTTACATTTTACTTAAATAGAACAAAAATATTAGAAAATATTTGATCTGATGTTGTCAATCTTCATTCATTCATGACAGTTGGGTTACGGTTCCATTCTTGGAACCGACTCAGACATTGTAACAAGCTCAAGCCATCCAAAAACTCTTGAGCTAAGGTTACCCACAGTGCCTTTCTTCCCTTCCCTTCAGATCTTGTTTGGCACTTAGAGTTTCAAGACGTGTCAGGCTGTGCTCTCAAGCTAAGTGTTTTTATTTCTATATGTTTCTCAATATTTTTTTCCTATTTTAAAGCTCCCCTTTTGATATGTCTAGGTCGCTCTATTTTATATTATTGAATTAGTGTGTGAGTGCTGATGTTCTTCGTGTTTCACTGTTGCAGTCATTACATTTGGGTTATCTGCTTGCAGGTAGCCCTCAGTCAGCCTGATTATCAAAGTCTTGGGTCCTGCGTCAGTTGCTGTCTCATCTTCCATGACGTCAGGTAGTCAGGGGTATAAAGCATGCAGCAGACTCCATTTTATCAGTCTTTCTTGCCGAGCGGTGCCCGAAGCAGAAGCAGTTCGCAAGTGCCGGTTGGCCAACTCCTGAAATTTTCTTTTTCGAGTTTCAGATCTGAAGTCTTCAACTAAGCTAAGTACCCTGTTGGGGATCCTTTTTCTTGCTCTAAACCGATGTCAGTAAAAGTTAATAATTGTATTTCTTGGGGAAAGCAAATACCTCATAAAGATTTTCATTCGTACTGCATTCCTTGCTTAGGCCCAGACCATGACGTACCTCACTGTCAGTTTTGTGCCTTATTCAGTCCGCGAACTATTCGTCGTCGTTTCATTTTTGCATCTAAATATTTTGGTACTCTGTTCAATTATCCAGAAATGGCTTCAGTAAGCTATCAAACTACCGACATTCCTAAAAAACGCAAAGATAAAGACAGAGACAGACCGCATAGGTCCAAAGCTGCCGACAAGTCTCCTAAGCTAGTCGCCAGTTCACCGGTACTCAGTAAGGTGCTTTCGCAGCCACTGATACTTGCTACTTCAGTTTCGCAGGCCTCTACTGAGACCCATTTGGAGTCCAGTATGCCACAAGATGCTTCTTCGACTGTGGAACCTGCGGATGTCTCTACTTTGGATGGGTCCAGAGCCACTGTGCAGGTGCACTGGCTTCTGATGGTTTATTCAGGCCTACTGACTTGCATATTAAACCGACACCATCTTCTTCTTCAATGCTTAAAACTCGATCCATGCCTAGAAAACCGACGCCCAGACCAGGCCCCTATGCCTAAAAAACAAATGATAAGAATGGCTGAAGACCTTATTACTCTAATAAAGGGAAGCCACCCTTCTCCCTCTAAGAGACCTAGGACTGATTTTCCTTCTGATTCTTCTGATCAGGATTCTGAAATTTCTGATGCTAGGTAGTCCAATCTCACCTTTATTTTGACATATGGGTTTGGAGCCGATCCTCGGCTCCGATTCGGACGATTTTCAAGCTCGAAGACTTTTGGTTGGCTCATGGCTAAGCAGGTATCCCATGGTGCACCAGTGCAATCCCCAGATCTCGTTTGCCGCGTTGAAGAGTTCGGATGTGCTTCTGTTGGCTCTGGCTAAGTCTTTTTCAATTCTTTTATTAATAGGTGTTTTTTTGCATATTTACTGTTATCCAGTGGGATCATATATAGGCCTTTACCTAAATTGTCCTGTGGACTTGTTTGAGCTTAGTAGTTACTGTCCTGTGTGCCAGTAGTTAGGCGCCATTGTGCTTTTTTTGCCTTGATCGTTAGTTTTGGCAGTTTTTCGCCGCTCTTAATCTATTAATTTATTTGTACTGTTAACTTGTTGATTGTTAACTTGTTGTCTTTGACGGGGATCCGCTAAAGTCGTATTTTAGGATTGCTGTTGTAAAAATTTTTTCTTGTGTGATTGAACCTGTGTGTGTGTGCGTGTCTGGGTTATATACTTGGTCTGTTTGAGTTAGAAGACCTAGTTTCTATTCCACTGGGCTAGGTCCGTTTAAATTAGAGGACCTGGTCCTCATGTAACTCTACTATTTGTATTTTCACATCTAAAAATTTTCCTGTGTGACTGAATCCTGTGTGTATGTGTTAAAATAACTTGGTCTGTTTTAGTGGAAGACCTAGTTTTTCTCGTACACCAGGCTAGGCCCATTTAACTTAGAGGACCTAATCCTCGTGTAATTCTTCTGCAGGGCTAGGCCCATTTTAGTTAGAGGACCTAGTCCTCAGTTATTCTCTCTTTCCTATTTCTTTGGTTTTGCATGTGTGTCTGCAATGTCTAAGGATAGCAAGGAGCATAAACCCTCTGGGTTCAAAAAATGCATGAAATGCTCCCAGAAAATGTCATTAACGGGTGGCCGTAGTAGCTGTGTCTTCTGCTTGGGAGCCATCCTTTTGCAGGAATCATGCTTGTTCTGTCATGCTTTCTCTCCTAGAGTGTTTCAGGAGAGAAAGAACAAGCTGATACTCAGGGGTCTTCTGAAACCAACCTTTGAGGAAGCCTTATCTAGTTTGTCGGCTTCTTCTTCCAAGTCTACAAGATCCAGATCTGACTCCAAATCTAAAGCTTCAAAAAGGCCTTCTCCGGCACTGGCTGGTGTCTCGGAGCCGCCTTCCAAATTACCTAAATCTGCCTCCTGGACTCCTCAGTCTTTGGAGTTGAAGGAGAGCACCATGGTATCAGAGTCAGTCACAGCTGCTTCGGTGCTGATTTCTGAACCTTTGGAAATAGTAGTTGACTCTTCTGCTCGGAGCCGGTCTGTAGAATCCATACCAGTCTCCTTGCTAATCAAGTCTCCAGTGTCTGCTAGGTCTAGATCCCCGACTTTGTCTTCCAGATCTTCCAGGAGCCTTTCGGGCGAAGATGTGGAGAGGGTGGTACTGAGACTCTTGAAGTCGTCTGTTCTGCCTAAATTTTTGTTGGCTCTGACCCTGTCTGCTCCAGAGCCACTCGAGCCAGTTTTGCCCTCGTTTGTGATTCCTTCTCCGAGCCATGTTGACTTTTTGGAGCCGGAGTGCTTATTACCAATGGAGGAACCCTCGGTTCTGGCTCCTCTTGCTGCTGCATTGGAGCAAAGTTCAGCTCCGACATGCTCGGCTCTGTCCGTCGTGTCCAGGGACCGAAGCTCTTCTGTCGGCGCCTATGGGGAGGGCTTGAATCGATTTTCTTCGGTTCTGAGCCTTCCTCTCGGTACTTCCACCAGGGTGAGCTCGGACCCTGCATCTATCTCTGAGCCGATGGCTCTGGCTCCAACCTTTGTCTCTTCAAAACGGGGGAGGTCTTCGGAGCTGGAGAGGTCGGCTTTTGAGTTGATGAGGAGCATGCTGTCTCAATCTACAGCACCTGCCAGTGGTACAAATACTCTCCCCCCCCCAGGGCTCACACTTCAGTCTCAGTACCTACTTTCACCGGAGACAGCAGAGACCCGCAGACTCTGGAGCCACCGGCTGGTGGCCTCCACTCTTCCAAGGCCTCCCCAGAAGGTCCCTTCAAGGAACCCCCTCAGAAGAGGGTATGCAAGAGGAAGCATATTGACTCCCAGGATGAGTCTTTGACATCGGACACTGACCATGAGGAGTCAGAATTGTCTCCCAAGTCGTCCTCTGATGATGTCTCCTTTGTGGACATCCTGGAGGTCCTTAAACTGAGGTGGGGCTGGCCCACTGTCAACCCTTCTGATGAGGAGTCGGTGTACCTGAAGGCTTTCAGATCTCAACCCTCTGCCTCTTGGGTGTCTCCACCTTTCAACGAACTAATGGACCTGGTTAGTCGGAAGGTGTGGGATACTCCTGATGCTGTGGAGCCAGTTCCCAGGAGACTAAATAAGTTCCTGTCTGCCCCTACTGGAAAAGAGTTCTTGTCTAAGGGCGTTCTCGTAGATGCCATGGTGGTGGCGGCAGCCATGAAGGAGTTGGTGGAGACTTCTTCCTTTGTTCATCTGCCAAACAAGGAGTCTCGACAGATGGACAGATTTGGGAAGCGTGTATTTAGTTCAGCGGCATTTTCACTTCGATCTCTGAACTATCTTACCCACTTCACGAGGTTGCAGAGGGATCTCCTCAAGGAGTTAGGAGATTCCATACAGGGTGCTTGTCCTGAGGAGTCCCTTATAGGATCTCTGCTCAGTTGCCCACCCTAAATTCTGTAGTCATTTCCTCCATGCGGCTTATCTCCCATGCGGCTGATGGAGAGAGTAGAGCAACGGGTTCAGGAGTTGCCCTTAGGCGCCACTCCTGGATGTGCTTGTGTAATTTTGTGGAGTTATTCAAGTCCACCTTCACCAACCCCCCGTTTGATGGTTCCTCCTTGTTTGGTCCCAAGGTGAAAGAAACACTCACTCGGTGTGAGCAGGAAGGAAAGACTCTCTCTGCCGTGGAAGTCCGTTTTACCGTTCTGTCTCGACCATACCCCAAAGGTCAAATGGGAGGTAAAATGTGGTTCAGAAAGTCCCAGAGGGTCTTTCCGGACACACAGAGTGAATCCTCCTTCAGAGGCAGAGGAGGAGGAAATGGTAGATGTTGCCCTAGAGGCAGGGGCGGTCCACAATACCAGCAAGGCCGTGATTCCTTTCAAGGGCGGCCTTATCAGCGCTTCTGATGTGGGGCCCGACTGCGTTTCTCTGGAGCCAGTCAGGGGACGCATCTCTTTGTATTCAGAAGCCTGGCTAAATATCACCCAAGACAAGTGGGTACAAAGAGTTGTTACCAGAGGCTATATCATACCCTTTTCCCTTCCACGATTTGTTCCCAAAAAGATCCCAGATGTTCCACCCAATCACAGGGATCAGGCAACTGTGGAGATCAACAAGTTGCTCCTCTTAAAAAGAGTCATCCAGCCCATCCCAGCAGACCAGACAGGATCCGGAACTTACTCCAGGTTCTTTTTAGTCCCAAAGCGAACTGGAGACTGGAGGCCAATTTTGGACCTCAGCAGATTAATCAAATCTGTGAAGAAGGACAAGTTTTGGATGGTCACACTGCAGTCAATACTCCCATTGTTAGGGAAAGACTATTGGATGTGCTCTCTGGGTCTCCAAGATGCCTACTACCATATAAAAATGGACAAGGGGTCAAGGAGGTACCTGCGCTTCTGTCTGGGAGCCAGTCATTATCAGTTTCGTGCTCTGCCCTTTGGTCTCACCACAGCCCCCAGGGTGTTCACCAAATCCATGGCAGTAGTGACAGCTCACTTGAGACATCAGGGATTCCAGGTGTTTCCGTATTTGGATGACTGGCTTCTGACCGCCCCCACCAGGCATCTACTCATCCAAAACAGGGATGCCACCATTCAACTTTATGCTCAACTAGGGATCTCCATAAACTGGGAAAAATCTGCATTGCTGCCCTCGCAGTCTGTAATTTTTATAGGCGCAGAGGTAGACACACTGGATAAGACAGTTTGTCTCCCCACCGAAAGAGCACAAAACCTCATCTCACAAGTTCAGCGTCTTCTTCCGCTTTGGAAGGTCAAAGCAAAATGGATTCTTTAACTTCTCGGTACGATGGCCTCAACCATTCTGTTAATACCTTTAGCCAGGTTGCACATGAGAATTCTCCACTGGCTCCTGTTTTCCCAGTGGTCATTCCAATATCTACCGCTGAGTCACCCTATCCTGCTGATGGAATCATGCAAAAAGGACCTTCATTGGTGGATAGCCCCCAACAAACTTGTTCACGGGAGCTCCCTTTGTGCCTGACCAACCCGTTGCCACTGTGACCATGGATGCCTCCCAGGTCGAGTGGGGGGGCATTATCTTGGCAGGACTGTCCACGGCACATGGCAGGAACACGAGGCTCATCTGCATATCAATGTTCTGGAGATGAGGGTGGTGCTTCTGGCTTTGCAAGCACTTCAGGACCTTCTTCCTCCAGGGACAATTGCAATGCAATTGGACAACATGTCAGTTGTGTGGTATATCAACAAACAGGGCGGTACCAGATCTTACCCACCCTGACGAGAGGCCATGCGAGTTTGGGAATGGGCGATTTCTTCCCAGCGCTTTATGGTGGCAATGCACATTCCAGGGATAACCAATGTGATAGCTGACAAGCTAAGCCGGGCAATCTTACTGCCTCATGAGTGGTCTCTGAAGCGGGAAATAGTGGAACAGATTTTCCGGAGATGGGGACAGCCTTGCTGCAATCTTTTTGCCAGCCCAGTCAGTGACAAGAGCAGCAGTTACTTTTCCCTAATTCCCCCTCCGGGGGAAACACCCAGAGATGCTCTGGTCCACGATTGGCCCATGGGACTTCTATATGTCTTTCTTCCATTCCCTCTTATCCCCAAAGTGATTCAGAAAGCCAGTCAGCTGGGAAGCAATTTGATCTTCACTGCTCCTTACTGGCCTCGTCAGGTCTGGTTCCCCTTCCTCGAGCCTCTTCTGGATGATCCTTGTATTCTGGAACCAGTTCCACATCTATTGACCCACATGCCGGGTTCGTTACATCCCGCTCTCCATACCTTCAAATTGACAGCATGGCTGCTCCAGTTCCATCTCTAGTCAGGCTTCATGATGTTTCTTCATCAGTCTCACATATTCTCTTATCCTCGCATAAACCCTCAACCAGAAGGCTGTATGACAGTAAATGGAAAAGGTTTTTTATTTGGGCACAGAAAATGAACGTGGATCCTTACACCGCTCCCATTCCCGTGATTCGGAGCTTTTTCAGCAGGGATCTGCCGCGGCCACCATCAAAGTACAATTGGCAGCAATCTCTCATTTTTCTTTAGGGTCCCCAAATGCCATCCTTATGTTTCATAAGCTATGCAAGACTTTCTTGAGAGGAGCCACTTTACTGAGACCACCATTACAAGAACCTGTGGCTTCTTGGGACTTAAATTTTGTGTTGTCCAAACTGACATCCCCTCCCTTTGAACATTCTCACTCATCTTCTTTAAAATATTTGTCTTGGAAGACTGTGTTTTTTGTAGATATTACGTCAGCCAGACGTGTATCTGAGCTACAAGACCTGTCTATTAAGCCACCTTATTTAATCTTTCATAAGGACAAGGTATCTTTACGTACCAGTCCTTTGTTTGTTCCCAGAGTTTGTTCTACTGCCACCTTAAATCAGTCCATTGAGCTTCCACTTTTCTTTCCCAATGACTGTAATGCAGCTGAATATCGTTTCCACCAGCTGAACGTTCATAGACAGCTACATTTTTATTTGCAACAGACCAAAGACTTTCGGAAGTCAGACCAGTTATTCATTTCTTTTTCCGACTCCAGATTGGGCTTACCAGTTTCTACGGTGACATTGTCTAATTGGATTTCTAGTTGCATAGCCTTCATCTACAATTCAGAGGGTAGAGATTTACCCCATAGGATCAAGGCTCACTCTACCAGATCTCTGTCTACCTCTGCAGCCTTTCAAGCCAGGGTACCACTTGATCATATCTGTGCAGCAGCTATGTGGGCTACCCCTCACACCTTTATTACTCATTATAAGTTGGATTTGGCATCCAGGGGTAGAGCATCTTTTGGCTCCATGGTGCTCAGGAGTATTTTCCAATGAGCCACCCAAGAATAAAGCGCTAGGGACACTGTCCCATATGTAAAAATGAAGGTGAGATTGGACTACCTAACATAAAGAAGTTATGTACTCACCATAACATTCCATGTTGGTAGTCCATCTCACCCTTCATTTTTACCAACCTGCCCTCCAGCTCCCATCCTGGAAGATTTGGAGGTAATAATTTAATTCTGTTGGTTGGTGACCCTTTAGTATTGGTTTGTTGGTTAGGGGTTTTTTTCTGTTTCTAGTGAGCAGCAAACAAGATCTGGGGATTGCACTGGTGCACCATGGGATACGTGCTTAGCCACGAGCCAAACAGAAGTCTTCGATCTTGAAAATCGGCCGAGTTGCTCCGAACCCATATATAAAACTGAAGGGTGAGATGGACTACCAACATGAAACATTATAGTGAGTACATAACTTATTTTTTTCTCTGATGACCAGGAGTTGCCCCTATCTACCTATGAGGATTCTGATGCAGAGGACTCCATTCCCTCTGCTTCTCCTCCAGAGGATTTCTCTTTTGATGAAACCATGCATACTCTTAGGGAGCATTTCTGCTGGGAAAGCTACTCTGTCTCCAAAAAAAGTCTTAGGGAATTCTTACTCCTACCTTAACACAGGCCTTTAGCTACCCTCCTGTACTGGACTTTATAGATGATGCCTTCTCGGAATCTTGCCTGGCCCCTGACACTTTACCTCCAGCTCCCAGAGAACCTGACCGATATTACAGGGTACCGGACTCTCACAAGTTCCTCTTTAAGAACCCTACTGCGAATCCTGAGACCATTTCACAGGGACCCAAAGGTATTAAGGCTACTACTGCCACAAACCCTACCACCTCTGATAGAGATTCCAGGCCCCTGGATAGATGGGGTAAGAAGGTATGCACTTCTGCAACTTTGGCCATTAGGGCCTTAAACTGCCAGTTTCATATGTTAAAAGTATCAGCAGCATATTATTGGAGTGCTTAAACAGGAAATGATGTTGATTCCTGACTGTGCTGAAAATAAAGAATTACAGGATTTAATGCATTCTACTGAGCAGGTTGGAAAACTTACTTTTCACTGTGGTTTGATTCATTAGAGGCATCTTGCAGGGCTGCTGTCACTGGGTCTGTACTTAGAAGGCATGCTTGGCTTAAGGAGCAATCTTTGCCAGATCATGTTAAAGCTAAATTACTGGATGCTCCCTTAAACCAAGACTGCCTGTTTGGCAACAAAGCAGAAGAAGTACTTAAAAAGATGGAGGAAAAAGCTAAATCTATGCAAGATTTCCTGCAAGTACAGCCTTCCAGATTTAGTAGGCATTGGTCTTCTAAGAACTGATCCTTTCCTGTCTCTTCCAGGCCTTTTCAGTCCAAACCCAGAACCAGCAGTACACCCAGGCTTCAGTCGCAAGGTACTCACAGGCCTAAGCAGTGTGTGGGGGGGGGGCTTCCATTTCTAAAGGTGGGAGTAGTAAGACATCCCCCTATGGTAAATTGTCACAATGGCTTAACTTTAAACCTTCCAAGCCCTGCTCAACTGACTGTCCTGCATGCAAAAAACTGGGAACTCATTACCCAAGACAAATGGGTTTTAAATATAGTTTCCCAAGGATACAGATTCCACTTCCACTCCTTACCAACCCCAAACCTTTGGCCAGACCTACCCCCAAACCAGTGGGCAGAGGCTCAAAAGCAAGTTCTCTCTCTTCTAAGCATCAGGGCCATTTAACCTGTCCCAGATGCAGAATGGGGGTAAGGTTTTTACTCAAGACTTTTTCTGGTACCCAGAAAAGACAATTCCTAGCGTCCTATCCTGGACCTGTCTATCCTAAATACTTTTTTGGAAATCCCAAAATTCAAAATGCTAACTCTACATCAGCTGCTTCCCATGCTGGGAAAAATGCCTGGTTGGCAACACTGGATTTAAAGGAAGTCTACCTGCACATCCCAATAAGGGAGTCTTGCAGATACCTATGCTTCAGAGCAGGCTACATGCACTATCAGTTCTCTGCACTGCCCTTTGGCTTATCTACTGTGCCCAGGGTATTCACAAAGTGCCTAGCTCCAGTCATTGCATTTTGTAGGCAAAGAAATATTCAGATATACCCATACCTGGACGATTGTCTAATTCAGGCAGAAAGCCAGGACGTACTATTAAATCATCTGGCATTTGTAAAGAAATTGCTAACTTCTCTGGGGTACACTGTAAACGAAAAGTAATCACATCTAGTACCCTGCCAAAAAATTGTATTCCTGGGAGCAAGAATGCAACTTCCCAGATGGCCTACCTCACGCCAGAGAAACAAGTTCATTTGACAGCCTTCTTCAAACTACTGGCCACAAAGACCCAGCTATCTGCAAGGAAAATACTGCAAGCCCTGGGGTTCATGGCCTCTTGCATTCTACTAATTCCATATGCAAGACTGCATATGAGGAAACTACAATGGTATCTAAAAAAGCCTATTATGTCAACATTCTCAGGACCTAGAATCACCGATTCCTATCATATCTTGTCTAAAGATAGAGTTCCTTTGGTGGGCAGAGGCCTGCCACCTAAACAAGGGACTGCCATTCACTCTACCCCTTGCCGCCCAAACCCTAACAACAGATGCATCAGACTATGCATGGGGGACACACTTGGCAAGGCGGTGCATTCAGGGCAAATGGAACCAGAGTCAAATGCACCTGCATATCAATCAAAAAAATGTTAGCTGTACAAAATGCTGTGACAGCCTTCATGGACCACATTCTTCCAGGACAAATTATTGGTAAAGATGGACAACACCACGGTTATGTGGTACATAAACAAGCAGGGGGAACCCACTCATACCCTCTCTGCTTTGAGCTACCAAGTGCAACTACAAGCTCAGTTCCTGCCAGGCAAGCTAAGTACATTGGTAGACAACCTAAGCAGAAATCTTATGGACCCACACGAGTGGAAACTGGAACCAAAGATATTCAACATGTTGAGAAACAAATGGGGGAGCCCAGAGATAGACCTGTTTGCCTCCCCTTAGCACTCCCAATTGGACAAATTCTGCACAAGGACTCCCCACAGACAACCTTGGAAAGTGGATGCCCTGTCCTTCACCTGGAAAAACCTATCGGTTTATGCCTTTCCCCCTCTGCCTGTCCTCTCCATAGAGCTACTAAAGATCAAACAGGACAAATCAAAGACCATACTGATTGCACCAGAGTGGCCATGACAACACTGGTGTACTCCCTTTTGCGTAGTGTGTCATTGCTGGAACCATGGTACATGCCTCAGACCCCTGCCCTGCTGTCCCAGCAGGAGGGACAGATTCTGCACCCACAGCTTCAAACTCTGAACCTTGCAGCCTGGCTAATTACCTGATCTCTCCATTACCATCCCTCAGTAAGCAAGTGATGGATGTCATTCTGGAGGCAAGGAGGCCTAGTACTAGAAAATCCTATGCTGAAAAATGGAAGAGATTCTGTTCCTGGAGCCAAACTCAAGGGATGGGCACTACAGTGCCCAAATTACCTCATATTCTTCAATACTTAACTGAGATGCTTCACAAGGGCCTTTCCTTTTCTTCCATCAAAATTCATGCCTCGGCCGTTTCAGCACATTATAATACAGAGCCACCCCTCTTCTCTCATCCATTGCCGAAGCAAGAGGGGCCAAAAACCTAAGACCACCCAGGAGAGCCCCTACTCCAGCCTGGGACCTTAACTTTGTACTGGAAAAGCTCACTCTGCCTCCCTTTGAGCCAGCTGCAAATGCAGAGTTGAAATTCCTTTTTTAGAAAACAGCCTTCTTTCTAGCCATCACTTCAGCAAGAAGAGTGTCTGAATTACAGGCCCTCATGGCAGTGGAGCCTTTTATCATCTTTCAGGCGGACAGGGTATCCCTCAGGACCAGTCCTTCCTTTATGCCCAAGGTGGTATCCAGTGTGGCCCTTAATCAGTCCATTCATTTGCCAACCTTCTTTTCTAATCCATAGACAAAGAGGAATGAATACTGCACTCCTTGGACATGCACAGACAACTTAGATTTTACTTGGACAGGACTAAACCTCTCAGGAAATCTGAACAGCTGTTGGCTGCATTTGCTGCAGGGGCAGAGGGGAAGGCCATTTATAAGCAAACCATTTCTAAGTGGATAGGTCATTGCATTAATTTCTGCTATAAGCACCATGGAAAACCTACTCCACTGGGGATAAGACCTCATTCCACCAGGGCTGCATCTACCTCTACAACCTTTCTCAGAGGTGCCCCTACCAGGGACTTCCTCGAAGCTGCTACCTGGAGTTCTGTACATACCTTCACCAAGCATTACCACTTGCCAATTTTTTCTAAATCCAGAGCTGGCTTTGCCACTGCAATCCTGCAGGGCCTTATAGCGATTCCTAATGCTATATAATTGCCTCCACCCATCCTTAGCTTTGGGAATCTACCCAAATTTGATGCCTGCAAGAGTGAATACAGTTGTGTACACTTACCATAAATGTAGATGAACAAACACTGCGTTTTTTCGCTACCACATACACAGTAGCTTCTTCAGAGAAAAGACAGGTAAAAGGCGACAAACCTTTTAAATAATTAATCAACAATTACATCACTTCCTGTGCACGAGAAAAAAGTGAGCTATGACCTGGATTGTAAGGGCGTGTTTTGCTAATCGTTCTCGCAATATAAACAATAGATTTAGATTCACAGTTTAGTTTAAATCTGATTTCAAATTTAATATTCCTAATTAAAAATGTGCTACCTGTTCTCACCATTCTACACCAATTACAGGTTCCACAACAAAATGTACCTTTTTGCCTATTAAAACTTTCTGATTCAGAATTTCTTTGTAAAAGTTCTTTTATATTCATTCCTCTTTTATAAACTACTCTTGGACAGGAACCTAGTTTTTCAAATAAAAAAGTATTACTTGAAATAAAATGCCAGTTTTTTTGCAAAATCTAAATTTGTACTGTTTAAGTTGTCACAGTTAGAAACTTCACTATTTAAGTTGTTACAATTAGAAACTTCACTGTCCAGAAGATAGGAAGATAATTCACTATCACCACTGAGTAAGGCTTTATAAAAGCCTCAAAGCCTTTTGTCTTCTACTTCTGAGATTAAATCTTCTATCAAATTGATAGGATCATGTCACTGCACATTCTTACTGCACTCACCAGTTGACCTTTAACTATTGCCGAATTGCAGTAAGTGTTTTTCCTATAGATTCTGGAGATGAATCTCTGAGTGGATACTTGTTTAATTAATTTTACATCTAAATAATCTATTTCTACTTGTGAGAAGACATAAGTAAATTTTAAAAATGTTGTGGTGTTGTTTAAGGTGTTAACAAATCTCTTAGCCACATTTGCATCACCCTTAAACAAGATAAAGACATCATCTAGGAACCTTGTATAGTAACAGATGTTCTGTAAGTAATACTCCTTTTCAAACATAAGCTTTTAATTCATCCAAAAGAAGTCCTATCCATTCTATGGCTTCTTGGTGTGGTATTGATGTATAAAGATCTATAACATCGATCGTTAACATGTTATAGGATTCATCAAGTTTTATTTTATTGATGTTATTCAAAATGGTATGTTCTTTAAATATTTCGAAAGTATTGAATCAATCAATTTTGAACAAGGGTATGTCATTGAGTTTCTCCCATCCACTAGTGCTCTCATAGGAGGATCTACCAAGCTTTTGTGGATTTTCGGTATCCCAAACATTATTGGAACCTTAGGTGTGATTATGTCCATAAATTTATATATTTCCACATCAATTTTACCTGCAAGGTAGAAATCTCTTAGATACCCTCTTATTCTTTTGTGAACAACATTCATTTCATTTAATGATGAAATTCTATAAGCTGATCCATCTAACACTGAAAGCATTTTATCAATGTACTGCCTTTTTTCAAAAATAACTAAACCTCCACCTTTATCTGGTTTAATGACCCTGACTGATGAATGGCTTAAGTCATTTAAGGCTTTTATTTGTTCTCTAGAAACATTTGGATTAACTCTCTTGTCCTTATGGTTGGTACACATATATCTCAAATCTAGTTCACAAATGTTTTCAAAGAGAAGTAAATTATGATGAGTAACTAGTTGTTCCAGTTCTTGTTCTTTTATTTTGGTCAGGCCCTTACTTGTATTATTCACAAGATTTGAATGCTCATTCTGTTGAGACACTTTCCACATTAGTGTTATCTTTACTTGAATTAGGTCCTTGAACCTTATCATTCAGAACAACTTCATTTACAAAGTCATCCGAATTTGTTAGCAGAGAGATCCGGATATCGCTTTGTTGCTGATAGGCATTCCTGTCTCTAAACAGTTTCTTTCTAGTAGGTTAATCTCTTGGATGAGCTTATCAATATTCAGTGTGTAATGTTTGATAATAACTTCCAATAATTGTGCCCCTTGTCGTTGGAAAAGCACTGTTAAGTCAGTCACAAATTTAAGACATTGCTTAAAATATGCAACTTCAAGCTGCAATTTTTAATCTAAGAACTTTAGAGTCAAAAGTTTTAATTTATCTGTCAGCTGTATCTGCATTTAACGCCGGCGAATCCTGACACAATGGCTTAAAATAGGAAGCAAAATCTGCCATGTTGTTAATCCATTCAACGAGCGATGGACTGCCAATAAGCGTAGTATTTCCATTCTGGTTGGATGCTATATTTCCAGTACGGGGGGCCAACGGTTCCCTTAGGTCATCACATGAACTTGTTGTTTGGATCATTTGCCCTGGAGGTATAGTGGATTGTCCAAGTGAACCAACGAATAAAATCTAAGTAAATCAATGTACACACACCATGTCCTTCATTGAACAACCAACCTGTTCCATTATTTATAAATAAAACCATCTTAAGATATTAAGTTAATACTCTGAATAATAATTCAATGAAAATAATTATTAATGGAGGATTTTTAATACCTATATCTATAAATAATAAACTAGGAAGGAGGAAATATATATTTAGTACCCTAAAATTTATACTAAAATGTCTACCAGTAAAACTATCTTAAAAAAGCTCTATATTTTAAGATAGATGAAATATTGCAGTGTTCGTTTAAACCTGGTGGAAATAAATGCATCCATTTCAATTGCCCATTCAAGTTCACGAACTTAGCAATATAGTGGTAGGGACCTCCTCGTATACTTGAACAATCCAGGTCATAGCTTTTGTTCATGGCAGGTTTATCTAACACTGCAGTATTTCATCATAAATTTTAGGTACGAAATATACATATTCCTTCCTATAGTCGATTATTGGATTATATAGGTATGCAAATTCTTTCAATAATTGTATTTTTTTATTGAATTATATTTAGAGTATTAATTTAATATCCCTCTTTTTAAGATGGTTTTATTTATATATATTTACATATACAATGTATAAACATTAAATATGATGAATGGTTTATTAATGTTGTAATGAAGGACACGAACCTGAACATAGTACAGTTTGTTGTACACTTACCATAAATGTAGATGTTCGAGTGTATTCACTGTTGCAGTCCTGGTTACCCTCCCTCCAGCCCCCTGACTTCTATTGACTGCACCTCTATTCTTGTTTACTATGCTTAAAGCTTTCTGGTGTATTTGCTTTTTGTTGGAAGTGTAACCTTGCATATAATTGCTTCCCATTATGGGGGCACCTGACATCTGGGGCAAGAAAAACTGATAAAATGGCATCGGCTGCATGCTTTATACCCGACTACCTGACGTCATGGAAGATGAGACATCAACTGACGCAGGACCCAAGACTTTGATAATCAGGCCGACTGAGGCCTACCAGCAAGCAGATAACCCAAATGTGATGACTGCAACAGCGAATACACTTGAACATCTACATTTATGGTAAGTGTACACAACTGTACTTTTTATCTACCCTTATTACCTTTCTGGTATTTCTTCCTTACCATAGTTGGTATAGGCTGCTCCCTTCCCTCTTACCTCTGATAACTCTCAAATACCATTGTTGGTATTCTTTCCTTTCTTATCTTTTTGTTTCTCTCTTTACCCTTGTGGGTATTTCTTGCATTACCTTTGTTGATTCTTAAAAAAAAAAAAAAAAAAAAAAAATCTTTTGTTTGCTTTAAAGTGTGTGTGTGGATTACGTGAACATTTTTTTCATTGTTGTGATTTATTTGAATATGGCTGACAAAAAGGGTACCACAGGCTTTAAACAATGTGACAAATGTGGCAGGAAGATGTTCAAATCCGCTGGGCATCTTTCCTGCGTATATTGTTTGAGTGCCACATTTGCAAGTCAAACCTCCATGCGAACTGTGTAAGGGCTTTAGTGCTTGCGCCCTGGCAGAGCGTAAGAACAAAAGAGGTTTTGTCTAAAGTGGAGGTGTCAAAACCTCTTAAAAAAGAGGCAGAAAAGTGGAGCCACTCAGTCCCAGTGTCTCCTCAGTCACAGGAACCAAAATCATCTGAATGCCAAGTTTCTATAAAACTGAAGCCTAAACAACCAATATTTGGTACTGACATCTGTCTCGGCACCAGAGTCCATGACCCCTTCCACAGTGCCATCTTTTTCCACAGAACCAATTTACTACAGTTGCCATGGTACTGACCCCTTCCACAGTACCGCAGACCATCTCGGCACCAGTAATAGTTTCCCTTTTAAAACTGGTCACTTCCACCCCAACACAAGTTTTTGCTACGGTACCGAAGGTCAGAACACTAGCCAGGACTTATTCCCCATCCATTGTCCCCTTTGTTGGTCAGCAGCTCTGTCCCTTTATCAATCGACCAGAATCACCCTCAAGAATGTCTATTCCTTCCACCAAGAACTTTTCGGAGCTTGATGTAGTTAGACTGGTGGATCATCTCTTAGTGGCCAGAAGTATTCCAACCACCATCTAAGACCTCCCTCCCACCCGGAGTTGAGGTTTGTTCTCCATGGACTCCAACTTATCTTCCTCCTTTGACCTCCCTGCAGGATTTGGAGCCCTCGATACTGATGCCTCTCCTGGTGCCAGCTTCTTCAGTACCAGTGGTGGATTTCACCTTGGTTCTCTTGGTACTCTGTGGACCTTGGCTCATTCAGAGCCGAACCACCTGCTGGACTGTGACTTGGCTGAAAGCTCTGGAATCCCTAGTATGGTACCAATTTTTTTTCTACGGCTCCATCTACGGTTCCGGTTGTTTTGACAGTTCCCAGTCCTCTGGCGGCTCCTTCTCTGGGGGTGGGCTTGTCAGAGCGGGGTGTGACCCCAGTTCCGAGGTTGTCTTTCTTGGTTCCAGGCTCCCATCCCTCTTAAGATGTGCCTGCCTTTCAGATTATGGAGAGAGCACTCACCTTCGTAGGCTCACAGCTGGCACCCTCTGTCGGAATGTCATACATGTGTGTCCTCTGGTTCACAGCTGTCACAGTCTACTACATTAGGACAGTGGGCACGGGAGCAGCAAGACACCCTACTGCAGGGTACCCTCTCTTTAGAGTCCTCTTCAGACCTCCCCCCTGATGAGCCACCCCATAAGAGATCGTTCAAGTCGAAGCACATTGATTCTCCAGAAGAATCTCTCACCGAGGATACAGACTTCAATGAAGGGGAAGGGTCCCCATGGTCGCTCCCTGAAGATGTCTCCAAAGGAGACATCCTAGAAATCTTAAAACATAGAGGTGACTGGAAGCCCACCAACCCCTTCTCCGAGGAATCTGTCTTCTTGCAGGCTTTCCAGGCTTTCCATGCCCAACCTTCTACTTCCTGGGTGACCCAGCTTGCAGATGTGTTGGTTAAGCTCATCGTGCAACGTGCTTAGAAGGCCCCTGACACCGTAGAGCAAATCCCATGGAGACCTGACAAAATACCTTCACCCCCAGAGGATCAACTCCACTGGTCCAAGGGTTTAGCGGTAGGTGCTATGGTGGCAGCCACAGAGAAGGAACTCGCAGAGGAGAGTTCTATTGTCCATTCTCCAAACCAAGAGTCATGGACGTTGGACAGATTAGGGAAGCGGGTTTATGCTTCAATGACCTTTGCTATTCTGTCATTGAAATATCTGGCACATTTTACCCGTCTTCAGAGGGACATGATCACTGAACTCTCAGGAACCCTAGCAGGAGCAGTGTCTGACGAGGTACGTGACAAGGTTGTCTCCAAGCTTGCAACCCTAGAATCTGTCTTCAACTCCTCTGTGCAGTTGATTGCACATACTACCAGCGGGGCACTCAGAGCAGTGGGTGCAGGCGTTGTCATGAGATGTCATGCCTGGATGTGCTTGTGTGTCTTTGCAGACCCTTTCATGTCTTCCTTCGTCAACGCTCCCATTGACACTTTCTCGTCGTTTGGCCCAAAAGTTAAAGATGCATTAGTTGGATGTGAAATGGATGGAAAGACCCTTTCTGCTGTGGACATACATTTTTCTGCTCCTCAATGACCTTATTTTAGGAATCCGAGGAGTGGGAAGATGTGGTTCAGGAAGTCCCAAGGGCCTTTTCGGGACACACATATGACGAGTTTTCTCCCCAGGGCTGAGGGGGAACTCGTCAGGAAGACACCCCAAGTGGCAGAGGAGGCCCTCATAGCCAGGGTTCAAGGGATTCTTTCTCTGGGCAACCCTATCAGTGCTCCTGAGGAGCAGCCCAATTGCTTACCTCTGGAGGCAGTCAGGGGAAGGTTGTCTCTGCACCAATTAGCCTGGCATTCACTAACATCAGAATCTTGGGTGCAGACCATAATTACCAGAGGTTACCATATCCCCTTTGATCTTTGTCCAAGGCCACAAAGGCGAATCCCTGACATTCCACTCAGTCAGAGGGATGAATCAGCTCAAGAAATTCAAAAGCTGTTCAGAAAAAGTCATCCAAACAGTCCCACCAGGCCAAGTAAGATCCTTATTTTACTCAAGATTCTTTTTAGTGTCAAAAAAGACAGGGAGGGGGCTGGAGGCTGATTCTAGACTTCAGTATCTTGAACAAGTTTGTCAAACAGACAAAATTCTGGATGGTCACAGTTCAGTCTATCCTTCACTTTCTGGAGATAGATGATTGGATGTGCTGTATAGATCTTCAGGATGCATATTACCACACACAAATGGACAAGTGCTCCATAAGATATCTCCATTTACGTCTGGGAGCCAGTCATTAACAGTTTTGCACTCTGCCCTCTGGTCTCACCACAGCCCCCAGGGTGTTCACCAAGTGCATGGCAGTGGTAGCAGCTCATCTGAGACTGCAGGGATTCCGGGTGTTTCCATATTTAGACGATTGGCTCCTTATCACCCCCACGAGGCATCTACTACTTCACACCTTATACTACACTCTTGAACTAGCAGAGCTCGTAGGCATTTCAGTAAGCAAAGAAAAGTCAAATCTGGAACCCACTCAAAACTTAGAATTCATCGAAGCAACATTCGACATAAGATCCTGTCTGGTTGCTCTATCTCTTCACAGACTACAAAGGTTAAGGACACAGCTTCAAGTGATGCTCTTTCAAGATATAGTCCCAGCTCGCATAGTCTTACAAGTACTAGGGTCAGTGGCAGCAACAATCATCCTAGTTCCTCTTACGAGATTCCACATGAGGCTGCTTCAATGGCTCCTAGCATCACAGTGGTCTCTGTTATCTCAACCTATGTCTTACCCAATCCGCATAACAAATCGATGCAAGAAGGATCTGATTTGGTGGATGAAGGCAGAAGAAGAGTTACGGAGTCTTCTCTTTTCACCCCCTCAGCCCAAGGCCGTAGTGACCACGGATCCATCCCTGATGGGATGGGGTGGGGCATTTTCAGGGAAAGATGGTCCAAGGCACTTGGTCTTCCTTAGAGGCCAGTTTTCATGTCAACATCCTAGAACTGAGGGTGGTGCATTTAGCGTTGCAAGCATTCTAATTTGCCCTTCGGTCAGGGACAGTTGCTATCCAATCAGACAACATATCCATCGTCTGGTACATCAACAAACAGGGAGGAACCAGAACCTACCCATTATGTTGAGAAGCCATGAGAGTATGGCAATGGGTGATCGCCTCCAACCGCTTTCTGATAGCAATGCACATTTCCAGGAGTTCCAACTTAATTGTGGACAACCTGAGCAGATGCATTCTCCTGCCCTCATGAGTGGTCTCTCAATCCAGTAGTAGTGGTGGAGATCTTTTATCATCGGGCTCGGCCTTGCTGTGATCTGTGTGCATGTCCCACAAACCACAAATGCAGCAGCTACTTCCCTCTAATCCCCCCTCAGGGGGAGTCCCCAAGAGAGGCTGTTCTTCACGATTAGCCCCTGGGACTGCTTTATGCCTTTCCTCCCATTCCCCTAATACCCCAGTTCTTGAAGAAAGTGCAAAGGATGAGAAGCAAGGTGATCCTCATTGCTCCCTATTGTCCTTGTCAAGTCTGGTTCCCCTTTCTCTGGCCTCATCTAGTTCACCATCAGTGAATGCTGTCTTCTGTCTCATCTGCAGGGCCTGGTCCATCTCAACCTACCAACTCTCAAGCTGACTGCTTGGTACCTCCACTTCCAGTAATTGCCAGGCAGAACTATCTATTGTCCCCAGTACAAAAGATACTTCTGGCTTCCCATAAACCGTCCACCAGGAAACTATCTTAGTAAATGGAACAGATTTATGATCTGGCCTTGAGGAGAAGGCCTAGCCCCCTTTTCAGCCTCAATTAATAAGGTGTTGGAATATTTGTCAACTGTACTCCAGTCAGGAGCTTCAGCTTCTACTATTAGAGTTCATTTGGTGGCTATTTCACATTTCCACAATGGCATTGATGATTTTTCCCTGATATCGCACCACCTGTGCAAAACCTTCCTAAAGGGAGTTATGCATTTAAAGCCACCTTTTAAAGAGCCCATTGGACCTTGCAATTTGATGTTAGTCTTACAAACTTTGACTCATCAGCCCTTCGAGCTAGCAGCCACCTGTGACATAATTTTTTTATCTTGGAAGACCTTATTCCTTGTAGCCATCACTTCAGCCAGGAGGATATCAGAATTGTAAGCCTTGTGTGTAAAGCGCCCATACATCATCTTTCATAAAGAGAGAGTATCACTTAAGACTAACCCCACCTTTCTACCCAAAGTTGTCTCAGACTCAAATATTAACCAATCCACTGACCTGCCAGTTTTCTTCCTAAAATTTTCAAACAAAGGGAAATATTGTTTGCATTTGTTGGATGTAAACAGACAATTATGTTTTTACCTGGACAGAAAGAAATCCTTCAGAAAATCGAACCAACTGTTCCTGGCTTTTTCAGATCCTTGACTAGGCAATCCAGTTTCCAAAGTCACCTTGTCGAAATGGTTGAGAGATTGTATCCCTTTTGTTTATCATCAAAATAAAATGAGTCTATCAACTAAAGTCATGGCTCACTCTACCAGGTCAGTTTCCACTTCGGTGGCCTTTCATTTTATAGCCTCCATGGATGACATTTGTGCAGCAGCTACTTGGACTACCCCTCATACCTTTATCACTCATTACAAACTGAATATGGTCTCCAATGGAAGAGCAGCCTTTGGCTGTATAGTGCTCAGGAATATCCTTCTATAGGGCCTCCTGGGACATAAAGTAGCTAAGGATTCTGTCCCAACTGTCATGAATGAATGAAGATTGGCAACATCACATAATGAAGTTATGTTCTTACCATAACGTTCTATCTTTGTTGTCGATCTTCATTCATTCTTGACACCCCACCCTCCTACCCCTCCAAAGGCTTCTGGTGGTCCGGAACTAGTACTGGTTCAGTAGTAGGGCAGTTGCTCAGACAAAGCTTTTGCTTTTTGTTTCTACAAGCAAACTCGATCTGAAGGGAAGGGAAGAGAGGCACTATGGGTGACCTTAGCTCGAGAGTTTCTGGCTGGATTGAGCTTGTTACAATGGTCAAGTTTGTTCTGAGGATGGAACCGTAACCCAACTGTCAAGAATGAATGAAGATCGACAACACAGATGGAACATTATGGCAAGACCATAACTTTTTTTACTCGAGGATGTTAGATTGGAGAAACCAGTAACCAAAGTAACCCTAGCCAGATGGCTTACTAATTGCATTTCATTTATTTATAGCAAATTGGGTGTCACCTTACCAAAACCGTTACAAGCTCACTCAGCTAGATCCATGGCAACTTCCTCTGTTTGTCAGGCTAGAGAGTCCATGGATGACATGCAGCAGCAACTTGGGCTACTCCACACACTTTTGTTACTCATTACAAATTGGATTTGATCTCCAGAGGTAGAGCATAGTTTGGTTCAGTGCTGCTCAGGAATATACTTCCATGAGTCCATCCTGGATCTTGGGTACTGAGGACTGTTCCATTATTGAGGATAGAATGAAAATTGAGAACATCAGATAAAGAAGTTATGTATTTACCATAACATTCCATCTGTGTTGTCCATTTTCATTCTTCCTCAACTCCCCACCCACCAACCCCCAACCTTGAAAACTCCTAGAAGAATGAGTGGTTAAGCAACATCAATGTTCTTTATTTTGAGCTCAAGATAAGGTCTTCTTCCTTGGTGACTACAAATGGTTCTTTCAAATAAAATCAGCAGATGACATCTGAGGTGCTTGAAGTTGGTGCAGTATGGGTAAGGGGGAAGCTCAAGAGTTCAGGGTTGCCACGAGCTTTTGCAATGGCCAAGTTGAATCCAAGGGATTGGATCCGAACCTATTAGTTGAGTAAAAATGAAAATGGACAACACAGATGGAGTGTTATGGTACGTACATAACTTCTGTTTATGTACTCACCGTAACGTTCCATCTGTGTTGTCCATTTTCATTCTTCCTCAACTTCCCTCCCACCTTCCCCCTAGCCAAGTCTTTTCAAGTGACTTAATAGAATTCTTATTGGGAACCATTGTTCCTGTTTGAGCTCCTGATCTTTCAGCTATCACTGATCTGTCTTAGATGTTCATCGTGCATACAGCTGCAGTCATTACAGATGGGTTATCCTGCCGTCAGGCGGGTCCTCGGTCGGCCGAATTCCAAAGTCTAGGTCCGGCGTCGGTTGTCATCGCTTCTTCCCTAACGTCAGTGCGACAGGGGTATAAAAGAGGCAGCCGACACCATTTTCTTCAGTCTTTCTTGCCGCGCGGTGCCCGAAGCAGAAGCAGTTCGCAAGTGCTGGTCGGCCAGCTCCTGAGATTTACGAACAGTATTTCAGCCGAAGTCTTCTTTAAAGCTAAGTACCCGTTAGAAACTTTTCTTGCCTCAGACCAATGTCAGACAAAGTTAATAATTGCATTTCTTGTGGGAAGCAAATACCGCATAAGGATTTTCACTCTTTCTGTATACCTTGCTTAGGGCCAGACCACGACGTCTCGGCCTGCCGTTTTTGTGCTAGGTTCAACAAACGCACTATTAAGCGCCTGGCGGAGTTCGCCTTTCATTATTTTGGCAAAAAATTTAATTATATCATGTCGCCGGATACACCGACGCAAGTTGTAGGCAAAAGACGCAAAGACAAGGACCGACATCCAAGGTCTGCACCGAGTACTGAAACCACGCTTAGGCCGACTACCGGTTCTCCGGTTCTCAGCGAGGCGCCTACACAGCCCCTGACTACCGATGAAGCTATTTTACTGGTGTCTTCAGTACCCGAGGTCGCAGGCTCCTCGGTCTCCATTCCCACGGCAGATACCGACGCCACTCTTGGCGGGGAAACCGAAAATTTAATGAGGCCTACCATTTCTGAAGGTGTCTTCAGGCCTACCACCTTCTCTATTAAATCCTTCACTAAATCTAAAGCTGCTATCAAAACTAAAAAATAGGGTCCTCAGACCCCCTCTCAAGGCCCCATGCCTAAAAAACAGATGCTTAAATGGCTGAGGATTTGATAACTCTCATCAGGGGTTCTCAACCCCCCTCTGACAAAAGACCCAGATTGGAGGAAGACTACCCTTCCTCAGACCAGGCTTCTATTACCTCAGACCATTCTGAGGACCAGGATTATGCCTATTCCCCTTTTGAAGACTCTGATGCTGAGGAGTCTATTCCCTCAGTCTCTCCGAGGACTACTCTTTTGGGGAAACCCTGCATACATTGAGGGAGCACTTCCACTGGGAAGGCCAAGATTACTCAGATTCCAAGAAAAGGCTCAGGGAATTTCTACTGCTCCCCCAGCATAGGCCCCTGGCTATCCCTCCTGTTTTAGATATTTTGGATGATGTGTACGCAGAAGCCAGTCTTAATCCAGATTCTTTACCTCCAGCCCCTGTTAAACCAGACAGGTATTACCGGGTTCCTGATTCTCACCAGTTCCTTTATAAAAGCCATACTGCTGACCCAGAAACAATCTCATAGGGTCCCAAGGGGATAAAGGCCTCTACTGCTAAAAAACCCTTTACCTTCAGAGAGAGATTCCAGAGCATTAGAAAGGTGGGGGAAATAGGTGTATACATCAGCCACTTTAACCATGAGGGCATTAAACTGTCAATTTCATATGTTAAAGTACCAACAGTTTTTGTTATCTGAGCTGAAAAGCAAAATGACACAAACAAAACAACCAGATTTGAAAGAGTTGCAGGATTTGTTGCATGGAGCAGAGCAAGTGGGTAAACATACCTTGCAGTGTGGTTTTGATGCTTTAGAGGCCTCATGTAGAGCTGCTGTCACAGGATCTGTCATACGTAGACATGCTTGGCTCAAAGAGCAATCCGTACCAGATCATGTCAAAGCAAAGCTATTAGATGCACCACTTCAAAAAGATGTATTGTTCGGTGTTAAAGCTGAGGAGGTACTAAAGAAAATGGAGGAAAAAGCGAAATCTATGCAAACAGTTAAAGATTTCTTGCAGGTGCAACCTGCACGCTTCAGCAAAAACTGGCCTTCAAAAAATTGGTCCTTTCCAGCCACGGACAGATCTCAAAGGGGCAGATACAGACGCCCAAGGGGTAGAGGACAACCTCAAGGATCTTACAGAGCTAGACAGTGGCAAGCACCAACCCCAAGAGGTGGAGAAGATAGACCACAGTCATTTAGAAAACAGACACAATGACTTCCCCCTATGCCTGCCAAACAAAGCTATAATGGCAGCACCTTTGGGTGGAAAACTGGCATTATTTTCAAAAAACTGGCACATTGTTACAAAAGACAAATGGATTCTGGACATTATAGACAGAGGATACAAGTTCCATTTTCACAACCTTCCAAAAATGAGAGGCTTGCCAAACCTGCCACAAAATCAATGGGCAGAGGCACAAAGACAAATTTCCGCTCTCATGGATATGAAAGCAATTCAAGAGGTACCTGCAAAAGAACAAGGTCAAGGTTTTTATTCCAGACTATTTCTGGTACCAAGGAAGGACAAAGATTGGAGACCCATCTTAGACCTATCCATCCTAAACACATATCTACAGGTACCAAAATTCAAGATGCTTACATTACAGCAGCTTCTTCCCATGCTGGGCAAGGAGTCTTGGCTGGTAATGTTGGACCTCAAGGAGGCATACCTGCATGTCCCTATCAGACAAGATTGCAGAAGATACCTCAGATTTCTTGCAGGTTCAACCCATTACCAATTATCTGCATTGCCCTTTGGCTTATCTACTGCGCCCAGAGTGTTTATGAAATGCCTGGCATCAGTAATTGCCTTCTGCAGACAACAAGGAATACAAATCTACCCATATCTGGATGACTGCCTGATTCAAGCGGACAGCAAGGACATTATATTGCAGCATCTGGCGTTTGTAATAAAACTGTTAAACTACCTGGGATACACAGTGAATAAAAAGAAATCAAAACTAATACCTTCTCAACAGATAATTTTCCTGGGTGCCAGCTTAAATACAACCACCCAGATGGCCTACCTCACACCAGACAAACAAGGGCAACTGTCTCAATACTTCAACAAAATGGCAACTTTAACCAGACTAACTGCAAGGAAAGTCCTGCAGGCTCTGGAATTCATGGTATCTTGCATCCTACTGATACCATGTGCAAAGCTGCATATGAGGAAACTACAATGGTACCTAAAAAACTTATGGACTCTCCACAGCTTGGAAACAATTATACCACTCATTCCATGCCTTCAAAAGGAATTTTTGCGGTGGGCTCAAGCATGCCAAAGAAACACAGGTCTCCCTTTCTGTGTACCTCAAGCAACTCAAATCATCACAACGGACGCCTCAGACTACGCCTGGGGAGCACACCTGGCAGATCAGTGCATTCAGGGAAAATGGTCCCAAAAAGAGAAGCACCTACACATCAACCAAAAGGAGATGCTAGCCATGCAAAATGCTCTTATGACCTTCAAAGACCTACTGCATCCAGGCCAGCTATTGATAAGGACAGACAACACCACAGTCATGTGGTACATAAACAAACAGGGGGGAACTCATTCATACCCCCTGTGCAGGCAAGCCATGACCCTGTGGAACACAGCACTGGAATTACAAATTCAACTACAGGCACAATTCCTGCCAGGGAAGGAAAACACACTGGCAGACAGCCTAAGCAGAAATATGACAGACCCACACGAATGGAAGTTGCATCCTCAAGTCTTCTCAAAGATAACTCAGGCATGGGGATAGCCAGACATAGATCTATTTGCTACCCACAGAAATTACCAGTTGAAAAAATTCTGTTCAAGGACCTATCATCCACAGGCCTGGAAAGTGGACACACTCTCCTTCAATTGGACAGCATTGACAGTCTATGCCTTCCCGCCTCTTCCTCTACTGACCAAAGTTCTATTAAAAGCCAGAGCAGAGAGGCCTCACATGATTCTCATTGCTCCAGACTGGCCACGACAGCACTGGTATCCTCTCCTAAAGAGCCTGTCACACTCACCACCATGGATACTACCTCTAGTTCCTCTTCTGTTGACCCAGCACAACTACAAAACCCTTCACAGCCAGCTCAAAACCTTAAATCTAGCTGCATGGAGACTACCTTAATTTACCAACAGACTCTCCTCTCCAAAGAGGTGCAGGATGTCATCTTGGAGGCCAGAAGACCCTTTACTAGAAAAACATACTCCGCCAAATGGAAACGATTTTGTACCTGGAATCAAGAAAAGGGCCAGAATCCTTGGGTAATAAATATACCTCAAATTTTACATTACCTAGACGAGATGTTAAACAGTGGCCTTTCCTTCTCCTCCATCAAGATCCACGCTTCAGCCATTTCTGCACAATACAATACAGATCCCCCTTTATTCTCACATCCTCTATTAAGGCAGTTCTTCAGAGGGGCAAAAAATATAAAACCCCCACGGAAACCACCGGTCCCAGCTTGGGACCTCAACTTTGTATTGGAAAAGCTGACCCTGCCTCCCTTTGAGCTGGCTTCTTCAACAGAGTTACAATACTTGTCGTGGAAAACAGCCTTCCTTCTGGACATTACCTCAGCATGAAGGGTTTCGGAGCTACAGGCCCTCATGGCTGTGCAACCATTCATCATTTTCCATCAGGACAGAGTCTCCTTATGAACCAACCCTACCTTCATGCCAAAGGTAGTATCCAGTGCAGCTTTGAATCAGACTATTCATTTACCTACCTTTTATCCAAATCTACAGAACAAAGGAGAGAGGTTACTACATTCCTTGGACATTCACAGACAACTTCGTTATTACTTGGACAGAACAAAGTCATTCAGGAAATCTGAGCAGCTCTTTGTGTCCTATGCTACAGGTGCTCAAGGAAAGGCTATTTCCAAACAGACAATTTCAAAATGGATAGCCCACTGCATACGCTTTTGTTATTTTTTTTTTTTTCATGGAAAACCTGTGCCTGTATACATCAGATCCCACTCCACCAGGGCTACAGCTACCTCTGCAGCTTTCCTCAGGGGGGTCCCTACCAAGGACATTTTGGAAACAGCTACTTGGAGTTCAGTGCACACTTTCTCCAAGCACTACCACCTTCCACTATACTCAAAATCTAGAGTGGGCTTTGCCACAGGAGTCCTGCAGGGCATCCTAGACCCTCCTAGTTCCAATTAGTACCTACCACTCTTACTTAGCTTTGGGATTCTACCCATCTGTAATGACTGCAGCTGTATGCACGATGAACATAGTACAGTTTTGTACCTACCATAAATGCAGATGTTCGAGTGCTCATACAGCTGCAGTCCAGGTTACCCTCCCTCCATCCCCTCTTAGGACAGACCTTATGACAAATACCTTTATCATACAACCTATTTGGGGTATTCTTTTATGGTGTATTTGCTTGCAACTACTGTTTTTGATTTATCTACATTGCATGTTTGCATAATATTATATTTTGCCTTCCTTCTGGGGGCACCTGACATCTGGGGCAAGAAAAACTGAAGAAAATGGCGTCGGCTGCCTCTTTTATACCCCTGTCGCACTGACGTCAGGGAAGAAGCGACAACAACCGACGCCGGACCTAGACTTTGGAATTCGGCCGACCGAGGACCCGCCTGACGGCAGGATAACCCATCTGTAATAACTGCAGCTGTATGAGCACTCGAACATCTACATTTATGGTAGGTACAAAACTGTACTTTTTTTTAGTTAATTTTTTTTTCTGGTGTATTGTATAATAGCAGCAAACTCATTCTGAAGTAATACAGTGATCAGGGGCATTATGGGTAAGGGAGGAGCTCGAGAGTCATATCCTAGAAAGAAAGTGACCAAGTCAGTTCTGAGGGTCTGATCCAAACCCATTCATTGAGGAAGAATGAAAATGGACAACACATATGGAACGTTATGATGTGTACATAACTTTTATATCCACAGGCTACTCCATACCATTTTCCCTTCCTCTTCTGAAGAAGAAAAGAGATGTGATTCCACAAACCGCAGAGCTCTAATCAGGATAGTTCTGGTGATAACCTTTCTCATGGCAGAGGAGGATGCAGCAACAATGGACATCACCTAGAGGCAGACCGCATAACCTGGGTTTTCACAGGCCATTTACTGAAAAGCTCTTCCAATTCCCCCTTCAGAGTTGCCCAACTGATACTCTCTGGAGGCAGTCAGGGGTGCTTGTTTCTGCACCCACAAGCCTGGCAAAACAGAACTACAGATTCTTGGATACTAAACAGAATTTCCAGAGACTACTCCATACCATTTATCCTTTCTCCTGTGAAGAAGAAAAATGTTCTTGATTTTCCACCCAGTCAATTAGAGCTCGCAGCAGCAGAAATTTCCAAGCTGCTGGAGAAAGAGCCATCCATCTGGTCCACAAAGACCAGAGTCCAAAGTCTACTCAAGGTTCTTTTTAGTACACCCCCAAAAAATAGGGGACCTTGGACTCTTCTCTGAATTGAATCACTTAAACCAGTATGTCAGACAGACAAAATTCCAGATGGTCACTCAAGTCCATTTGCCTTTACAGTGGATGGACAATTGGATGTGCACCATAGATCTCAAGGACACCTACTGTCATGGGAAGATAGAGAAGTGTTCGAGGAGATTTCTGCATTTCCGGCTGGAGGCCAATCATTATTTATCCAGAGCTCTGCCGTTCGATCTCACCACAGCCCCAGAGTGTTCATCAAATTGATGGCAGTGTGGCAAAATGCCTTTGCCTGCCAGGGATCCACGTCTTCTCTTACCTTGACGATTCACTCCTAACTGTTACCTCCTGCAATCAGTTATTGCACCATCTCACCCTTCTGCCCCATATGATGCAAGACCTGGGGTCACAGTCAGCCTAACCAAAAGTCAACTTACTCCTACTTAACAAATGCATTTTATCAGATGCCACCTGGATTCAGTTTTACTAATTGCCAGACTTACTCTAGGGTGCTCTCCATATGCCTATCACCCATGCAAGTTCTTCACCATCCATCTCCTCTGGCAAGATTAATGCTTTTTCTATTGGGCCTAGTGGCGTGTACAGTCCTTATGGTGCCATTAACCATATTTTACATGACAGTGCTTCAGTGAATCCTAGCAGTTCAGTGGTCCTGAACCTATCATCCACTTCATGCAAAAATTTAGCTCATTCAAATCTGCAGACACCACCTATCCTGGTGGATAAAATCTCCTTCAGTGACAGAAGGATGTCCATTCCTTATGGATCTGCTTGTGGCTATAGTACCATGGACACACCCCTTCTAGGGTGGGGGGGGGGTTCAAAGGGAAGACAGTCTAAGGTACTTGGTCACATATAGGCCAACCTTCACATCAGTGTCTTGGAATTGAGGGAAGTCCTTCTAGCATTGCAGGCATTTCGGGATGCCCTTCCCAGGGGTGTGATATCTGTACATTTTGGTACATCATCAAACGGGAAGGAATACACTCCTATCCCCTCTGTGGAGAGGCCATAAGAGTTTGGCAATGGGCAATGTCTTCTCACCACTTTTTAACAGCAATGCATATACCAGAGTCCTCCAGTGTACGGGTGGACAAATTGAGCAGAACCATCTTAATGCCTCACGAGTGGTCCCTCAATCCAATAGTGACTATATTGATTTTCCAACACTAGGTCCAACTTGCTGCGACCTGTTTGCATCCTATCTAAACAAGTGCTGCAGTTAGTCATCCCTGCCCCCTCTACAGAGACAGTCACCAAGGGATACTCTCTCCATAGTTAACCCCCAGGTCTCATCTGTGTCTTTCCCCCATTACCCGTGGTAAACAAATTCATCCTGAAAGCAAGAATGTGCAAAGCCAGGGTGATCTTCATTACTCCTTTCTGGCCCAGACAAATGTGGTTTCTCTTTAAGTGGCCTCTACTAGTGCATTCCCCTTGAATGCTGGATCCAGACCTATTAATTCACCCATACAGACTCCCTCCTCTGGATCAGAAATCCATGAAGTTTACCCCCTTTGTTCTTCAAGTTCTAACCTTAGTCAGAGATGCCCGGCTCCCTAGTTTGTTTGTTCAGATCATATTAACCTCTCAAAAACGGTCCATTATGAAGCTCTACCATAGTAATGGAAGATATTCTCCGTCTGTGTTGTATCAAAAGGCTTTCATCCCTGCTCTGCCCCTGTCCCTTCCATTTGCAATTCTTGATGGAACTTTTCCACTGTGGCTCCAGTTTTTCCAAAGTCAAAATGGCAACTATCTTACGTTTCCATCTAGGGCAAAATGGCAACTCCGTAACTTCCTTGAGAGTCTCTAAGGCTTTTTTGAAGGGAACCTTTCTCTTATAACCACCTATCAGAGAACCCAGTACCTTCCCGGGATATTACCATCATGCTGCAGGCATTGACTCAACCACCCTTTGAACCGGCAACATCAGTTGACTTGAAGTTTCTCCCTTGGAAGACAGTTTTTTCTGGTGGTGGTTGCATTCTCCATAAGAATTTCAGAGATGTAAGCACTTTCCTGCAAGTCTCCCTTTCTGGTCTTTCACAAAGATAGAGTTTCTTTGAGAACTAACCCATCTTTCCTTCTTAAGGTGGTATCTGAGGCTAATCTAAACCAGTCAATAAACCTACCAATCTTTTTTCCCAAGTTCTCAAACAAGGATGAGTGCATTTTGCATATGCTGGACGTTCATCATGAACTTTAGTTCTGTCTTCATAGGACCAAGCCATTCAAAAAATCTGAGCAATTGTTTGTTGCTTTCTCAAAGTCTAAGTTGGGCAAATCGGTTGTTAAGGTCACTCTTTCCAGATGGTTATCAGACTGCATTTCTTTCATGTATAATTAAAAGGGTTTGTCTTTAGAATCTAAATCTGTGGCTCATTCCACAAGGGCATTGGCCACATCAGCAGCCTTTTCTATTAGGCTACCTATGGGTGACTTTTGTGCTGCAGCTACTCAATCAACAGTTCACACTTTTGTATCTCATTACATGCTATAGATGTGCATTCTAAATGACGTTCTTCTTTTTGGTTTCACCATTCTCAGGAACTTCATTCCTTAACACCACCCTTGCCTATCAACTTGGGAAGCTATCCCATAGTTCAGTCGGATGAAAATAGGCAACATTGGATATGAAAGTTATGTACTTACCATAATGATAGATCCATGTTGTTAGATTTTCATCCGTTCTGCCTCTCTCCTGCTTGTCCCCTTCGAAATTTACACAAATGGGCATCTCGTCTCTGGTATACCCTGTAGTCTTGGACAGAGATAATATAATTTTGTGTACATACACACACACGCACACATATGTGTATATATATATATATATATATATATATGACAGGTAAATGTATATATATGTGTGTGTGTGTGTATATATATATATATATATATATATATATATATATATGTGTGTGTGTGTGTGTGTAGATCTAGATATATATTGATATAGATACATAGATAGTGACATAATACCTTATTGAGCAAACTCGATCTGAGGTACTAAGGTGGAATACAGGAAATTATAAGTAGGGGAGGAGTCACAGCTCTGAAACCGAAAAGCTTCAGAGTTGTTGCCAAGGTCATATCCAATCAGATGTGACAACCATACCTCTCAACTGTCCAGATCTTCGTAGAATGTCCTGATTTTTGCCTCATATATTTGTCCTGTTCCTCATAAAATTTGTGGTTTTCTGGCAAAACACTGGGATGAACTGAGGATTAAAGTCACTAAATAATGACATGTGTTTGAGTTTCTGACTTCATATCCTTAAAATGTATGCCAACACAAATCCTGTTATTGTAGCAGCTTTCTAAGTTTATAAGAGCAACTTTTAAAATATGCCCCTATTTTAGGCCGTTGTCCCCCCATTTTGTCAGGCTTTGTCCAGATTTCTTGTGCTAATAGGTTGAGAGGTATGGTGACAAGCCATAATTGAACCAAATGAAAACCAAACAATGTGCATCTGTTATTACAGTAAGTACATAACTTTTGTTTTTCTCCCCACCCTTGATGCAGGGATATTTCAGTCCCCTTGTGGGAGACTGGTCTCCCAATAGTTCAGTTTTGTTTTTGCCCTTCCATGCCATTAACCTTTCTTTTTTTCTTTCTGCCATCATAATTTGTGACATGCAGTTGTCAATGGATAATGTCTGTCCATCAACAGCTCCCATTTTATTTGGGTCATTTTTGCTAAACCACTGGGAAATTTTAAGAAAATATGTTTTTGGATTTGGAGATTGTAGTAGTATTTATCCAGTTGCCAGGGATGGTCGTTCATATATCATAAAGGGGAATCTGAGGGTTGTGGCTTTGGGAATGAAAGCAGCTCAGTAATGGATACTTCCACTCTTTAAAAAACAACTGAGAATCCATCTTAATAAACACTGGCTTTGCTCCTGTACCAACCCTGATTAACCTTTCTTCCTCCTTTCCTCTACCACAATACTTCCTTCTCTCTATACTACATCCTGACTGATCCCCACTGACATAACATCCTTGTGGATATAACTTATCTCATATATACTATAAAAAAAAAAAAATTTTGACATCGATATTAGTATGACTATGTATTATTTACACTACGTTTTGATATTATCAAATTGCGTATTGCAATTATTTAATAACTTTTTTAGGAATACTGTCTTGTTATGTATATTTCCTCTGACATGTAAATTACCTATACTAAAGTCTTATTATCTTTTATGCTCAATTTTTGTTTTGTTTTGCTTTGTTATTTTTTGTATTCCCTATACTTGTTATAACCATTGGAGCTTTTCTCCCTGGGCCTCCACTGAAAATGGACATATATCCAGCTGGACTAGCCTGGTCAACAAATGTAAAATAAAATAAATAAAAATAAATTGTATGGACTCACATATTGCATATATGCAAAAATACTGTCATAAAGAGGCTCTGTAAATACATCTGTACCATATTTGCTCAGGAATTGCCAGTTTGCAACTTTGTTGCTGTCTAGGAATGTTGCCTCCATTTGACATGATTCCAGATTTATTGTACCAGACACTGTACAGAAATGTACAGTAATGTATTGATTTGCTGTTTGCTTACTGTGAACAAAAGAAAGTATACCATGGAGCAATTTGTTTTGTTTAGCTTTGGTGCCAATAAGTTTCATTTATTGTGCTTGTGTCTAGATTAGACTACTTTTATTTTCCAATGTGGTAATGTACAGCAAACTTTTTATAATAGGAATATCTACTGCAGGGAGCAGGTAGGATGAAGAAAATCCTGTCTGTTATAACAGATCCAAGAAGTAGTTTTGACCATGTTGTGTACAGGTTATTATGTGATGAAGTATAAAAAAAACTCATTTTGTTTTTATTAGGCTTCTGTAACAGTGTTTTGTTTTGTGGGGTTTGGTAGCATTGCAATCTTTCAAACAAATTTAGAACTCATATTTTTTTCTTTTCCATATCACTTACTCTGCATGTCAGAAATAAGCTGCAACATCATTTTCCCAATTTGTACTTTTCTGAAAAGAACTATGCTTAATTTTATAGGTGCATATATTTATGATCTCTGTAACGTGTATTTTCTAATCTTGGAATTTTTCAGTTTGTGAGTAAACCATATGATCTACAGCTTATTTACCACAGAGTCCATTAGTCTTAGAAAGGCTGTATTATATATGTTTATATTTCTTCTGTTTTTTTATCCACCAGCATTAATGAAAGTTGAACTTAAAACAAGAAAAACCTGCTTTTGGCGTCATCAGAAGGGGAGTCCAAAAGAGTACCTATCTACAATCGAAGCAATTTACTACTTTTTAATTGACTATCATAAAGATGTGCTTAAATTAGATTATAAGGGAGAATATGATAATCTTTTGTTCTTCTTCTCATTCATGCACAGATTGATCAAAACAAAGCTTGATGCAAGTAAACCGTAAATGATGCTGCCCCCCACCCCCAACTAAGTCAGATTTGTGTATTGTATGTCATGCAGAGATTTGTTGGAGTCAGTTATCATACATTTGGTTTGTATGTGTGAAGCAAGTGTTGCATTTTAGCTTTCTGTGTTGTATATGATTTATATGCAATAAATTTAAGTCTTCATCCTTCAAGATGTGTTTTCTGTAGTAGCTTACTTAACAGTTGTAAATGCCAAAGGTGTTAGTCTGAGAAAGCAGCATCTCTCATACTGGTACTTTTGGTATATTTTAATGTTTTGGTTTTTTTAGACCTTTATTAATTATGTGTCACATGTATTTGTATCTTCATGTTGCTGTTTCTGTTAAATTCAATTTATAAAATTCTGTTGCTTAGATTGTGCTGTTTTAGAATCACCAACAGGATTGTTTTCTAATAATAGATTAATAATATCAGTTCAGTATGTTTAAAATTTGGTTTATTGTATGGGTTTACACTGCCTGTGACACTTGAGTTCCAATTCTAAAAGGTATCTTGTCTGTGCAAGAGACCTCTGGTACAAGCCTGTTTTATATGTGGCACTTACACCAAGTCAAGTCTTCTGGAAGCTGGCCACTATTATTTTGTTATAGTGATTTAGAGCTAAATGTGTTATTAATGTTAGCCTTCCTTCAGTTTTTTCCCCTTTAGAGCTTCACTTTTGTTTATTTTTATGGGGTTGCTTGCAACCCTCACCATTTTTAAACTAAATAATTACTTGTTAATTATTATGAGAACTAAGAGAGGGAATCATATTTATGACCAATGGTGTTTATGGTGCTTTATTTATTTTATTTATGTATTGCTTTTCTTGACTGTGGTAGTAATACTGGACTGTGGTAACCCCTTTTAGAGGACACCTGGGGAGAAACACTTCAGTTAAAAATTGGCAGTTTATAAAGTAGAGAAAAATATAAAGCTTAAACTTTTTATGGACATACAGTGACTGAAAGGGAGACATACTAGAGAATATCGGCAGTCAAAATATAGAGTCATTACATATTAATACATAAACTGGCATACACATGAAGTTTAAGATGTCAGATTACAAGTTTTAATTTATGGACAGTAGAAATAACAGAGAGGAGGAGGAGTGAGCAGTGAATAGAGAAGAGAACAGGTGAAGAAAGGTGAATAGTGTGTATATTTGGTAATATGGAGAAAAAGTTGTAATGACGTTGAGGTTAATGTATGAGTAGGAATTTTGGTGGAGGGGAAAAACTTGTTAGGGGGGTGAGTAAAAACTGTAGAAGTGGCAGTAAGGCAAAGGGATAGACCGCATTAAGTAATCTCTATCAAGAAAATGGTTTATTTGAGGTATATAGGGATAATGTAGGTGTATAAGGGGCAAGGATGTCTAGCCTGAGGAGGTGCAAGAGCAGAACCAAGACTTTTTAAAGTGTTGATATGTTGTTATCACTCTCTCCTTTATCCTTACTGATGGGTCAGATCTGATGTGTCAGATCAGTATCTGCCTTTCCAAAAGTTTGAAGTCTTCAGCAAAGCTCGTGGGCATCCTTTCCTACCCATAACGCAGTTCCCCAAATTCCTCAGATCTCGTTTGTCACGCTGCAAGAAGGATCTTCTAGCAAGCTCTGGACTAAGTTTGTTGTTTCATTAGTATTTTTTTCTATTATAGTTAAACCTTAATTTTTATCTCTTTAAGATTTCCTGCCTTTCTATCTCCCTTGGTGCTAATTTCCCATTTGTTTCTGTTTTTTAGTCAGCGTCCATTTAAGTTAGAGAATGTCTGTCTCTCACCCGTTTAAGTTAGATTTAGAGGGTGCTTCTCCTTTTCCCCCTTTCTTTCAATCTCTACTTTATATTTGAAGCTTTTAGGTGGTTGTGTCCCCCCCTTTTCGGGTTATTGTCCATTTTAGTTAGAGGATGGCTAACTCGCATCCATTTTCAGTTGGAGGACATAATGCCCCCCACTCTTATTCTTTAACTTATTAAAAAAAATCTGATCTTTCTTTATTTCTCTAGATAGTTTTTGTGTTTGGAAAGTGTACTCCTGATACTCATTAACATGTCTCAAAAGGAAGGAAGACCTCTTGGGTTTAAAAAATGCGAGCAGTGTTGCAAAAAGATGCTCAGTGACTCTCTCACCTTATGTGTGTACTGTTTGAGGCCTCTTCACATGCAGGAATCTTGTTTTGGTTGCCACTCCTTTAATCAGAGAGTGCTCATTGAGCATAAAAACAAGCTGATTCTGAAGGGGTTATTGAAAACCCTGTTTTCTGAGGCTGTTTCCCCCATTTCTTCTTCTTCCTCGAAATCGGAGAAGTCTGAAAAAGTGGTCACAAGACCTTGTTTGGCTCTGAAATCTTCTTTGGAGTCAACATTGAAAACAGTTAAAGCTGTCTCCACCTACAGAGCAGACAGAAACCTTAGAAACTGAGACTTCATCAGCGCAGAAAGAACCACCGGCTCTGAAGTCAACTGCTACTGAACCTTCAGAACCAAGTCCTCCTTGCCTTCAGAGTTTTGATATTGGAGCCGATGTCCTTCCTTGAAGCTGATAACTTTTTGGCTTTCTTCTCCATTCCTGACTAGATCCAGGTCTCCTGCACTTTCTACTCTGTCAACCAGGAGTCTGTCTGATGAAGATGGGGATAGGGTAGTGCAGAGGTTCCTGAAGACACCTGCTTTAGCCAAGCTACTTTTGGATCCAAGCCTAAAGGAGTCGAATCCAACACAGTTTTCCCCATTGGCGTCTGCTCCTCCTCCGATCCCTCTTGCAGTTTGGGAGCCGGAAGATTCTGACATCCAGCTTGTGTCGATATCCGGTCCAGGACCCGCTACCTCCTCAGATCAAATATCTGCCCCGAGCATTTCTGCCCAGCCAGAGCAGGAGACCTCTGGGAGCTGATACTCTCTGGTTGGTCCTCAGAGCCAGCTCAGATCTCCTATGATCCAATCCTACCTCTCGGGGCCTTGACGCTGATGAGTTTGGATCCTACCTCAGCTTTGGAACTGCTGTCCTCTGTTCCCGAGCTTCCACTGGTTCTGACAACTTGTTTGTCAGGTCCGGGGAGTTCTTCGGAGTGGGGGTGGGCTGCCTTCAAAGTCATGAGGAGGGTGAACACTACCCCCAGTCTGAGACACAGACTTCCTTGAATCTTCCTTCCTCATCGGCACAGGTATCTTTGTCTGCTCACACCCATCCACAGGACCGCAAAGATGCCAGGCCTCAGGATGCCCCTCAGGAGACTCCCCCCTTTTCCGAAACTTCCCCAGAATACCCCACTGAGGAAGTCCATCGGAAGCGAACATGCAAGAGGAAGCATTTTGACTCCCCAGAGGAGTCCATCACATCCGATACTGACCTTGATGAAGCAGAAGGGTCCCCACAGTCACTTCCTGAGGACATCTCCTTTGGAGACATCCTGGAAATTTTAAAACAGAGAGGTAACTGGCAGTCCTCTTCCATTTTGGCCAAGGAGTTGGTATACCTGAAGGCCTTCGGTTCTTGCCCTTCAACTTCTTGGGTGACCCCTCCTTCCAATGAGCTTATTCAGTTAATCTCTCAGAAGGCTTGGGAGACCCCAGATTCGGTAGAACCCAGTCCTAGGAGGCCAAACAATTATATTACAGCTCCAAAAGATCAGGCTTTCCTAACCAAAGGCGTAGCAGTTGATGCTCTGGTCATGGCAGCGGCCACGAAAAAAGAACTTTCCGAGACCAGTTCCTCTATCTATCCTCTTAACAACGATTCCAGGATCATGCATCATGCATAGGTATGGGAAGCGTGTCTTTTCGTCAGTGGCCTTTACCTTACAGTCACTGAACTAACTTACCCATTTCACTAGATTACAGAGGGACATGTAAAAGGAACTTTCAGACTCCCTCCAAGGAGCTGTAGCTGAGATGGCGGCAGATTAGGTCAACGCTGGGATCACTACCCTCAGTTCAGTTGTCATCTTGTCCATGAGACTCATTTCATATGCAGCAGATGGAGCAAGTAGAGCGGCGGGTTCGGGCATCTATATCAAGAGGCAGGCCTGGATGCGCCTTTGTGGTTTTGAGGAGCCCTTCAGATCTTCCTTCGTTAACACTCTCTTTGATGGATCATCTCTTTTTGGGCCTAAAGTAAAAGAAAAGTTGACCAGGTGTGAACAGGAAGGTAAGACCCTGTCTGCCATTGGAGTACAAGTTTTCCCCACCTACTAGACCATTCCCTAAAGGTCAAAGAGGTAGTGGAAAGATGTGGTTCAAAAAAATCACAGAGGTGTTACCAAGACAGACAAGGTGGAAGTTGGACAACACACACAGAACGTTATGGTAAGTACATAACTTCTTTTTTTAGCAAGTTTTTGAATCTGGATGGGTTGGCTTCTGTCTGGTATTAGTAAGAGAATTCCAGATTTTGGAAACATAACTTGAGTGTAAGGACAGACCAGCAGTTGTGGCTTTTACTTACGGTTAATAGGACATGTCCATGGAGAATAGTGATTGTGGGGGGCTGTAACATTGTGATAAGGCTTTGAGTACAGGACTTTCTTCGTGTTTCACTGTTGCAGTCGTTACATTTGGGTTATCTGCCTGCAGGTAGCCCTCAGCCGGCCTGAGTATCAAAGTCTTGGGTCCCGCGTCGGATGCTATCCCTTCTTCCATGACATCAGGTCATCAGGGGTATAAAGCATGCAGCTGATGCCATTTTCATCAGTCTTTCTTGCCACCCGGTGCCCGAAGCAGAAGCAGTTCGCAACTCCTGAAATTTTCATTTTCAAGTTTCAGAACCGAAGTCTTCAAAAAAGCCAAGTACCCCATTGGGGATCCTTCTTCTTGCTCTAAACCGATGTCAGTAAAAGTCAACAATTGTATTACCCGTGGAAAGCAAACACCTCATAAAGATTTTCATTCGGACTGCATTCCTTGCCTAGGCCCAGACCACGACGTCCCTTGCTGTCAGTTTTGTGTTTTATTCAGTCCTCGAACTGATCATTGTCTGTTCATTTTTGCATCAAACTATTTCGGTACTTGGTTTAATTATCCAGAAATGGCTTTGGTAAGCCATCCGACTACCGACATTCCGAAAAAATGTAAAGATAAGGACAGACTGCATAGGTCCAAAGCTGCCGACGCTTCCGTTAAGCTTGTCGCCAGTTCGCTGGTACTCAGTGAGGTGCTTTCGCAGCCCCTGATACCCGCTACTTCAGATTTGCAGGCCTCTACTGAGACCCATTCAGAGTCTGGTATACCGCGAGATGCTTCTTCGACTATGGAACCTGTGGATGTCTCTACCTTGGATGGGTCCGGAGCCACACCGGCTTCTGAGAATGTATCCAGGCCTACTAACTTGCATTTCAAGCTGACACCATCTTCTTCTTCAATGCCTAAAACTCGACCCACGCCTAGAAAACCGATGTCCAAACCGCATGGTCAGACCCATATGCCTAAAAAAAACAAATGATAAGAATGGCTGAAGCCCTTATTACTTTAATTAGGGGAAGCCAGCCTTCACCCTCTAAGAGACCTAGAACTGATTTTCCTTCTGATTCTTCTGATCAGGATTCTTAAATTTCTGTTTCTTCTGATGACCAGGATTTGCCCTTATCTACCTATGAGGATTCTTATGCAGAGGAGTCCATGCCATCTGCTTCCCCTCCAGAAGATTTTTCTTTTGGTGAAACCTTGCACACTCTTAGGGAGCATTTCTGCCGGGAAAGCCAGGATTACTCTGACTCCAAAAAGAGACTTAGGAAATTCTTACTCCTACCTCAACACAGGCCTTTAGCTATCCCTCCTGTCCTGGACATTGTAGATGATGCCTACCTTGAATCTAGCCTGGCCCCTGACACTTTACCTCCTGCTCCCAGGAAACATGACTGGTATTACAGAGTATCTGACTCTCACAAGTTCCTTTTCAAGAATTCTACTGAGGATCCAGAGACCATTTCACAGGGACCTAAAGGCATTAAGGCTACTACTGCCAAAAACCCTACCCCCTCTAATAGAGATTCCAGGGCCTTGGACGGATGGGGTAAGAAGGTATACACTTCTGCTACTTTGGCCAGTAGGGCCTTAAACTGCCAGTTTCATATGTTAGCAGCAGCATATTATTGGACTACTTAAACAGAAAATTATGTTGATTCCTGACTGTGCTGAAAATAAAGAATTACAGGATTTAATACATTCTGCTGAACAAGTTGGTAAACATACTTTGCAATGTGGTTTTGACTCTTTAGACGCATCTTGCAGAGCTGCTGTCACTGGGTCTGTTCTTAGAGGGCATACATGACTTAAGGAGCAAAATTTGCCAGATCATGTTAAAGCTAAATTACTGGATGCTCCCTTAAACCAAGACCACCTGTTTGGCAACAAAGCAGAAGAAGTACTTAAAAAGATGGAAGAAAAAGCTAAATCTATGCAAACTGCTAAAGATTTCCTGCAAGTACAGCCTCCCAAATTTAGTAGGCATTAGCCTTCTAAGAATTGGTCCTTTCCTGTCTCTTCCAGGCCTTCTCAGTCCAAACCCAGGCACAGCAGACCACCTAGGCTACAGTCTCAAGGTACTCACAGGCCTAAGCAGTGGGGGGCTCCCACTTCCAAAGATGGAAGTTGTAAGACACCCCCCTATGGAAAACTGTCACAATGACTTAACCTTAAACCTTTCAAGCCCTGCCCAACTGACTGCTCCCTTAGGGGGAAGACCGCCCTGCATGCAAAAAACTGGGAACCCATTACCCAGGACAAATGGGTTTTAAATATAGTTTCCCAAGGATACAAATTCCACTTCCACACCTTACCAACCCCAAACGGTTCGCCAGACCCACCCCCAAATCAGTGGGCAGAGGTTCAACAGCAGGTTCTCTCTCTTCTAAGTATCAGGGATATTCAACCTTTCCCAGCTGCAGAAAGGGGACAAGGTTTCTACTCAAGACTTTTCCTGGTATCCAGAAAAGACAGCTCCTGGCGTCCTATCCTGGACCTCTCTACTCTGAACACCTTTTTGGTAATCCCAAAATTCAAAATGCTAACTCTTCATCAGCTGCTTTCTATGTTAGGCAAAGATGCCTGGTTGGCAACCTTGGGCTTTAAAGGAAGCTTATCTGCACATTCCAATAAGGGAATCTTGCAGGAAATACCTATGCTTCAGAGCAGGCTACAGGCACTATCAGTTCTCTGTACTTCCCTTTGGCTTATCTACTGCACCCAGGGTATTCACATGGGTATTCACAAAGTGCCTAGCTCCAGTCATTGTATTTTGCAGGCAAAGAAATATTCAGATATACCCATACCTGGACGATTGTGTAATTCAGGCAGAAAGCCAGGACTTGCTACTAAATTGTCTGGAATTTGTAAAGAAACTGCTAAAGAAACTTCTAACCTCACTGGGATACACCATAAATGAAAAGAAGTCTCATCTAGTACCCTGCCAACAAATTGTATTCCTGGCAGCAAGCTTGAACACAACTTCCCAGATGGCTTACCTCACGCCAGAGAAACAAGTTTATTTGACAGTCTACTTCAAACTACTAGCCACAAAGACCAAGCTATCTGCAAGGAAAATCCTGCAAGCCCTGGGGTTCATGGCCTCTTGCATCCTACTAATTCCATATGCAGGACTGCATATGAGGAAACTACAGTTGTATCTAAAAAGCCTATGGTGTCAACATTCTCAGGACCTGGAATCAGTGATGCCTATCATTCTTTGTATAAAGACAGAGTTCCTTTGGTGGGCAGAGGCCTGCTATCACAACAAGGGACTGCCATTCACTCTACCCCCTGGCACCCAAATTCTAACAACAGGCACATCAGACTATGCATGAGGGGGCTCACTTGGTAGGGCAGTGCATTCTGGGCAAATGGAACCCGAGTCAAATGTACCTGCATATCATTCAAAAATAAATGTTAGCTGTACAGAATTCACTGACAGCCTTCAAGGACCACATTCTTCCAGGACAATTATTGGTAAAGACAGACAACACCACTGTTATGTGGTACATAAACAAGCAGGGGGGAACCCACTCGTATCCTCTCTGCAGACCAGCCATGGCTCTGTGGAACACAGCCTTGAGCTACCAAGTGCACCTACAAGCTCAGTTCCTGCCAGGCAAACTAAATTCACTGGTAGACGACCTAAGCAGAAATCTCATGGACCCACACAAGTGGAAAATGGAACCAAAGATATTCAACATTTTGAGAAACAAATGGGGGAACCCAGAGATAGACCTGTTTGCCTCCCCTCACAACTACCAATTGGACAAATTCTGCACAAGGACTCCCCACAGACAAGCTTGGAAAGTGGATGCCCTGTCCTTCGCCTGGGAAAGCCTCTCAGTTTATGCCTTTCCCCCTCTGCCTCTCCTCTCAAAAGTTCTGCTAAAGGACAAACCAAGGACAGTACTGATTGCTCCAGACTGGCCATGCCAGCACTGGTACCCCCTCTTGCGCAGTATGTCACTGCTGGAACCATAGCACCCGCCTCAGACCCCTTTCCTGCTGTCCCAGCAGGAGGGCCAGATTCTGCACCCCCAGCTTCAAACACTGAATCTTGCAGCCTGGCTAATTACCTGAGCTCTCCAATAGCATCCCTCAGTAAGCAAGTGCTAGATGTCATTCTGGAGGCAAGGAGGCCAATGCTGAAAAGTGGAAAAGATACTGTTCCTGGAGCCAGACTCAGGGGATGGGCACAACAGTGCCCAGCTTACTGCATATTCTTCAATACTTAACAGAGATGCTCCACAAGGGCCTTTCCTTCTCATCAATTAAAATTCATGCCTCAGCCATTTCAGCACATTATAATACTGAGCCACCACTCTTCTCTCACTCCTTGCTGAAACAATTCCTCAGAGGGGCCAAAAATTTAAGACCACCCAGGAGAGCACCTACTCCAGCCCTGGGACCTTAATTTTGTACTGGAAAAGATCACTCTGCCTCCCTTTGAGCCAGCTGCAAATGCAGAGTTGAAATTCCTTTCTTGGAAAACAGCCTTCCTTCTAGCCATCACGTCAGCAAGAAGAGTGTCTGAATTACAGGCCCTCATGGCAGTGCAGCCCTTCATCATCTTCCATGCAGAGAGGGTGTCCATCAGGACCAACCCTTCCTTTATGCCCAAGGTGGTATCCAGTGTGGCCCTTAATCAGTCCATTCATTTGCCAACCTTCTTTCCTAATCCACAGAACAAAGGAGAACAAATTCTGCACTATTTGAACCTGCACAGACAACTTAGAGTTTATTTGGACAGGACTAAGCCTCTCAGAAAAACTGAACAACTGTTGGTTGCCTTTGCTGCTGGGGCAGAGGGGAAGGCCATTTCAAAGCCGACTCCTGAAATTTTCATTTTCGAGTTTCAGAACCGAAGTCTTCAACCTAAAGCTAAGTACCCCGTTGGGGAAACATTTTCTTGCTCCTTAACGATGTCAGTAAAAGTTAATAATTGTATTACTTGTGGGAAGCAAATACCTCATAAGGATTTTCATTTGTACTGTATTCCTTGCCTAGGCCCTGACCACAACATGGCTTGCTGTCGGTTTTGTGCTAAATTTAATCAACGCACTATTAAGCGTCAGTATATTTTTGCATCTAAATATTTTGGCTCAAGATTTAACTATCCAGAAATGTCGTCTGTTAGCAATCCGACTACCAGAATATACAAAAAACACAAAGAAAAAGACAGAGACAGACCGTCGAGGTAAAAAAACGACGATGAAGCTTTGCCTAAGCCAGTCGCCGGTTCGCCGGTACTCAGTTAGGCGCTTTCGCAGCCCCTGATACCCGCTACTTTTGATTCGCAGGCCTCTACTGAGACCCATTCGGAGTCAGGTATGCCGCGAGACACTTTAAGTATTGAACCCGTGGATGTCTCTACCTTAGATGGGTCCGGAGCCACTGAGCAGGCACTGGCTTCTGAGGGTGTTTTCAGGCCTAAAGATTTGTATCTTAAACCAACGCCATCTTCAAAACCTAGGGCAAAATCAACTTCTTTGTCTAAAAAAAATGACGCTTGGGCCACTCGCACAGGCCCATATGCCTAAAAAACAAACTATCAAAATGGCTGAGGATTTAATTACCTTGATCAGGGGTTCCCATCCCCCTCCTGCTAAGAGGCCTAGGTAAGGCACTGACTATGAATCATCAGATCAAGTTTCTATTTCTTCTGATTCCTCTTCTGATCAGGAATTATCTATTCCACCTTATGAGGACTCTGATGCAGAATAATCCATCCCTTCTGCTTCTCCTCCTGAGGATTTTTCTTTTGGAGAAACTTTGCATACCTTAAGGGAACACTTTCACTGGGAGAGTCAGGTTTTCTCAGACTTTAAAAAGAGGCTTAGGGATTTCCTTCTTCTTCCTCAGCATAGGCATAGGCCTTTGGCTATACCTCCTGTTCTAGACATTGTTGATGATGTTTTCTCTGAATCGAGCATGGCTCCTGATTCCCTGCCTCCGGCTCCTAGTAAGCCAGACAGATGTTACAGGGTTCCTGACTCCCACAAATTCCTTTTTAAAAACCTTACTGCTGACCCTGAAACCATTTCTCCGGGTCCCAAGGGCGTTAAGGCCTCTACTGCTAAAAAATCCTACCCTTTCTGATAGAGACTCCAGGGCGCTGGATAGATGGGGTAAGAAGGTTTACACGTCTGCAACCTTGGCAGTCAGGGCTTTAAACTGTCAATTTCATATGCTTAAATATCAGAAGCATGTCATGGTTTTACTTGAACAGAAAATGATGTTGATTTCTGACTGTGTGGAAAATAGAGTTACAGGATTTATTGCATTCAGCTGAACAAGTTGGAAAGCATACTTTGCAATGTGGTTTTGATTCCTTGGAGGCCTCTTGCAGGGCCGCTGTAACTGGATCTGTGATAAGAAGGCATGGTTGGCTCAAGGAGCAAAATCTGCCTGATCATGTTAAAGCAAAATTGTTGGATGCTCCTTTACAACAGGACAGTCTATTTGGTAATAAGGCAGAAGAAGTTTGGAAAAAGATGGAAGATAAAGCTAAATCTATGCAAATTGTAAAAGATTTCCTACAAGTGCAGCCACCCAGGTTCAGTAGGCACTGGCCTACTAAGAATTGGTCCTTTCCAGTACCCACCAGAGCCGCTCAGGTCAAACCCAGACACTCCAAAGACTCACAAGGAACTTTCAGAACAAAACAATGGGGTGCCTCCACCTCCAAATCTGAAAGTAACAAGGCACCTCCCTACGGTAAACAGTCTCAATGACTTTCCTCTGCCGTCTCCAAGCACTTATCTTTTGACAGCCCCTTTGGGGGGAAAACTGGCACTTCATGCACGAAATTGGCATCTAATTACCCAGGACAAGTGAGTTTTAAATATAGTATCCCAGGAATACAGATTTCATTTCCACACATTGCCAATCCCAAACGGATGGCCAGATCTGCCTCCAAATCAGTGGGCAGAGGCTCAGAAACAAGTTATGTCTTTCATGAATCTGGGGGCTATTCAACCAGTGCCAGAAAAGGAAAAGGGACAAGGTTTTTATTCAAGACTTTTCCTGGTACCCAGAAAAGACAGGTCATGGCATCCAATTCTGTTCTTATCCATTCTAAATACATTTCTGGACATTCCAAAATTCAAGATGCTGACTCTACAACAGTTACTGCCTATGCTAGGCAAGGATGCCTGGTTGGTAACTCTAAACTTAAAAGAGGCTTACCTGCATATCCCAATCAGGGAATCTTGCAGAAGATACCTCCGCTTCAAAGCAGGCTATTGGCATTAGCAGTTCTCTGCACTACCCTTTGGCTTATCTGCTGTGCCCAGGGTCTTCACAAAGTAAAAATAAAAAAAACATTCAAACTCTTATACCATAAAGCATACACACACCCCCTGTTACTCTAACCAATCATACAGTAAAACTCATTGGTGTCGATCTAAAACCAAAATTAATATTAATTATATAAATGTAAATATAACATTTTGTTTTGTAAAAAAAACAATGTTAGTAAATATAAACAAATAAATATCCAATCAGTTGAACAAACAATTGGTATGTTTTAGCAAAAACTAAAAATTATTACATCCAAAATACTCTAATCCTAAACTAAACAACCTAGATGTAAAATAAACTAATTGAACAATTTAATACAAAATTACCTTAATTACAAAAAATATTACTATTAATTATTATACATTAAAAAGCTAATAAAAGCTAATGAACATTGTCCTGTGTATAACAAACTGTTTTCCAACATTTATATATTTTAGTTAACAGCCATAATACAGAAATACAAAAATTGATGATGAATATTCATATGCAGCACGACCTATACTTTAAGATACTAGAAAGTGATATATGTTCGTTTATACCCGGAAACTTAGATGCATCAAGTCTGAGTTGCCAAAGGCACTCTTTGACTTCCAAAAGTGTCTTAGCATCCCCACCTTTGTCATTGTATGGAATCCTGTCAGCGACAAAAAATAAAAACTTTTTATAGTTGATACAACATTGACTATGCATGTAAAGGGCATTGGTGTTTTTTTTGTTTTTTATATCCCTTATATGTTCTAATATAATAATATATATTTTTTTTATTTTTACTCTGATGATGCCCTACGTATTGGATGGGTAAAAGCGCTTAGGACTTGGTTAGCTGGTCACTGTCCTGTTGTTGTACCAATAAAGTCTTTGTGTGTGGTCGATCCTGGTTTGTTTTTTTTTACAAGTTCATTCGTTGTATCCGTTGCATTTTGTCTTCACAAAGTGTCTGGCACCAGTAATTGCATTTTGCAGACAAAGAAACATTCAAATTTATTCTTACCCGGACGATTGCCTAATTCAGGCAGAAAACAAGGACACGCTTCTGCAGCATCTGGCATTTGTAAAAAGGCTTCTAACTTGCCTAGGGTACATCATAAACAAAAAGAAATCACAACTGGTACCCTCTCAAATAATTACATTCCTGGGTGCAAGCTTGAATACAACTGCCCAGATGACTTGCCTCACGCCAGAAAAACAAATTTAATTGATGACTTTCTTCAAACAAGTGGCAACAAAAACCCAGCTATCTGCAAGACAAATTCTGCAGGCCTTGGGGTTCATGGCTTCCTGCATTCTACTAATTCCATATGCAAGACTGCATATGAGGAAACTTCAGTGGTACCTAAAAAGCTTATAGAGTCAACATTGTCACAGCCTGGAAACAATGATTCCTATCATTCCTTGCCTGCAGCAAGAGTTCTTATGGTGGGCAGAGGCCTGTCACCAAAACAAGGAACTGTCATTCATTCCACCCCCTGACACCCAAACCCTGACTACAGATGCATCAGATTATGCTTGGTGGGGGCACATCTGGCAGGGAGATGCATTCAGGGCAAATGGAGCCCAATTCAAATGCAACTGCATATCAACCAGAAAGATATGCTAGTTGTACAGAATGCTCTGACAGCCTTCAAGGACTATCTTCATCCAGGGCAACTACTGATAAAGACGGACAACACCACAGTCATGTGGTACATAAACAAGCAGGGGGTACCCATTCCTACCCCCACTGCAGACTAGCCATGGCCTTGTGGAGCACGGCCTTGACTTACCAAATACATCTACAAGCTCAATCACTGCCAGGAAAGCAAAATACTCTGGCAGACAAACTAAGCAGAAATCTTATGGACCCACATGAATGGAAACTGGATCCACAAATCTTCAGCATATTGACACGCAAATGGGGGAGCCCAGACATAGATCTTTTTGCCTCACCCCAAAACTATCAGTTGGACAAATTCTGCACAAGAATTCATCACAAAAAAGCTTGGAAAGTGGATGCTCTATCCTTCAGCTGGAAAAACCTATCAGTCTATGCCTTTCCCCCTCTGACTCTGCTCACCAAGGTCTTACTAAAAGTCAGACAGGAAAAAACAAAAATGATTCTGATTGCTCCAGACTGGCCTCGCCAGCACTGGTACCCGCTCATACGCAATATGTCACACTTTCCTCCGTGGTGCCTGCCTCAGACACCTTATCTACTGTCTCAGCAAAACTATCAAATTATGCACACTCAGCTCCAAACTCAGAATCTTGCAGCATGGCTAATCAACTAATTGCACCAGTTGCATCTCTCAGCAAACCTGTGATGGATGTCATTTTGGAGGCTAGAAGGCCTAGCATTAGAAAATATTATGCTGATAAATGGAAAAGATTCTGTACCTGGAACCAAACACAAGGAATAAACACAGCAATGCCCAATTTTCCTCAGATTCTGCAATATTTAACTGAGATGCTTCACAAGGGCCTATCCTTTTCTTCATTAAAAATCCATGCCTCTGCCATTTCAGCTCATTACAACACAGAGCCTCCCCTTTTTTCTAATCCCCTGCTAAAGCAGTACCTCAGAGGGGCCAAGAATTTGAGACCCCCCCCCCAGAAGAGCACCAACTCCTACATGGAATCTCAATTTCGTGTTGGAAAAACTCACCCTACGTCCTTTTGAACCAGCTGCTACTGCAGACATAAACTTTCTCTCTTGGAAGACAGCTTTTCTTTTAGCACTCACTTCAGCTAGAAGGATTTCAGAACTACAGGCTTTCATTGCAGTGGAGCCTTTTATTATCTTTTACCCGGACAGGGTGGCGCTCAGCACCAAACCATCCTTTATGCCTAAAGTGGTATCTAGTGTGGCTCTTAATCAGACCATTCATCTGCCAACCTTTTTCCCAAATCCGCAGAACAAGGGTAAACAGATTCTCCATTCATTGGATGTACACAAATAACTAAGATTCTACTTAAACAGGACAAAATCTCTAAGAAAATCTGAGCAATTACTGGTGGCATTTGCTGCAGGGGCAGAGGGAAAGGCTATTTCAAAGCAGACTATTTCAAAATGGATAAGCCATTGTATTAGTTTCTGCTACATGCACCATGGTAAACCTGTCCCCAAGGGGATCAGATCTCATTCCACCAGAGCTGCATCTACTTCTGCAGCCTTTCTCAGAGGGGTTCCCCCCAGAGACATTCTAGAAGCTGCTACCTGGAGCTCAGTTCATACGTTCACCAAACATTACCATTTACCTCTCTTCTCTAAATCCAGAGCAGGCCTTGCCACTGCTGTCCTGCAGGGCCTTATTGCTGCTGCTAATGCTGTATAATTCCATCCTCCCAACCATAGCTTTGGGATTCTACCCAAATGTAATGACTGCAACTGTGAAACACAAAGAACATAATACAGTTGTGTACACTTACCATAAATGTAGATGTTCGAGTGTATTCACAGTTGCAGTCCTGATTACTCACCCGCCAGCCCCCTATTTTTCTCTTACTATACCTCTTCTTTCTTTCACTATACTCAAAAGCCTTTTTGGTGTATTTGCTTTTATTTGGAGGGATATTTTTTGTATTCTAAATTACATATGTATACATATATATATATATATTTTATTTATTTTTTTTTGCTCCCTATTTGGGGGTCACCTGACATCTGGGGCAAGAAAAACTGATGAAAATGGCGTCAGCTGCATGTTTTATACCCCTGACGGCCTGACGTCATGGAAGAAGGGACAGCAACCGACACAGGACCCAAGACTTTGTTAATCAGGCCGACTGAGGGCAACCTGCCAGCAGATTACCCAAATGTAATGACTGCAACAGTGAATACACTCGAACATCTACATTTATGGTAAGTGTATACAACTGTACTTTCTGACCTGTTAATGAGCTGCTTCCTGTAGTCAAGGGTACAGGGTTTGAGTCCTTCAGTCTCTATATAAATTATATCATGTTAATGACAGAACAAGTAGCTGTCTTGCAAAGCTTTCAGGGCACCTTCCATATGCCTCAGTCATTAGTCAGATCAAGCTGAGCTGACTGAAAGTCAGCTTTGGACACCAAGCCCTTCAGAGCTTTCCTGACGCTGAAGATGGCACTCATCTGTTTTACCAACTTTTACTGCCCAGCATCCCTTGGAATTGGGCACCTTTTTTGGCTTAACCATGGATTAGCCTATTGGTTCCTTGGTTCTTCCTTCTTTCAACCCCAAAAAGGAGAAAATTGTCCAATAGCCCTTGTGAGCACAGTAGGCTGCTGAAGTGCCTCAGTGGCATATGGATGAATCTGCTGTGACCAAAACTGCTTTCTTGGACTAGTCATCTTTTTTCTTGGGTTCCACTGATGTAGCCCCTATAGCCAATATGGATCAGGGTTAGACGCGAACTCTGTGGCTGTGTAGGAGCAGATTATACCACTTTGCCTATCCAGAAATCTGTGCCCATCCCTAGGGAGGTTTTTGCTGTCAGAAGTGGATTTGTTTCTACAAAAGTCCTTTAAAAAAATAAACAGAAACTTAAATATATGTCTTCTCCTGTGTAAGGTACCCTGGTCAGGAGTTATTTAATGGCTTAGCTCGGGGTTTAGTGCATGCTCTTGATCCTTCCTATATGGCTGTTTCTGGTAAAAGAAAAACAAAATTACTTTGTGGAGATTAGAGTTTGATCCTTAAAATGATTCTTAAGGCAAATATTGTGCTGTCCTCACAGAATTCTGATTCAGATTATGAGGAAAATGTGGTTTTGACTAGTACTTTTTAAAGATTCTCCATCTATGAAACTATTTCTAGAATGATTGTTTCTCAATTCTTCGGGAAGTATTAGAATTTGTTACAACTGGAATTTTTAGAATCTACTGCTATTCCTTCTGCTCTGTCTCCTTTGGAGGATGTTTTTGTAACAGTCTGCTGTTTCCCGGACAGTCAGCCTGCCCCCACCGCCACCTCCAAGAACAGCTAGTCTGTGTAAGTTGCCTCAATCTTTTACGTTTTTATACACTCCGAAGACACCCACCAGCTACTGCCTTAGTGAACTCTGCTGCTGCTAAAGATTTTGTTAATACTAATCCTTCGCTTTCTTACAAGGACTGGAAGGGTTTTGACAGATTTGAGTGAATGAAGTGTATTATTCTGCAACACTTGTTTTTAGAATTTTCGGCTGTCAAATTCTTGAAGTTTATGCCTGTATGTTGTGAGAATAAAAGGAATATTTTATCATCTATTTCCACTTGTGAGAAGAAATCTGCTTTATATAACTTGGTTTATTTTTTTTCTCAAGTAATTATCCACTGTTTGAAATGTGCATACATTTATTTATTTATTTATTTTACATTTGTTGACCAGGTTAGTCTGAATGGATACATGTCCATTTTTAGTGGTGGCCTGGGGAGAAAAGCTCTATGTAACAAAACAGAGACAGTAAATACATAACTAAGTTTTAAACACAGGAAACATATCAAAATATTAACATAGGATACAAACAGATAACATCTTTCCATTCGATTCTCCGCTAGAGCGTCTTCTGTGTGGAGACATGCGTGAATGGGCATACCTTCGTTGAAGGTTGTGCGTCAGGGCCGGCAACCCGGCACGTAAAACAATCAACCGCCAATCATTAGCGGACCGGAGTTCTGCCGTGGTGACCTCTAACTGGGAAAAGACGAAAGACACACACACACACAAACAGATAACATCTTTCAATATGTACAGACATACGTATGTAATGTGGCATGGGTAGATTGCTAAACAGCAAATTGGGAAGGAATACTTATTTTAGTGGAGCTGTTAATCAGGATTTGAGCAAGGGCAGAGCCAGTGTGATTTGAAGTATTTTTGAGGCCTTTTTTAAATAGGGGTAACGAAGTTTCCTTGGTAAGGTTAGCAGGAACTAGATTCCAAGTTTTATCAATTGATTTGGCAAATAGAGCATCTCCTGCAGAGCTGTTGGATTTTTGTGTCAGTACCATTAGTTTATTAGATGAGCGTAGTGGCCTGAGGGCACTATGGGGGCTGATAATATTTTTAAGGGTAGGGGTGTTTTCAGGTTGGTGGAGGACTTTGTGCAGTACTGTAAGTTGGTTGAACTGCAGAAGGGTAGGAAATTCTAGCCATCCTAGAGCTTTTAGGTTTTGACAATGGTGAGTCTTATATGCCATGCCAGTAGTGAATCTAGCTATATGGTTGTAACAGCCCGATAATTTGTTGAGATCGGTTTTGGACAGATTGGTGAGTACAGGAGAGGCATACATAAGGGTAGAGAGAAGATGGGAGTGTGCAATAGCTGCCCTAGCAAGAGGGGTGAAGAAAGGTTTGAGCTTGTTCAGGGAGCCAAGTTATTTGTTAATGGACAATAGTATGATTAACATGCGTATCAAATTCAAGTTGTTGATTATTACACCTAGTAGCTTAGTGTGGTCATCTGGGGAGATAATGGTATCATTAGAGTTAATGGTGAAGAGTGGAGGAGAGCACCTACGGGTAGGGGAGAAAAGCAGCAGTTTGGTTTTGTTAGGATTTAGAAGCAAGCGGCGATTAGCTAGCCAGTTTTCTATGGTGTTGAAAGTAGTCTGGGTTAGGGACATTAGGTGTGTTGGAGAGGAGGCAGAGCATATCAGTGTTGAGTCATCTGCATATTGGATGCAAGTAGCTTTTGGGATGGTTGTGTGAAGTATATGTATATGTAAATTTCATAAGTACCTGAACCATATTTGAAACGTATATGATTTTGCTGATGCCACCTCAGGGCTACTGCCAGTGAAACTGTTATAAGCAAGTGTGCCTGGCTGCATTCTCACAACCTGCCAGAGAATGCCAATATAAAATTCTGAATTCTCCCTTGGATAGAGAACTAGATTTTGGACCTTCTGTGGCAGAGGTCATTAAAAGTATAAAGAGAGAGGAAAGCTGATTCAAGGGATCTTTCAGATTTTTCAGCCCTCCTTCAAGTTTGTTCAAGAATTCAGTGTTTCTACCACAACTGTCAAAAAGTAAGTAAACAGTCCCAGTGAGCTGATTGTAAGCAAACATGCAAAAGGCAATAATGGCAGGGAGGTTCCAAAAGCAAAGCAGGACCCCCCCCCCAGAACAAAGGGCCATCTGAGAAGTCCAGATGACTATGTGACGGATTTCCAACCTCCCTTCCATCCTAGCAATCCTTTAGTCCTTCCAGAAAGTATGAATTTCTGTTTCTGTCTTTAGCAACAGATAGTTTCAGACAGATTAGGGTTGCCAACTGTCCAGAATTAAGGGACACTGTCCAGAAAATGGAAATAACTATTGTCCAGAAAAAAATGCCGGAAGATTCATTTTCTTTTAATTAAAAAAAAAAAAAAATACTTTTGTGTTTTTGTGGGTGTTCGTCTTTAAGAACACCCTTTGTGTCTGGTTGCACACAGATGCAGAAGATGAAAGCAGTCTTATGCGTCTGTGCGACTGATTGTTTACTTCTTTGTCTTCCGCACGCGTGGAATTTAAATTCTTGAAGACATTTGAGCTGTGCAGCACACCACAAATGGACAAGTTTCAAATATGTTTCAGGTACTTATGAAATGTTGCAGTTTTACCTATCATTGCACAGTCTGTTTGCATATATAGAGTAAGTAGAATGCGGAATTCATAGCTATACACTAATATTTCAAAGTACTGTTATTGGATACTAAGTAGCTATGTTGGTGGCTAAAGTTGCAAGCAGTAAAGATACTAGGTCTGAAGGACTCCATGAATATTAAATCAATTTTGAAACAGAAGGCTACTAATTATTTTACAGTTTTTAGTTATGATGCTGTTTTACTCATGCTTTCACTAAGTAGAATATTTTTGTTGCCCTTGATTATGCATTTCTTTATTATTGGTGAGGACTTAATCATTTAATGTGATAAAAGAAAACTTTTAAATGTTTCTTTTTGTAGATAAATTAATTTCTGGTGACAGATGTAGTCGCAGAATTCTGACAAATATTAGTAACTGGTGCTATACAAATGTAATGTATCCAAAAGTACAATTGTGACAAGCCTGAGGATGCTGTTGTACTGATCAAATCTAGTTGCATCAAATACTGACAGACAATTTAAGCACATCCCTCTCTCCATAAAGAGGATGGTTACCAAGCCAGTATTCAGTGGGATCATGTCAGAAGACCATATGATCAATGTGCACATTCATGTATCTGATTTTATGGCTGCCTTATAAACCTTAGAGTACCACATACATATAATATATATATATATATGTATGGGTCCCCCACATTTTTGTTGAATGCCGTTTCATCAACAAACACAGGAGGTGTGGTGTAATATCAGTGGTACATATAGCCATGCAGGGGAAATGTTGATGTTGTGTAATGTCGAGACAGGTAAGTGAAGTTGGAGGGGTCAGAGTGTTTCTGAAGTGTATGTGAGGTAGGGTTAGGATCAGGGATGAGTAAAAGTGTAGGTGTTATATTTGTGTGTGAGTTTGGATATTTTAGGGTTAGCGTCAGGGTTAGATTAGGGGATAAGATATAGTATTGTCTGTGTATCCAAGTATGTCATGTTTAGTGGCAGAGTTATGGGATGGATTTAATGCAGGTAAGGTGTAGGGTTAAGGTTGAGGAAAGGGGCAGCATTATAGGATTAGCACCCATTACTAAAGTGGTACTGGGAGGCAAAGCTGACTACATAACTCACTTGTGATTCCCATGCTATCCTATGACATTGTCAATAGTTTTTTTCCATAAATGTGCATAATTTAGTTATTGTATATTCCTGCTTATATAGCTGTGTACTTTAGATATAAGGTTTATTTCTGTGCATGTTAAACCAGTTGCAAGTGCGCTGTATGTAATACAGCTGTCAACATTCTTTTCTGTATCTGCTTATTTAGCCTGGAGCATAGCTGAAAAGGATTCTCAAGACTAGTTTACTGACCTGTGTAACTTGTTAATTCAGACTAATTCACATGTGGGCATAATGTACTGTGGTTAACACGTCTGTATTTGTGTGCTTTTCTATGTGGCCACCTAGGTTGCTCCCCCTTCATGTCAGTTTCTTGATTATTCATATTGAGTAGGACTGATGTTCCATATCTGACACATTGGGGTGAAAAATATGGTCTCACTATACTAAGAAGCATTGTTGCAGCTATGGACTTTCTGTGATCTAGCAGAATTTATATGTTGGTAGAAACACCAGCAATTCATCATTAAATATCAGACTTATTAGTTCACTTTAAGTGCTGTGATTCTGTCTCTCTCGCTCTTTTAACTTGGGTTTAGCTCTTGAAGGCAGAGGTTCACTTATTAGCCCCTTCATACCTGTGTTAACATCCATTATACAGATGGCTATTTTTTTCCAGGGGCAGTTTAAGCTCCAAAGTGCAGAAGTGCTCAGTACTTGGCATTGTTCTGTAAATATGAAGCAGTGCCCAGGCATAGTATATTAAGTTTTTCCGTTGATGCTGTCATTGCCTAGATTGCATTAAACTAGAGTTCAGTATGTTGCTTTACCTGGTCAAATTTCAGTAACTTCTGTTCATTCTTATGTGAACTGCTCATAGGTTGGTACTAGGCTATCAGCCGTAGGGCCTATACAAGCCTAGCCATAACAATTCCCTGGCTATTTCTTCCCACATTATTTACTTTCCTGGACGCCTGTCTAGCAGGGCGACTGACGTGATCCCTGGGGTGCTAAAAGCTAACTAATTGCCTGTCAGGCAGCTTTATCACTCGACAGATTTTAAGCATTTAGGGAGCTCTATAAATGGCTAACACATACATTTGCCTTCAGTCTGTTATTTGCTTTCCAAGGTGAAGGGAATATTGTGTTAAGATCTCAGACCACATATTATTTACATTAGATATCTCCCTTTCTGTGTGCTTATTAAGAAATCTAGACATATATACTTTCCTGCATTAGGAGGGAAGCAGAGTACACCAAAATAAGCTATCATTCATCACTGCTACTGAACCTGAAATGCTTGGTACTTGGGGCATTTTATGGAAACTAATGCAAATGGAATGAAAGAAGAATTGCATTGTATGTATTGTGCTGAATCCTGCTAGGTTCTTGTTTTGTTTGAAATAATGTAAATTATGCAAGTACTGTGCTTCTCAGACTTGAATTTTAGAGTGTAGCTAAACAAGATTTTCTCCAGGATGGTGGATTATCTTTTATCTAAACCATCAAGCGCTTCTTCTGTAGACTTTGATATTTCTTAGGAACTTAATGACGTTTTCAGTTTGCCATCCATTTAACGAACCCGTTTTCAGTTTGCCATCCATTCCTTATTGCAATATTACCAGCTTACCATATTTTTTTTTTAATGTAACATAGGCAATTTATTCTTCAATGGCAGCAGGCCCTGAATTTGTAGATGAAACACTGAAATATAAAGCTGTTTGCTAGCAGCAACCTTTTCATTAGTTACAGACCTCTTTAATGTTGAATTATTCAGATGACTTACTTTTGCAGAGATTGTACATATTGACTGATGTTGGTGCATTGTAATGACAGAAGTTTGATTGGCCTTTTATGGTTTAAATGTTCTCAATTGGGCAGTTTTGTCATTATTGGTTCATATGTTTTGTTTAATTTCTTACTGGAAAAATGTTCAAAACTATACAGTTAAAACACGCTCTAACAAATGGTGCTGTATTATGCAAGGGCTATAATTTGATTATTATATATTATAATTTGCTACAGTCAGGAAGGTGAATCAAAGAACTTTTACATGGACCTAAAAATGTGTCCAAGGGGTCTGCAATTTGAAAACAGCCCAAAGGTAAACTTATCCACCACTAGCCAGATTCATTTTCTTTGAATATGGATTTCAGTGCTGTGTTTCAATGAATGTGAGTTTGAAAGGCAAAAAAGTTTTAATGCTAAGATTGTTTTCATTGTAAGACTGTATTACTTTGTTTAGCAAATGTCTGTCAGTGTTTGTGCTATAAAATGTGAAATCAAAGTTTTAAATTAAATCCAAATATCTAATCATTGTAGAAGTAAAGCAGAAAACAGTATGCACACTGAGAGTTTTGAACAGTGTTTATGGCAACTGAGAAGAAATGGAAAAATAGTTAAGTAATGGGACACTGGAATGGCTGCGTGGATGGGGACAGGGGTACCAAAATGACACATACCATGCTTTCACGTACATGTACAGAATTTTTGACATAAAAAAGGCCGCTCACACCAGTTGCAGGCAAACGTTTATTTCAAACAGCAGTGAAAGCTTGTAAGCGCTTTCATCCCAAGTTTAAAACAGTACAGGAACTTCATCAGACAAGCTTAAAAGAGCTAAAATTGCATTTAAATAAAGCAAGGCATGTTACATCATTTCCTCTTTGCTAATTTAAAGGGAAATCATGCTCATAACTGAAGGCTATGGTCCCGGATACCAAATGTAAAAATGTTGCATGTTGTTACACAGTACAAACTTAAATTGCTAGTATAATGTTTAAAAACATATAATAAAGGTATATTAGAATATATTAAATGTATCATAAATGCATACATAGTTATACTAGTGCTTCAAAGGGCATAGAGTTAAGCACTCAGAACATATAAGCTCCTATTTAAATAACTTCAGATTAAAAAAATGTATCAACATTTATTGTACCCACTCGATTCTAACTAATATACTTTCACATTTCTTAAGTATGCGATCATACTGAAATGGGCAAGACTTAAAATAAAAAATAAAATAAAACTGCACTAAGTGCAATATGTTCAGGTCAGTGGGTCTAAATGTAAACATGTGTATGCATGTATTCTAAGTTAATTCTGGATTCATAGTCCCATAAGTTGTTATAAAGTAATAAACATCCACATGTGGGAACAAAGGGATGTCTTATCTATTTAATGCCTTAAGCTTTAAAAGGCTAGATATAGATAAGTGGTCATTTAAGCCTGGCTAGTGTATGGAATCTAACCTGATCTGCCAAAATAATTTGGATTTAATGTCTTTAAAAGTAGAGTGGGCGAACACCTTCAAAACATCAGGGACCATTGTGTAGTCAGTGCTGTGGCAAAACCCATTAATTAATACACGGACCACAAATTCAATATGTCCTTTAAGAATGCAACTGCAGTCCTGACATATGGATTGTCCTGCCTCAGGCAGCCCTTCGGTCGGCCGGATTCCAAAGTCTGGGTCCGGCGTCGGCTGATGTCGCCTCTTCCCCGACGTCAGAGCGGCTGGGGTATAAAAGCATCAGCCGACGCCATCTTCTTCAGTCTTTCTTGCCACGCGGTGCCCGAAGCAGAAGCAGTTCGCAAGTGCCGGTCGGTCAGCTCCTGTGTTTTCAGTTACCGAAGTCATCAAAAAGCTAAGTACCCCGTTGGGGAACATTTTTTCTTGCCTCAGCCAATGTCAGAAAAAAATTGAAAAGGTTAATAATTGTTTGTCTTGTGGTAAACAAATACCTCATAAGGACTTCCATTCTTACTGCCTTCCCTGCCTGGGCCCAGACCACGACGTCTCGGCCTGTGCTGCCTGTGCTTGCTTTAATAAGTGCACACTCAGGCGCCGGGCAGAATTTGCCGAAGACTTTTTTGGTGAAAATTACGCTTATATCATGCCGTCGGAACAACCGACAGCACATATTTCCAAAATACGCAAGGACCGGGACCGACATCCTCGGCCCGCGTCATCCACCGATACCATGCCTAAGCCTTCCGCGAGTGCATCGGTCTCTTCGGAGGCAGTAATTCTACCGCTCCAGGCCGATGACACCGCTTTACCACGTACTTCGGTCCCGGAAGTTTCTCCAGTGCCGGTTGTTGATTTTCCTCCCGAAACCGAAGCTCAAGATTTACCTGACACCATACCAGTGGATAAAGTTACTCCTGCACGTGGGGCAGCTAGGCCTCCGGTCTCCATGTCCATCAAGGCCTACACACGTGCTAAGGCTGCCAGCCAGGCTAAGGCCCATCCTCCTAAAACTTTTTCCCAGGGCCCCTCTTCTGATAAACAGATCATGACCCTAGCTGCAGATCTAATCTCTCTAATCAGAGGTTCTCAGTCGCATCCAGACAGAGGTTCTCAGCTACCTGCAGATAAAAGGCCTAGGACTGAGCAGACAGATACCCTCTCTTCGGATGAAGCCTCTAGGGATTCAGAGCACTCAGATACCCAGGAAGAATCCTTCCAGGCCTACGAGGACTCTGATGCTGAGGAATCAATTCCTTCTGCCTCTCCTCCAGAGGATATTTCTTTCGGAGAAGTTCTCCACTCCATGAGAGAACATTTTCAGTGGCAGGGTCAGGAATTTTCTGACTCCAGGAAAAGGCTACATACCTTCCTTAAGTTACCCGAGCACAGACCATTAGCTATTCCTCCAGTGTTGGATGTCTTGGATGATGTATACTCAGACTCCAGTGCTTCCCCTGATTCTCTTCCCTCCTGCTCCTGTCAAGCCAGACAGATATTACAGGGTTCCTGAAACTCATAAGCATCTCTTTAAGGCCCACTCTGTGGATCTAGAAACTATTTCTCAGGGGCCCAAAGGAGTGGCTACTTCCTCGGCCAAAAACCCTTTGCCCGCAGACAGGGAATCAAGGTCCCTGGAGAGATGGGGCAAAAAAGTTTATACCTCTTCCACCCTTGCCATGAGGTCACGTAACTGCCTTTTTCATATGTTTCAGTACCAGGATTACTTAATGGATGATTTGCAGAAAAAGTTAGCCTCTCCTGACACTATAGATAGAAAAGCATTGCAGGATTTGGTTCATAACACTCAGGTTAGCAATCATTTCCTTTAGTGTGGTTATGATGCATTGGAAGCTTCATGTAGGGCAGCTATGACAGGGGCCGTTATACGTAGACATGCTTGGCTGAAAGAACAGCCACTGCCAGACCATGTTAAAGTAAAGCTCCTAGATGCACCTCTGGAAAAACAGAAGCTTTTTGGTGCTAATGCACAGGATGTGTTGAAGTCTATTGAGGAAAAGGCTAAATCAGTACAGACAGTCAAGGATTTCCTCCAGGTTCAGCCACCCAGATTCAGCAGGAATTGGCCTTCAAAAAATTGGTCCTTTCCAGACACTGACAAGTTTCAAAGGGGAAAAAACAGGCGTGCTCGAGGTAGAGGGCAATACCGAGGCTCCTACAGGGGCCGCCAATGGCAACCACCAAATCAGAGAAGTGGGGCAGGGAGTTCAGTTGCACCACAGGGACAATCACAATGACTTGACTTTCACTCCGCCGACCAAGGCTCAAAGAGAAGCACCTCTAGGCGGAAAATTATCCTTATTCTCAAAGAACTGGAACATTTTAACCAAGGACAAATGGATTCTGGACATAGTAGACAAAGGTTACAGGTTCCACTTCCACACCTTACCAACGAGACAAGGCATGCCAAATCTGCCACAAAATCAAAGGGCAGAGGCACTCATACAAGTTTCAAAGCTGTTACAAATAAAAGCAATAGAAAAGGTTCCTCCTCAGGAACAAGGCCAGGATTCTATTCAAGACTGTTCCTTGTTCCAAGAAAAGAAAAGCAATGGAGACCTATACTGGACTTGTCCGCTCTAAACACTTTTCTCATTGTGCCAAAATTCAAAATGCTGACTTTACAGCAACTCCTTCCCATGCTGGGCAAGGGGTCTTGGCTGGTTACTCTGGACCTCAAGGAGGCATACCTGCATGTCCCAGTCAGACACAGTTGCAGAAGATACCTCACATTTCTTGCAGGGTCAGAGCATTATCAATTCTCAGCATTGCCGTTTGGCTTATCTATGCGCCCAGAGTATTCACGAAATGCCTGGCATCAGTAGTTGCACATTGCAGGCTCCAGGGGATTCAAATATACCCTTACCTGGACGACTGTCTTATACAAGCAGACAGCAAAGAAACCTTGATAAGAAACTTGGACTATGTCATTCAATTACTACAGGCTTTGGGATACACAGTCAACATTCAAAAATCAAGACTACTGCCATCCCAACAGATTATTTTTCTAGGAGCCAAATTGGACACACAGTCACAAATGGCTTTCCTCACAGAGGAGAAACAAGAACATTTACCAGATTACTTCAAAAGCCTAGCAAAGCTCACCCAGCTGACCGCAAGGAAAATCCTGCAGGCCCTGGGGTTCATGGCATCTTGCATTCTTCTGGTACCTCTGGCAAGACTACACATGAGAAAGTTACAATGGTAAATAAAAAGCTTATGGTCTCAACACAGCCACAATCTAGAAGACGTAATACCACTCATTCCATGCCTGCAAAGGGAATTTTTGTGGTGGGCTCAAGCAAGTCATTTAAACAAAGGCATGTCTTTCAACAAACCTCTAGCAAGTCAAACCATTACAGCAGACGCCTCAGATCATGGATGGGGGGCGCACATGGAGGGCAGATGCATTCAAGGGCAATGGACTCCCAGGGAAATGCTTCTGCACATAAATCAAAAAGAGATGTTGGCAGTGATGCATGCAATCGAGGCCTTCGGAAATCCTTCAACAAGGTCATCTGCTAATAAGGACAGACAACACCTCTGTCATGTGGTATATAAACAAGCAGGAGGCACTCACTCTTACCCCTCTGCAGACTAACAATGACTCTTTGGGAAAAGTCCTGAATCTGAACATCCACTTGCAATCCCAGTTTGTTCCAGGCAAGGACAATGTTCTGGCAGACAGGCTGAGCAGAAATTTCTTGGATCCACGAATGGATGCTGCATCCACACATTTTCTCACAAATAACAAGTGCATGGGGAAGACCGGACATAGATCTCTTTGCTTCTCACCTCAATCATCACCTGGAGAAGTTCTGTTCAAGGACGCACCATCCTCTAGCCTGGAGAACGGATGCTCTCTCCTTCAGCTGGAATTCCCTAACAGTTTATGCATTCCCTCCTCTACCATTACTGACCAAGGTGTTACTGAAGATCAAAGCAGAACAACCAAAAGGAATTTTGATAGCTCCAGACTGGCCAAGGCAGCACTGGTATCCATTGCTACTGAGCATAACTCACACCAAACCGTGGCCCTTGCCTCAATGGCCTCTGCTTCTAACTCAGCACAATTACAGGACTGTTCGTCAAAACCTGCAAACATTGCAGCTGACAGCTTGGAGGGTCCCATGACTTTCACCCATATCTCGCTTTCCAAAAAAGTACAAGAAATCTTGCTGGAAGCGCGCAGACCTTCCACCAGAAAAACCTATTCAGCCAAGTGGAAGAGATTCATCATCTGGAATGCCAACAAGGGTCAGGATGCATCAGTAATGAGCATACCACAGATATTAGAATACTTGGCAGAAATGTTTCATAGTGGCCTCTCATATTCTTCCATAAAAATTCACACTTCAGCAATCTCGGCAAAATACAACTGTGACCCACCTGTGTTTTCGCATCCTTTGCTAAGACAGTTTCTAAGAGGGATAAAGAATATCAAACCTCCCAGAAAACCACCAATACCTGCATGGGACCTCAATTTCGTCTTGGAAAAATTAACTCTTCCTCCTTTTGAACCAGCAGCATCTTCAGAAATGCAATTTCTCTCCTGGAAAACGGTTTTCCTGTTGGCAGTTACCTCAGCAAGAAGAGTCTCGGAGATACAGGCCCTCATGGCACTACCTCCCTTTCTCATTTTTCATCAGGACAGAGTTTCTCTAAGAACCAATCCTTCATTCATGCCAAAAGTGATATCCAGGGTGTCTCTAAATCAAGCAATTCACCTGCCTACTTTCTTTCCCAATCCTCAAAATAAGGGGGAAAAGTTGCTGCACACTTTGGACATACACAGACAGTTACGCTACTACTTGGACAGAACAAAGACCACCAGAAAGTCTGATCAACTATTTATAGCCTATGCTGCTGGAGTGCAAGGAAAGGCAATCTCCAAACAGACAATTTCAAAATGGATTGGACACTGCATCAGATTCCGTTATTCTTTCCATGGAAAAGGTGTGCCAGCCAATGTTAGGCCACACTCCACCAGAGCTATAGCCACATCCACAGCCTTTCTAAGAGGAGTGGCTACAAAGGACGTTCTAGAGGCTGCTACATGGAGCTCCGTGCATACATTTACCAAACACTACAACCTGCCTTTATACTCCAGATCACAAGCAGGCTTTGCTTCGGCAGTCCTGCAGGGCATTTTAGCTACACCATCCCTTTTTTAGATCCTACCACCCCCAGCTTGGCTATGGTATTCAACCCATATGTCAGGACTGCAGTTGCATTCTTGAAGGACATAGTACAGTTTTGTACCTACCATAAATGTAGATGTCCGATAGATATGCAACTGCAGTCAGGTTTTCCCTCCCTCCTACCCCTCTGTAATTCTCCTTTTTGGGTCCACTCCCCTTTTTCAAATTAGCTGGGGATATCTGTTATGGTGTATCTGTTTATTACTGTTGTGCATGTCTGGAATTTTTATCCATTCTCTAAATTTAGCCTTCCTTGGAGGGCACGTGGCATCTGGGGCAAGAAACACTGAAGAAGATGGCGTCGGCTGATGCTTTTATACCCCAGCCGCTCTGATGTCGGGGAAGAGGCGACATCAGCCGACGCCGGACCCAGACTTTGGAATCCGGCCGACCGAAGGGCTGCCTGAGGCAGGACAACCCATATGTCAGGACTGCAGTTGCATATCTATCGGACATCTACATTTATGGTAGGTACAAAACTGTACTTTTGTTGTGCTGGACACCATATCCCCTTCATTAAGAGGAGGAGCCTGGCCTCTCCTGTTAGAAAAATCCAAATTATTTTGGCAGATCAGGTTAGATTCCACACACTAGCCAGTCTTTAACAAACACTTATCTATATCTAGCCTTTTAAAGCTTAAGGCATTAAATAGATAAGGCATCCATTTGTTCCCACATGTGGTTGTTTATTACTTTATAACAACTTATGGGAATATGAATCCAGAATTAACTTAGAATACATGCATACAGACCCACTGACTTGAACATATTGCACTTAGTGCAGTTTTATTTTGTTTTTTATACTGTATTTTTTATTTTCAGGCTTGCCCATTTCAGTATGATGACATACTTAAGAGATGTGAAAGTATATTAGAATCGAATGGGTATGATAAATGTTGATACATTTTTTAATTTGAAGTTATTTTTACATAGGAACTTGTATGTTCTGAGTGCTTAACTCTATGCCCTTTGAAGCACTAGTATAACTGTATGTACATATTTATGAAACATTTAATATGTTCTAATATACCTTTATTGTATGTTTTTTAAACATTATGCTAGCAATTTAAGTTTGTACTGTGTAACAACATGTAACATTTTTACATTTGGTATCCAGGACCATAGCCTTCAGTTATGAGCACGATTTCCCTTTAAATTAGCAAAGAGGAAATTATGTAATATGCCTTGCTTTATTTAAATGCAGTTTTAGCTCTTTTTAGCTTGTCTGGTGAAGTTCCTGTATTGTTTTAAACTTGGGACGAAACTTGGGACGAAAGCGCTTACAAGCTTTCACTGCTGTTTGAAATAAACGTTTGCCTGCAACTGGTCTTTGGATTTATTGGTTTGTTTACCTTTCTGGCATTTGTGGAGAATTTTTGACATGAAAAGTTGGCAAACCTAAGATACGTTTCTGACAGTAATCCATCAAGGTTACAGGTGACATTGGGAGTATTTCCCTCCTTGTCAGTAAAACCTACAAGAAAAACCCAGCCAAGCTAGAGTTTTCATCATGTGATATCTTAAACCTCCTGTAAGAGGCCCATGGGATTTATGCAAATGGCCCCTTAAGGACATCAATCATTTGAGCTACATGGATTCTTAATATCCATGACTTTTTTACTTTTTAAGTCTTTATGGCTGCATTCAGGCTAAACTCCATGTGGGTGAAACACTTGATGTTCTTAAGGGGTCATTTATTAGATAACACACACATGCCTCAATGGTAGGTTTAGGAGTGAGGCATTTGGCTCAGCTAAATCTAACCCCAGACAAGCTGTTAAATTAAACCAGATCCCATGACAGTTTAGAAATGTGATAAAAGAATATTGAAAACATAACCTAAACAAATTAATAAAATGGAAGAAAGGATAGAATAACTGAGAAAAGGGGACAGAATAGAGGCATATGTAAATGTCGCTCAAAGGGGACAAATGCAAATACTGTGGTAGAGGGTGTTCTCATAACAGTCAGAACATAGCCCTAGAGAAGTTTTGAGTAAAGTACATGTACTATATCATTTTGTTAATGTGTACAGATGCAGAAATCTAGGTATGAGCAACAATACAGAGAAAACAAATGTCTGAGATAGAGACAGTGAGACAAGTTAGCAAATCAGTGACAGAGAAAGAAAAGAAAAAGATGGAGGTTAAGCAGATGTACACTACATAGGTAAAATGACAATGCAGAAAGATCAGAAATAGCAGTGAACATACTGACCAAAGAAGTGAAGGTGTGAAATAGACGGAAGATCTCACAGTTAGCAAAACACCATGGGGAAGGCAGTAAGCCTGCAGAGGAGTTTTCACATGCAGCTCAGAACAAGCATTGCCTGGTAATGACTCTCTTGAAGTGGAGATTGAGGTAAAGGGCAAATCAATAAAATCAGTTTTGCTTATCCTAGAAGAAGAAAAAAATCCTATCTTTTGCTCTATAACCTAGTAAAGAAATGTGAACTGATAAAATTGAGACAGAAGAAGAAAGGAAAAGGATGGGATAACAGGAGGTTGTGTGGGATACAAAATAAAAAGACTGTGAAAGGATCTAGGACAAATGTGGACTGTTTGCCATTCAGAGCCATATAATGCAAAATGAGACTTCAGCCAGAACCACCTGAATGATCAGGAAAATCACAGATCTGATGTTGTCAGTCTTCACTCAGTCCTTGACAGTGGGCTCTGTTCTGAGCCTCGGAACTGACTTGGCCATTTACTTCAGCTCACGCCTTTCAAACTTATGAGCCAAGCACTCCCCATAATGATCCTTTCAGAATTGCACCAGAGTTTGTTTGCCACTTTGTGTCAGACGCATTTATCTTTCTCTCAAGCCTTGGTGTTCAAAGGTTTTATCTTTATTAAAAACTCTTAAACTTGTATATTTCTATTTAACTTGCTTCTTCCACTTTATTATTGTCTACCCGCTCCTCCATTAGCTTTTGTGGGAGTGTGTCTTATTTCTTTCCCCTTTCTATCATTGGTAGTCTCTTTAAATACCGTTGCTGGTACATTTCTTACCTTTTTAGGTATTCCTTACTTATCATTGTTGATATTTCTTTCTTTTATATCTCCTCTTAGTTGTTAAAAAAAAAAAAAAAAAAACTCCTAGCTGTCCTTCTTACTTAACTGTGTGAGTGTGTATGTGTGTGAGGGTTTTCTGTTATAGGCTGAATAACAGGTTTCGCCTGTCAAATCTTCAAAAGGCACATCTGGATTTAAAAGGTGTCAGAAATGCTAGGGCAAAATGCCCAATTCTGATGGTCATACCTTATGCATTTATTGTTTGGCTAGAGTCCATCTACAGGAGAATCGTTCAGTCTGTCATGGGTTCTCTACCTACACTCTTACTGAGCGTAAGAACAAACTAATTTTAAAGGGGCTTCTCAAATCTGATTTCGAACAGGCCATTTCTAGGTCTGGGACTCAAGCTAGCACATCTTTATCTTCCTCTTCTTCCACTAGTAAGAAAAGACCGTCTTCACTTCCAAATACCTTGGACCCATCCAGGAAGGTCTCTAGACTGACCTCGGTGCCAAGGAGTTCTTCAGTACCGGAAGGTTTATCTGACTCCGCACCTACAACTTTATCAAAGCCTACAGTGACTTCTTCGGTACCCATAGAATCCTCTGTGCCGAAACAATCAAAGCTGCCTTCGCTCCCAAGGATAAAATATTCGCCACCTTTTGACCCATTTAAAGACAGGCCAACAAGCCTATTCCTCAAAGTGAGACCCCATAAGTCTCCAACTGCCTTGATTCGATCTACTAAGAATCTCTCAGAAGCCGATATTTTGAGACTTGTGGATCAGCCTCTGACAGCGAGGGGAATGTCTTCAGTTTTTGCCACTCCGGCTTCTGAACCAGCCAGTCTGTGCCACCTCCCATTCCTCCCCGTCCAACTCCAGAATCTTTGGAGCCCTCGGTTCTGACACTCCTAGTGTCGACTGTCTCAGTTCCAGAAGCATCCTCCTCTCTAGTTCTGAGAGCTGCCTTGAGCTCCTCCGAGCTTTTGGCATCAGAGGCCTCTTGGTATATGCACTCTCTGGCCAGGTCCAAGGTGCATGGATCGGTTTCCTTGGGTTCGGGCATGGAAGATGCCCAACACTATCAAGCTGATCCCCAAGAGGCCTGATTGCATCTTAGCAGCCCCTAAGGATGAACTACACTGGTCTAAAGGAATACCCATTGACGCCATGGTGATAGTGGCAGCCACAAAAAGAGAACTTGGTGAGGAAAGTCCGACTATCCATCCTCCTAATGAGAAGTCTAGGACTTTGGATAGATTTGGGAAGCGCATTTATGCTTCAACAACCTTCACTATCAGGTCATTGAATTATATGGCACACTTTACAAAATTACAGATCTGATCAAGGAGCTCTCGGATACTCTTTCAGGAGCAGTGGCTGAAGGGATATGGGACAATGTTACCTCTCAGCTAGCAACCTTTGATGCAGTTTCTAATTCGGCCATGAGACTGATTGCTCATGCAGCTGAAGGGATGTCTAGAGCAACGGGTTCAGGCATGGTCATTAGAAGGCACTCCTTGATGTGCTTGTGCAAATTTACAGAGCCATTTAAAGCATCATTCATCAACGCTGCATTTGACAGATCTACCCTTTTTAGTCCCAAGGTTAAAGGCACTTTAGCCAGATGTGAAAAGGATGGCAAGAACCTTTCTTGCCTTAGGCATACATTTCTCCACTCCTCTAGGAACCAGAGAAGTGGGAGACTATGGTTTAAAAAATCCAAAGGGTCTTTCTAGGATTCACATGGCAAAGACTTTTCCCGGGACAGAGGGGGAAGTAATGAAAGACGCTGCCCCAGAGGCAGAAATGGACTGCAAAACCAGGGGTCCAGAGAATCTTTTTCTGGTACTTCCTACAAGCATCCCTGAATGGGGGCCTAATTGCCTTACTTTGGAGGCAGTCAGGGGACGTCTTTTTCTGCACCAATTGGCCTGTCCAATATTAACTATGGACAAATGGGTGCAGGGAATAATATCCAGAGGTTTCAAAGTTCCACTGTCATTTATCAAAACATCCCAGAAAAAAACTCTGGGATATAACTTTATCACTCATTACAAACTGGATCAAATCTTGAGGGGATGAGCATCATTCGGCTCAATGGTGCTTAGGAATATTCTTCCGTGAGACCTCCCAAGATTAAAGTAGCTGGGAACTCTGTCCCACTGTCAAGGATTGAGTGAAGGTTGACAGGATCAGATGAAGTTATGTCTTACCGCAACGTTCCATCTGTGTTGTCGATCATCACTAATCCTTGACATCCCCACCCTTCTTCCCCCAACCTGAGACTCTTAGTGGACAGAATTCTTTTTTCCATAGCTAGCTTCATATTAAGGACACATATCTGGTCTCTGATTTTTATGTCTATTATTTTGACTATAATCCCTGCTTCTCTCTGTCACCCTGTTGGGCAAACTCGATCTGAGGTAATTTTGAGAGGAGCAATGTAAGTAGTGCCTGTTTGGAAGGTGCGAGCTGAAGTAAATGTCCGAGTCTGTTCCGAGGCTCGGAACCAGGCCCATTGTCAAGGATTAGTGAAGATCGACAACACAGATGAAACATTATGGTAAGACATAACTTCTTTATTGTGTTACTCATTATGACTGATTGCACAGCAGCATATATTGATTTCTAATCCAAGATTCCTCCTGAGAGATGGTTCATTCTGCTGTCTCACTAGCACTTGTTGCAACTCTTAAGGGAATTTTAGTATTTAGGGTACCAGAGACTTTACAGGCTGTACCTTTTAACAACCATCAGTACAAAAAATTCTGTGAAGTCCAGGGACTGTAGCCAGTGGACTGAAGGAAAACGTACAGAATATAAGAAGAGCAGTATTATACAGTGACCCCCCCATTAATATTCCAAAACATGCACGCTGATTGGTCAACATGCACATTGTAAATCAGGGTTATACTAATGGAAAAAGGTCCGGTCGCCTGGACTTTTTCCATTAGTATAAGTCTTTTTACAGCAACAGAGAACGCAAAAACTCTGTTGCTTTTTACACACTGTCTCGCTATGTTAAACGAGTTTAACATAGCGAGACAGCTTTAAAAAAAGTAACGGAGATCTTCCTATCTCCGTTGCTTTTTTTAAAGGTGTCTCGCTATGTTAAATGGGTTTAACATAGTGAGACAGCTTTAAAAAAAAGTAACGGAGATTCTCCGCTGCTTTTTTAAAAGCTGTCTTGCTATGTTAAACTCCTGTAACATAGAGAGACATTTTGTAAAAAGCAACGGAGATCTTGCTTTCTCCGTTGCTTCTGCCCACATCTCTGATGTACTGCGTAAGCATACGCATGTGCAGCACATCAGAACTGCCGCAGAATACCAGACAGCTGCGGAAGGGCAGCAGGGAGGCATTATACAATGCCATTATTTAAGAAAAGTAATTATTTATTTTCTTAAATAATGTCATTGTATAATAACATACCTCTCAACTGTCCCTGATTTTCAGATTTCCCTGATCAGGGACGCCCCTTATTTCTGTCCCTTTTAAATCCCTCCTAAAACTAGTCACTTTTTGAGGAAAGGTGGAATTAAAAACTTAATGAATAATGAATATAATTAAATAATTAAACTCTTTTTACTCAGAAAAATGTAATATTAATTAATATGCTCTTCTGTCAATGTTAATGTTTAATAGTAATATATTTTAAAAGTGTCCCTGATTTTTTCCTGACTTGTCCCTGATTCTGTTGAAATTTGTCCCCAATTGGTTGAGAGGTCTGATAATAACAATAACCCACGCCTGGGTGTGGGTAATGCTGGATTTACCCACGGTTGTCTTTGGCCACTCGGGCTTCGCCCTCATGACCAAACCACACCAACATGTTTAAATCCAGCATTACCCACACCCAGGAGTGGGTTATTGCTATAAGAAACAACAGTTATACTTCATGCTGATCTCCAGTAGCACCTCGTTTTATTGTACTTAGATCTGTACTAGCCAGCTTATTGCTTAAGTATAAGAAACAAAATACCCATTATAGCAATGTTTTCACTCTGGGTAGGCTGTGCTGCTGAGGAGCATAAAACAACCCATATATGTCTGTTGTTTAGAGTAGAACCTACCAAGTAAGTGAAATGAAAACATCAGTGATTACTGTGATGATTGAAAGATACATTTTTAGTAAGCATTATGCTTTGTTAAAGTCCTTGCAGTTGCACTTGTGATTGTGACAGAAGTAATTCAATGTGACTTTTGTTTTGACATTTCTATTGAGGGATTTCATGTCAAGTAAGCCTTTAGCTCAGAAAATACCTATAGGCTGTGAACAGACCTTATTTAAACAATTTTCTTTGATCAATCATCTGTCACCTGGTTTATTGCTAATAATATATTTTTTCTTGTTGAGTAAGTACAGTTGTATAAAAATAAGTATTTAAATCGTTTTTTTGTGGGAATGGTAGGTTATGGACTTTTGCCACCATAGCATAGAATGTAACAATCTAAATCTCTTTATACAAATTATCTCTAGGAAACAGTGTCATTTGATAAGTTATCAGCACTAAAAAAACTTCATTATTCAGGTCCTTTCTAGTCTTAACATTGAAGCCAGCATGAATATTCAATTTTAGCAGTAATGAATTCAACTCCCAAGTGGCCTGATATTTTAATATCCCTTAACATTACTGTTGCCCCTGCCAGCCAGCGTCTCTTGAAATACAAGTACCAAAGCAGCCACTGGTTAAGAAAACCTTGCTGGATTATGGTAGTTCTGTTCTTTCTTCTGACTGAATTAATGCTGTCACTAAAAGTAATGCATCTGTAGTCAGATAAGAGGCAGATTTCCATATTCTTGTAATTGCTTTATTTTACCGCTGTCAATACTATAGTAAGATACCTGTTAGTGTGCCTGGGAGTGTGTCCATCCTGCTGAAGCCCACAAAAAACTATTACAATATCAGTATTATTTCATACCTGTGGTGTCAATATTTCAAACTGCAAGAAGGTACCCGAAAACGTGAAGCATTCTATTTTTTTCCATATATTAGTTGACCAGGAGCAGGTGTGGTTATGATTCAAGAGTCTCATCTATCTGAAAGGGGACATTTGAAACTTCTGGTGTTTGTTTTTTCTGAGATTTTTTTTTTTTTTTAATAAGGTAGGAAAAGGAAATGTTTATCTCAGTTAATGGATAATAAGGGAAGATGGATGAGGTCTTGTAAAATTACAATTATTGTTTGTATTCCACCAAGTGTTCCTTGATTGAAATGAAGATCCACTGTAGAAAATAATGCCATTTTAAGTAAAAGTGAGGTCTTTTCTGGGCAACAAACTGAATTTATTTCCCCTATGGATTTTTTTCCTTGAGTATTTTCAGGTCATGGGGTTTGTTGAGCTAAGTTAATCTCCGAAGTGATAAAATCATAGCTACAAAACAAAATTAGTGTCTAATTTTGGACTGGACCAGATGGTCTCCCAGATCACACCCTGCTTAAATACCAGCTGAATTTGGAGGAGTTTGCAGTGTTGGTGAGGTAAGATGGCTAGATCTGAGTTTCTGTAGAGGGGAGACATTTTAAGAATGGAATCTTGAGACATATTTCCACATTTCTCCCTCTCTTCAAGCAAGGGAATGGAGCTGGTTGAAAGAATGGAATTGTGTAGAAAAGGGTTTGATTATGGAGATTGGAACATGTGTTCAACAGCATAGAGTACTTTTGGACAAGGAAGTTAAAGAACTAAAGGAAAGTGTTAGAAATTTTAACAGTGGTCCTAGCTCAGGGGATCCCTCCTGAGAAAACAGTTGCTATCTGTTACATCCAAATTGGATGGTATGTGTGAAGACCCACCACTGGACCAGTAATCAAAGAGCCTCAATCCTCACCACTGGCAACAGTGGGGGCCATACAGTGGGAGGATAACAGATACATACACAGCATTTCCAGATGCAGCTCTCTGCATCAAGTGCACTTTCCCTTAAGAGCACACAGAGACCACAGTCCTTCCGGGGCTGGTTTTCCCACTTTCCCCAGATCTGCAATAAGACTCCCCACTGGCACAGCTATAGAGCTGAGGTCTCAGCTGAGTGACCAAGCCAAGACCTACCAGCACCCTCTCTGTCTAACCAGTGCTTTGTGTCCCTGCCCAAGTAGCTAACACACACACTCTTTGAGGTTTGATTTACACACACACACACACACACACCTGGGAGAGGCTGGCACAGGTTTATTAACAATGTATCCTTCTGCCTAGCGTATAAGGTAGTTACCACTGCCACCAGTCAACTCCTTATCAGCTGCTTTAAGGCTCTTAACAAAGGTTGTACAATCTTACTGTGTAATATTAATATTAATACAAATGGTAGTTTGACCAAGGGCAAGGCTATTAGTAGTGCCCCACACAGTGTCACCAAATAAATATGCAAGTACTCTCAAAACTTAAGTATTTCTACACAGATCAGCCACAACGAAAGGTTTAAATATAATTTATAATAAATAATAAAAGAAGACAACACCAAATATATATATTCACAGTGACATGAGAGTTCAAAACCACAGGAAATATTTTAAAACATTGTAGGACAGTCTCAAATAAATAAAGAAAAATATCTAAACTAATCTACTATATTCCTGATTGTATTTTAGACAATTATAGGTTCATAGGTGTGTACTAGGCTAATGGCCCTGGAGCCTTTACAAGCCTAGCCCAAAAAAGTAGCCCTGGCGTTGTGCCACCAGATGTTAGTTCACAGTGCCCCTATCCAGTAGGGCAGCTACAGTGATCCCTGGGGTGAACTTTCTGTTACCCATCCACTCGTTGAGATTTCTCTTGAAGAGGGCCAGCGAGGTGCTCAGCTTGACATGAATGGGAAGCTTATTCCAGAGTATGGGCAGTCTCTGGGTGACTAACCTGTCCCTCCAGCATGTTCTGTTGATTGCGGTAATGAGGTTGTAATTTTTGGAGTGTGTGGTGCGGGGGTATTGGGATTTCTTTAGGTGTAGGATTTCAAGTAGGACTGGGACAGACATGGCTTTATAAGTCAAGCAGAGATCACCTCTAATTAGATGATAAGAGACTGAGAACAGCTGAAGTTTCTTGAGTCTGCCCATGTAGGACATGTGTTTAAGGCCTAGGATCCTTTTTGTGAGGCACTTTTGTGGCCTCTCCAGCTGTTGAAGATGTCTGGTCAGGTACATGCCAAACGGGGTGTTATATTCGATGATTGGTCTAATGTGGGATGAGTAGAGAGGGTTGATGGCCTCTTTCTTCCTGGATGTGAAACCTTTGGCTATGAGATGTGCCACATAGAAGGCCTTTCTGACTACAGTGGCAATGTGGTGGTCAAAGGTGAAGTTGCTGTCAATCTGGGTGCCCAGATCTCTTATGGCCCTTTCAGTGTTTGGTGGGGTTCCATCGATGTGGTACTTAGTGGGAACTGAGTTTTTTCCAGTGGGAATGATAACGCATTTTTTGGCATTAAGTTTAAGGCCATGGTTCCAACAACAGTCATTGGTCTCAGTGAGGCCCTTTTGTAGGATGTCTGCATCACTTGGGGAGTTAATAATGACACCTAGCTTGCAGTCATCAGCGATCTTGGTCAGCCAGAGTCCCTCTTTGTTGGTCTGGACTTCTGAGAAGTAGATGCCAAATAGAAGGGCACCCAAGACTGAGCCCTGTGGTCATCCACTCGTGACTGATCGATGGTCTGACTTGGAATCCGCAGCTTTCTCTCTGTGGGTCCTGTCTGTGAGCCAATTTGCAACCCATCTAGTGATATAAAGATTGATGCCAAGTTTGGTGAGTTTATCAATGATACTCGAGTGGGGAATGGTATCTAGGGCCTTGGCCAGGTCGAGGTAGTTTGTATGCACTGCCTTACCCTCATCCACAGCCTTGGTGACTGCCTCGAAGAAGTCAACCAGGTTCAGCAGGCAAGATCTCCCCTTGACAAAGCTAAACTGCATGAGCTCAACAGTTTGGAGATTGCATATATGTTTGTTAAGCAGGTCCATGATGATGCACTAGATAGCTTTACATACCAGACTCGTAAGGCTAGTGGGGCGATAGTTCCCAGGGTCTGTAGTCACTCCCCCTTTATAGAGAGGGATGACTGTAGCAGTGTACCATTCATTAGGGACAAAGCCTGAGGTGAAGCTGTGATTGAACAGGGCACACAGGTGCGGTGCCAATTCATTTTGTAGCTCATGTAGAACACAGCCAGGGATATTATCTTGTCCCACGGACACTGTATTCTTGGCTTTGGACAATGCCGCTTTTACCTGTGCTGTAGAATTGTTAGGTATCAGACTTTCTGGCATTGTGATAGGACCTTTGGGGGGGTAAAGTTGGCTCTGAATCTGTCGGCCAGTATGTTGGCTATATCTTTGGCTCATTATAGGAGGTACCATTGAGCAATAACTCATAGCAAATCTGGGTATTGCCTTGGAGGTTTTTGATATAGCTATAGAAGGCTTTGTGGTTGTGTTTGGTGCCAGCTGCAATTCTGCCTTCATAGCTGGCTTTAGAAGATTTGATAAGGGATCTCAAATTTTTGTTGAGGCTGATAATAGAGTTTTTCCAGTCTTGTGACTTCACTTTTTTCTGCAACAGTTTCTTCCTTCTGTTGTAAAGTTTAATGATGGCTGGGGACCACCAGATTGGCTTCCTTTTTTAGGAGGAGAGCATCTTGGGTCTATTTGGTATGGCAAGTTCCATGCATTTGTGTACATGCTTGTACAGTGCATTGGTGTATGATTCAGCAGTCATGCAGCTATTTTCCATTGGCATAGGTGCCGAGAAGTTAACCACCTCTGTTTTTAGGACCCCAAAGTCAGCTTTGGAGAAGTTTTTCAGGGTGGTCACCTTTGCGGGGAGTGTAGGTGAGATGGAGATTTCCATGGTGATCAGTTTGTGGTCAGATTTAACCAGGGAGGAATTGACTATAGGTGTGGAGCAATGGTCAGCAATGTTGGCGATAACCAGGTTAAGGATGTTGCTTCCTCTAGTGGGGGTCATAATGAGCTGGTCCAGGGCATTAGAGCTGATGAATTCCAGGAAGTGTTGGGCTGCTTGTACTTGAAGTTTTCCCAGTTGATGGAAGGGGAGTTGAAGTCACCCAGTATGAAAGTATTGAGCTGGATCTTGATAGATTCCAGGGTGCTTAGGAACGTGGAGTGAGAGTCTAGAGACATGGTCGGGTTCTGTAGTAGGCTATGACTTTTATCGCCATCTTACCCAGCGTTAGTTGTACCTGCAGTATCTCGGATGCATTATGCTGGGCTGCCAGTCTAGAGGTATGCATATCCTTTATGAATATGGAGACACCACTGCCTTTAGAGCGTCCAGCCATATTCTGGGGCTGAAAGTATGAAATGAGTTGTAGCCTGGAAGTGCAGGGGTGCTTTCTGCCTCTTTAAACCAGGTTTCCAGAAATTTACTTCATTAGAGCAAGGCAGATGTTGTGGTGAATGGTTCTTGTCAGGTCTAAGAGAGAATACAGAATGTCCTGTCTCTCTAAGAGACTTCTCAAATTAATTTCTCAAATATTACTGCTGGATTTTTTGGCTAGGCTTGTATGGGCCCTACGGCCGTTAGCCTAGTACCTACCTATGAACCTATGGATAGCTTGCATAATAACATAATTTCTTGTCATCTGACTAGTTCCTAGGTGAAACAACCATTGATGAAGCTGGCAGTATTTAGCATCTGCCTGTGAAAATACATAAACCTCAGATCTTTGGCAGATGGTGGAAGTCAAAAAACAATTGCATTCCTTCATGCTTTCAGAGGTAGTAGTTAGTTCACTCCGAAGACAGTAGAGAAAGCTAAATATAATGGTTCCATTGAAACCTATTCTGAAACAGAAATGCCTTTCCATTGGTTAATATTGGCGGCTTGTCTTGACTCCAAGAAACTGATTGACAGCTTGTGGTAGGAGGGACCAACATTACAAGGAAATCACCTGATTGGTGAATATTTGTTGAAGGATATGGAATGAAGCACAGGAAGTCATGATCTGAAGAAGGCATACTTGCCGAAAGCACTTAGTTTGATGCTTCATCTCGTTTTAAGTTTCTCAATAATTTTAGTGAGTTTTAACTTCATTTATTAAAGTTGGAATATTGTAATCGTGGTGGTGAACTCAGTACATTTTTGCCTAGATTTTAAAAGTTGTCATCATGTAGCTTGGGATGTGTTAACACTTCCCGGATTGTTAAAGGGGAAACTTGTGTTCCAGATCTAGAGTTATATCAGCTGGCCTCCGTGACCAGATATTTTTATAACTTTAACAGGGCCAACTGTCAGTCTGGCTAGAAAAATATAATTTTACACCATGTGGGGGATGTCTGGTCATCTGGTCACCCAAAGGAAATCCTGCAAGGCTTTAGGTGCTTATAAGTCTTACAGTTAAGGGCAAATTGCATTCTTGGAAGCAAAATATTCTACCTAGTAGGTAATGCCAAATTTTGTATGCAAATATCAGGGAAATGAAGTGTGCCCCCATTTTAAAATATTGGGAGCAAGGCAGGGAAGGTGATCAAGTGAAAGACTGGACAGTCTTTCATAGTTGAATTTTATTTGCAATCTGCAGATGAGAGACTGTATGAAAAGCTAATACTACAATTAAAGAAGTTGAAAACATTTACAGTTTGTATGCAAAGTTGACCAGTACTGATTGAGATCTTGATTGAAGCTACAGGGAATCACTCTTAGATTAAGAAGACAGCATGTAGGATATATAAAGCCAAAAAGGAGGAGATGTTTAAAGGGCTAGAGAAGCTTAAGAACTTTTACTTGGAGATTTGATTTTTGTTTTTGTGACATGCAGGTCACTGGAAAGGTTTTGGGGTGGGATATAGGGTTTACTCTACTTTGACCAGAGTGTGTGATGTTAGACATCTCTCTCTTCAGTTAATCTCCTTATTTGATAGACAAGGATGGGCCAAGTCTGATGCAGCCCTGTTGAATCTTTTGATGTTGGTTGTTAAGAAATAGATTATGAAATGGTAGACATTCTTCTCCCACTACTGTGGAAGAGCTATAGGTACTCATGGATGTTTTGCTTGAACAGGAATCCACACTTTGAGACCCCAAAAGTAAGGAATGAATGAAGGCAAGTGGTGTCATGGTAAATGATATTTTCACAAGGCTGTTAGATACTTGGTGATTCCCTCCCTAGATGTGCTGTAGGCTAAACAAAAGCTGTCATTTATTGCCTTCTCTTGCATATGATTCATTACACTAGCATGCAACAAATAGTAATGCTGTCTGTATACAGCAGTCTGCAAGAATGTTCTAATAGTTTCACTTTTTTATTTGATGTACTTTTTTGATGTCTGCTTCTGATGGTTGTTGTCATAATTTCTTTTACTGCTGTCTTTTGATGGCATTTTAGGAATTGCGTGCATTATAACAGTATGAAAAGATCCTGGGCCTAAACAGATTCTGTCTAAAGAGCAAGTTTAATTCATTCCTTTATGTTAAGCTTTTGCTGTTTTGAGCAATGTTTTGTTGACAATGTGAGACTGAATAAAGCCAAAAGCTGTTGTGCTTTCAATTTGATTTCAAAGGAAATGTGGTGTAGAAAAAAAATTGAAAAGACAGTTGGCAAAAGATCAGTGTTATCCTTATATCTTAAGGCCTACGTTTTTATCTTTTTGGATTATTGACTATTGATATTAGTTGATTTTGGACATAAGGAAGCTTTGTCAACCTAATTGTTGTTTTTGTGTTATTGTACAATTGCACATTTATAATGTTTGTTATTGCACCATTTAGTCTTGTTCTCTGAAAATAATCAAATTGTAGTCAAGTTGAATTGTTTAATAAAGTTTTTTTGGAACATGGGAAGGATAATATCTCACACAGATTCAAAGGGCTTCTAAAAGGAAATGTTGGCTTTTTAGGCAAAAATTTACATAAAATGCATTCATTCAGCAAACGATATGTATATATTTTCTTTTCTAATTATCATACAAAAAAATTGCAGAAAAAGTATTATACTTCAGTAAACAAAATTATGTCCTTTTAAGCTTCATTATCATTCTCTCTAACTAAATCAAACATTCTAGCAACAGTGGTAACATGTTTGCTTACTAAATATTTAGCTTTTGTTGACATTTGCACGAAATCCTCTCAGTGTTAAGTTCATGTCTGTATCCTGCAACAAAGACAGTTAGTCATAAAGCACATTTAGTTGCGTTTTCCTCAAATACTGTAAGGGATTTTTGATCCTTATGTGTCTATGTGTAACCCTGTCAAGGTTAAATTAATTTCTGTATTTTTCACCAAAGGCGATTTGTCACAAACATGTTTGTTTTAAGGATGTTTGTGCATAAGCCATTTTTTACATTTGTTTATCATCATTTTGCATTATTTCTTAAAACTAAAAATGTGTTTTTTTAAGCTTTTTTATATATTTTTTTTACATATGGCCCCTTATTATGTTGGAGGAATAAAAGTCATTAGGGAGAATTCAGTCAAACCTACACAATTTTCTGTACACAAGCACAAACATTTTTAGATTCAGTAAACATTGCTTAGCGCCATGTAAGCACATGCAAATAGGGAAACTTCAGTGTAATGCCAATTTCCTTATGATGTCCCACCACTGGCTCAGTAATCAAAGAGCCTCAATCCTCGCCACTAGCACCAATGGTGGATGTACTTTGGGAGGATGGCAAAGTACACACACAGTAAAGTGCAATTTCCCTTAAGAGCACACAGAGACCACAGTCAGTCTGTGGATAGTTTCTCCCTCTTTCTCCAGATCCCCAGTAAGACTCTCCACTGGCACAGCTTTAGAGTTGAGATCTCAGCTGAGTGGCCAAGCCAATACCTCCAGGACACAGTGTGTCCAACCACTGCTTTGTGTCTCTGCACCAAGTAGCTAACACACACACACACACACACACACACACACACACACACACACACACTCCTTGAGCTTTGATTTATATGCACACACTTGGGAACGGCTGGCACAGGTTTACAAGCTATGCGCCCTTCTGCCCAGACTATAAGGTAGTTATCACTGCCACCAGCAACGTCCTTATCAGCTTCTTTAAGGCCCTTAACAAAGGGTGTCCAATCTTACTGTGTAATGTTATTATCAATAGAAATGGTAGTTTGAGCAAGAGCAAGGCTATTAGGAGTGGCCCACAGTGTCACCCATTAAATATGCAAGTAGTCTCAGAACTTAAATATGTCTTACAAATTTCAGCCATAATGAAAGGTTTAAATATATTTAATAATAAATAATAAAAGAACAAGAAAATACTCCATAAATAATCATAGTTACATCACAGCTCAAAATCACATTAAACATTTAAAACAACATTGCAGGAGAGTCTCAAATAAATAAATAAAACATCTAAGCTATACTTCACTATATTCCTGACTGCATCTAAGAGAAATTACTGTACCCTACTAAACAGGCAGATGTGGTGAGTGGATGTTCTTGTCAGGTCAAAGACAAACTACAAAATGCTCTCTCTCTCCCAGAGAGTTCTTAAATTAACATCCCAAATATTACTGCTGGGATAGCTTGCAGAATGACATCACCTCTTGTCAACTGACTCTGTCCCAGGTGAAAACTCCCACAGATGCAGCTGGTAGCATTTAGCATTTGCCTGTGAAAACACATAAACAAGGGCCCTTCTTAGATCTAATGCAGATCCTGGAAGTCATAAAACAATAAACACTTCCAAGACAATACAAAAACATCTAGTTCTAGACACTGTGTCTGTTACTGCACTGAAAGTAAGAGATAACCTCTTTTGTTTATGGCCCAGCCATAAAGTAACTTAATTTCAACTGTTCTTCTGAAGTTTTGCAAGTTAATCTCCTGCGTTACAGTCTTCCCTGTTAAAATATGCACATCTAAACAGTTACAGTAGGGCATATACATTGCTGCTCAGTACTTTACAAAATATCTCTTCAGCACACCTGTGTGTACAATATGACATACAGTTCTAATACATGTGTAACACAAGCATCTTATATGAAGCATACTGACATTCACAAATGATACACGACCACATACAGAATTCCAGATAGCTGGGCTGGCAGTATCTCCTTTTGTGACATTTCTCTCCCCCCTGAAGACTCAAGCTAGGTTTTCAAGTGATCCTTGAGAAACATTGCTTGAGAGGGTTGAGCCTATCTGGGAATACATTACCCTATTCCCTGTCTTGAGATTCCAGCTGCCTTGGCATTGCTGAACCCAGTACAGTGTTGCACTGTCCTTTCGTATGCCTGCAGTCCTAGGCTCTACCATAGTAATTTGGGATTTTACTGGCTGACTCCCTGTAGCTATAGATCCCCCTTAGACTTCTCCTGCCTTGTGCTGCATATATTTAACACCAGGGCCTCCCTATCATGGTAAGGTTTCATCATGTTAACATGGCACAATTTGTGCTCCTGCCTCCTGCCTTGTAGTTCTACCATGTAGTTAACATCACTGACCTTCCTTACCAACTTGAAGGGTCCCTCCCAAGCTGCCTGCAGCTTGTTCTGTCTGAAAGGAATGAGAACCATTACCTGCTGCTCCACAGCATACTGTCTAGCTCGAGCATTCCTGTCATACTGGACCTTTTTTCTGCTGTTGGGCTTCTGCCAGGTTCTCCTGGGTCAAGCCCATGAGTTCCCTGAGCCTTGTCCTGAAGTTTAGGACAAATGCCACAACTGACTCCTTGTGGGATTCTCACACACCCTTGCACTCATCATGAATCAGATCTATAGGTCCCCTCAGCCTATGCCCATACAGCAACTCAAAAGACTGAAAAACTGGGGGATTCCTGGGGCTCCTCTCTGTAAGCAAACAACAGATGGGGCAAATATTTGCCTCACTCCCTCTTAAACTGGTCTGTAAATGCCTGTAGCATGGTCTTTAGTTAAAAGAGTTTACGCTCTCAACCAGACCATTAGTCTGGGGATGGTAGGCGGTGGTATTTAGGTGCTTCACCCCACAGCACTCCCACAGACAAGCCATCATGTCTGACTTGAAGTTGGCACCTCTGTCAGTCAGTATTTCTTTTCGGAAACCTACCCTGCTGAAAATCTCTAACAAAGCATTTGCCACCTTTTCTGCCTCGGTGGAGGACAGAGCCACTGTCTCAGGGTATCTTGTAGCATAATCTACAACGACTAGGATATACTTTTTCCCCTGTGGAACATGGGGTACTCAGAGGCCCCACAATGTCCATAACTAGCCTCTGAAATGGCTCCTCAGTCACACACAAAGGCACCATGACCTTGTCTCCTGCCTTGCCTACCTTTTGGCACTGCTCACAGGTCCTACTGTACCATGTTGCATCTCTGGAAATCCCAGGCCAATAAAAGTTCTGCATAATACATCTCTTGGTATGCTTTATGCCCATATGACCTGCAAAGGGAATATCATGGGCTATAGCTAGAAGTGCCAGATGGTAGGCTCTGGGCACTACCAACTGCTGTATTCTCTCACCCTCTAGCCCTCCCTCAGGGGTGCACTCTGTATACAGTAACCCTTTGTCTCAGTATACAGATTCCCCCTTCCCTTGAAAATCAGGTGCCTCACTAGCTACCTCCCTCAGGTCGTGTAATGTAAGGTCTGAGAGATGAGCCTGTCTCAACTCTCTCTTCATAACCCTTCCCAGCTCCCCTTCCATAGGAAGTCTGGTATTTTCTGACAGCGTTGCCTCACTGTCAACCTGGGTACTACTACTCGCCTCTGCCCTTGCAGTCACTCTGTCCAAGGGAACATCAGTACCCACAAGCAGCTGTGGCTCACCTTCAGTCTCACTGCTACTGGGTATCTCCCTCTCTGAAGTTACTACAACACCAGTCGTGGCTTCAAGTCTGCTGTCTGTCTGGATCCCCCAGGCTACCAGACCCACAGGCTTGTCTCCAGGCCTGACTGTGTGTAACTGCATACACACAAGGTACTGAATTATCAAAATCATTCTCTATCAGAACATCTGTGGGGATATCCTCAAACACACCTACTTTGCTTCCTTTTCCACTCTTCCAGTCAAGGTGAACCCTAGCCAAAGTATTTAGAATGGTATCCCTCCTAAAGCTTTGACTGGAGTAGACTGCCTAAGCAATTAGTGCTTCTCTTTAACCATTGCAGGCTTCACAATGGTTAGGTGAGAGGCTGTGTCTCTCAGCAGTGGCCTGTTTCCTATTTACTAAAATAGGATATAACCTCTTGTGGTAGTTTGGTACCTTTGTTGTCTCCAGACAGCTTACTGCTGGCATTCCGTCATTCCCACTTATTGGCTCTCTCACCTTTTGTTCCCCACTTTGCCTTTGTGGACATCTATATGCTCCATGATCCCACTGGTTGCATTTAAAACATTTAACCCTTGGTCCTGGTCATGTACCTGAACTAGTGTTTTCCCCTGCTACTGGTGGACTCTGTTGGGGTGGTTTAGTTTGTCCACCATGGGTTCCATTAAACCCATGAGCAGCACTGGGTATCCTTTTCCTTTGCAGTGATGTCCTGCTTGCTAGGTGTAGGTCTTCCTTTTTTCCCAAACTCATCTGCTGTGTTACATTCTGTATCCGCTAACCAGATTCTCATGTCCTCAGGCAAAGTGCTAAGGGCTTGTTCCCTCACCAAAAGGTCTGCCAAGCCTTCAAAAGTGGTGACCTGACACCCACTTACCCATCTATGAAAATAAGTGCTTAACTCAGCAATATATTCACACACCCTTCCATCTGCCTTTGTCTATGCCTACGAAACTTTTTCATACAAGCTTCAGGTGTTAACTTAAAACTTTCTAATAGATAATTTTTAACAGTATTATAGTTTAAACCAAGTAAAACCACCAGAAAAGAAATGATGAAATCCAAACACAGTATTATAGTTTAAGCAATCAGTATCAGACAATTTAGAAATAGCAGATCTGAAGTAGTTAACTTCATTTGATCAGCAACCTGTGGGTTTCGGATCCGACCCGGCAACATACCAAGCAAAAAGATCCGAGCTCCAAGCTCCTCCCCCCTACCCATACTAAACTGCAATCTCCTTCCAATCCTCAGATCTTGTTTGCTGCGGCTTTGCCAGCATGGGATTTTTGAGCTCCAGGCAAGTTTGTCAGGGTTTTTCAAAATGTATTGGTCTGTGTGTGCCCCTTTGATATCTATAGATAGCTATTAGTTTATCTCTCATTACGGGTTTATTTCCATGCTAGATATTTGCGTTTTGCAAGTTAGAAAGTTATTAACTTTCTGTCAGTGTAGGCCCCCCTTTCCGCCCTTAGTGTGTGTGTGTGTGTGTGTGTGTGTGTGTGTGTGTGTGTGTGTGTGTGTGTGTGTGCATTTACTATGTCGGAAAGTCAGAAAGTGACTTTCTCTAAGTGCACAGAGTGTGGCCACAAGCTGTCGCCAGCCGACGGTCACACTCTGTGTGTAGTTTGCTTGGGGGTGCCTCATTTATCATCCGGCTGCAAAATCTGTGTGGCCTTCAACCCCCGAGCCCTACAGGATCGCAGGAACAAGTTGATTCTGGCAGGTCTTCTACCCGTGGAATCAACTTCTTCTTCTTCTACAGCTTCTTAGCCAGCCACGGCTGTGGCTGTCCAGCCTTCCGGCCCTCCTCCCCTGTCCGGGACTCCCCCTCCCACCTTGCCACAGGGAGAGAGAGAGAGAGGGCAAGAAAGAGAGAATGAAAAAGAAACGCAGGGAGACAGAGAGACAAACGGAAAAAGAGATAGAGAGAAGGGCCGCAAGCGGCAGGCCGAGTTGGATCCAATGGCCCCTCCCACTAAGGAGGCCGATTTGGATCCAACGGCCCCTCCCACTGAGGTGATTTTGTCTCCTGTTAAAGTTACTAGGCCATCCTCTCCTTGGCTCCTTTCACCTCATTTTTCTCCAGAGCCGGAGGAGGAGGCTAGACCACCCTCGAGGTCATCTTCACATCGGCCCTCCCGGCTGGCATCAGTGGCGTCCTCGAGATCGACTCTGAGCATCTCTGAAGCAGACATGGATTGGATGATGCAAAGGTTTCTACAAACTCAACTGCAGATCGGAGTGTTGCTAATGCCCCCCACTGGTGTGGGGAGTTTCGGCTCCGTTTTTTGCCCCGATAGCTTCTTCTCCGATCCGCCATCAGATTTCGGAGTCTATGGATCCGAGGAGCCCCCAGTGTTAGGGGGTCAGCACCAATGTACCTTCAGCCTCGACGCCGGCCATGCCCTTGAGTCTGTTGGATCTGCTTTCGGATCCGAGCTCTCGGAGCCGAGAGTTGGGCATCTGATCCGAGGGGATGAGTGTGTCATTGGCTCCATTGTGGTTGGGGCATACCATCCCTTTGGGTCTGGCCGTTCCAACTTCAGATCCGATCCTTTCGTCGGATCCGAGAGTCGCGGCTACCCTCACCACCAGTTTCAGGGAAGCCAGTTCTCCGGCATTTGACATTGTGGAGAGGGTTCTCTCTGAAGGATCGAGACCCCTCACTCTTTCCTCGGGGTCCATCCCTGCCCCTTCGCAGTTGGGCTTGTCTTCCGTCATCTAGTCCCCCCAGGGACTGTATTGCACCCCAGCCAGTTCCACTGGAGGAACACAAAACCATTTGTGAGCCCTCCCCGTAGAGTCCATCTGAGGAGGTTCCTTACAAATGCCAGTGTAAAAGGAGGCACTTGGACTTCCCCAAGTCCCTCACTGAGGATGCCGACTTGGAGGACGGGGAAGGTTCCCCCAAATCACCCCCCCGAAGATGTCACCTTCGGAGACATAATGGAAATCCTTCGCCAGAGGGGGGGGTGGTCTGCCCAGGCACCTTCCTCTGATGAGTCGGTATTCCTGGAGGCATTTGACACAGGTCCATCTACCTCTTGGGTGTCCCCCCAGCTGACCCTCTGGTGGACCTTATCACCACCAGAGCTTGGAAGGAGCCGGACACTGTGGAGCCAATACCCAAAAGGCCCGACAAAATATTGAGCCCCCCGGCAGATAGAGCTTCTTGAAGCAAAGGTTCCCCGGTTGATGCCGTGGTGGTGGCGACCACAAAAAAGGAACTCGCCCGGAAAGTTCCTTGGTCCACCCCCCCCAGACAAGGAGTCCAGGGTGATGGACCATCTTGGAAAGTGGACTTTTGCTTCAGCTACCTTTACTATAAGGGCACTGAATTACTTGGCCCATTTAATTCGACTGTAGGTGGGACCTTGTGAAAGAGTACGCCGAGTCTCCCCAGAGTCCATGTCGGCTGAGGATAAACGGACCTTCTCTGCTCGTATGGCCACTCTGAAGTCTGTGTCCAATATGTCCATGCATCTACTCTCTCACGCCACTGAGGGAGCCGCTAGGGTTAATGGGTCCGGTATTGCCTTAAGGCGTCACGCCTGGCTCCATCTTTGTGATTTCTCAGAACCCTTCAAGGCATCCTTCGGTAACGTGCCCTTTGATGGTTTGACCCTATTTGGGAAGACTGTCTGCAATACGCTTGTCCAGAGCGAGAAAGATGGGAAACCACTGTCAGCCATCGGGATCCACTTCTCTAACCCTCAAAGGTCCTTTTCCAGGAACCAGCAAGGGCATAAGAAGCTGTGGTTCTGGAAATCTCAGCAGTCCCGGAATGCTCAGGACTCCTTTGCCCCCAAAAGCAGAGGGGGACAAGGTGGACACCGGCCCAGAGGCAGAGGGGAGCCAAAGAACTTCAGGTCACGGGAACCTTTTTCAGATTGACCCTGAGGGGTTGCCCGACTGCTCCTCTCTGGAGGCAGTCGGGGGGCGTTTTTCGATGCACCTAGCCCAATGGAAGTCCATCATGACAGATCACTGGGTGCTTTGAATAATATCCAGAGGCTATTCTATTCCCTTCACAAACAAGTCCCCTTACACAAAGCACCTCCCGGATGTCCCACCTGCTCAGAGGGAGGCTGCGGCTTTGGAAATACAAAAGCTACTAGAAAAAAGAGCCATTCAGCAGGTGCCCCCAGACCAGTCTGAATCGGGCATCTATTCCAGGTTCTTTTTGGTGCCAAAAAAGACGTAGGACCTAAAGCCAATTCTCGACCTATCAGCAATGAACCTGTTTGTTGCCAAGTTCCGGATGGTCATGCTTCAATCCATCTTGCCCTTCTTGCAGGAGGAAGACTGGTTGTGCCCGACAGACCTCAAGGATGCGTACTACCATATCCTGATGGACAGGCAATCCAGGAGGTTCCTCCACTTTCAGCTAGAGGCCAGTCATTATCAATTCAGGGTCCTACCCTTCGGTTTCACCACAACCCTCAGGGTGTTCACCAAGGTCATGGCAGTTGTAGCGGCCCACCTGAAACTTCAGGGCATTCAGGTCTTCCCGTACCTGGACGACTGGCTCCTCACTGCTCCCACCAGGCATCTACTCTTACTAGTCAGAGATTTCTTTTTCCGGATATCACCTCGGCTGGGGATCACCATAAGTCTCAGGAAGTCTTCCTTTCAACCTGTTCAAGTGTTAGACTTCATAGGGGCGAGAATAGATTCTCTTCAGGCTAGGGCATTCTTGACTCCGGACAGACTACACAGCCTGGCACTTCATGTGTTAGTGCTTCTGCAGTCCCCTGCACCCCCAGCAGAATTAGTCCTGAGAGCATTAGGGTCCATGGCAGCAGCTATCAACCTGATTCGTTGTGCTCGTCTGCATATGAGAATTTTACAGTGGATGTTGCAGGTTCAGTGGTCTATAATTCATCAACCTCTAGATTTTCCGATCCCTCTGAGCAGAGTGTGCAGAAATTCTCTCACGTGGTGGCTCTGATCCGGGGATTTGCAGGAGGGACGTCCCTTTGTTGTGCCCCAACCCCAAGCCACGGTGACCAGGGACGCCTCCCACCTAGGGTGGGGGACCACTGTTCGGGCAGGTCTGTTCAAGGCACGTGGACTCGCGAGACCATTCTGCATATAAATGTTCTGGAGATGAGAGTGGTCCTTTTAGCGTTGCAGGCTCTTCATGCTTATCTTCCTCTGGGAACTATTGCGATCCAGTCAGACAATATGTCAGTGGTCTGGTATATCAACAAACAGGGGGGAACCAAGTCTTATCCCCTTTGTTGAGAGGCCATGAGATTTTGGGAATGGGCAATCTCCACCAACCGCTTTCTGATGGAAATGCACATTCTGGGTCGGTCCAACATCTTGGCAGACAAATTGAGCAGAACTATCCTTTCTCCCTACGAGTGGTCTCTGAACCCTTGTGTAGCGGAACAGATCTTCCTCAAGTGAGGTCAGCCTTGCTGCGATCTCTTTGCATCCCCATCCAGCGCGAAGTGCAGTGACATTTTCGCTCTAATCCCCCCAACGGGGGAAGCTCCCAGAGATGCTCTTGTTCATGCTTGGCCACCCGGTCTTCTTTATGTGTATCCCCTGCTCCTGCTCATGACAAAATTCTTACAGAAAGCTCGTTTTTTGGGGAGCAGAATGATCCTCATAGCCCCATTCTGGCCTTGTCAAGTCTGGTTTCCCTGCCTACGGTCTCATCTCATAGCTCCATCCTGGATCTTGGATCCCATTCCGGATCTGATTCGTTATCCCTCGGGAATGCTTCCACCAAATCTGGACAGCCTGAAGCTCACAGCTTGGCTGCTCCAGTTCCACTAGTTGCTAGGACACCCAGTATCTCTTCCCCTGTTAAATCAATCTTGGTTGTGGCACATAAATCCTCTACCAGGAAAATTTACTGTAGCAAATGGAGACTTTTCTCCATTTGGGCTTCACAGAAAAAGTTGGATTCTTTTACCGCTCCCAGCGGTATTAGACTTTTTGTCTCATATCTTCCAGCAAGGAGCCAGTTCTTCCACAGTGAAGGTCCAGCTGGCGACTATTTCTCATTTCCATGTAGGGGACAATTTAGGCTCTCTCACTGCTGCCAGAATTTGTAAGATCTTTTTGAAAGGCACTTTTTTTCTCTTCTGAGACCTCCTATTAAGAATCCGTCCCCACCGTGGGATCTGACTTCGGTTCTTCGGGCCTTAGTTGCGCCTCCTTTCAAGCCCTCGGCATCAGTTGACTTAAAATTCTTGTCATGGAAGATGGCTTTTCTGGTAGCTATCACCTCAGCCAGGAAAGTTTCGGAGCTTCAGGCTCTTTGTATGAAATCCCCATATCTAGTGTTTCATAAGGACAGGGTGTCTCTCAGGACTAATTTGTCTTTTCCAAGTTGTTTCTGAGACAAACATTAATCAGTCTATTAATTTGCCTGTTTTTTCTCGAATTTTCAAAATAAAGGGGAATAAACTTCATTTGCTGGATGTTCACAGGCAGTTATGTTTTTATTTGCACAGGACGGCGGTCTTTCATAAATCTGATAAACTTTTTGTTTCCTTTGCTAAGCCCTTTTTAGGGAAACCAGTTTCAAAGGTGACTCTCGCTAGGTGGATTTCCCTTTGTATCCTACAAGCATATAGAGAGCTTGGTTTACCAGAACCAGTAGGAGTTCCTCATTCTACGTGTTCTATGGCAACGTCTGACACATTCTGGTCTAGAGTTTCCCTGGATGACATTTGCTCAGCGGCTACCTGGGCGTCCTCTCACACCTTTATTACTCATTATAAACTGGATTTGGTGTCTAGAGGAAGGGCTTCCTTTGGCTCTGCAGTGCCCGGAATATCCTTCCTTAAGGGCCTCCCAAGATTTTGGGTAGCTGGGGACTCTGTCCCACAGGTTGCTGATCAAATGAAGTTAACTACTTCAGATAAAGAAGTTATGTACTCACCATAATGTTCCATCTGAGTAGGTAAACTTCATTTGTAAGCAACCGTCCCTCCCTCCTTCCCCCTTACCTTGGCGATTATTTCTGCTGAGCTCGATGTTTGGAGTTCACAAGCTTAATGTTTGTCCTCGGTTCAGGGGTCTCAGGTTTTAGTTTGTTGCTGTCACGTGTGGAGTGGCAAACTCGATCTGAGGATTGGAAGGAGGTTGCAGTGTAGTATGGGTAGGGGAGGAGCTTGGAGCACAGATCTTTTTGCTTGGTATGCTGCCGACTTGGATCTGTGTCAGATCCGAAACCCACAGGTTGCTAACAAATGAAGTTTACCTACTCAGATGGAACATTATGGTGAGTACATAACTTTTTTTTTACAGCTTTACCATGGAGTAACGGGGTCAGGAACCATACCCAGAGCCCTTGGCCAACATTATACTGTTTACATACCCTTTCAAACATATGAATAAAACTGTCAAAATTATCACCCTATGTAAATTGTGGAAGAAGTGTACTGACCTTTGTTGCTTCTGGGGTTCAGTTACTCCCTTTCTAGTTACTTCCATGATCCTGGTGAAGAGTTAGCATGTCCTACTCATGTTGCCATTTCCTCTCATTCTCCTCAGCTCCCAGATGTCTAAGTTTCTCATGTTCTTTGGCCTTCCGACGTCTCTCTCTGCTGATTTTATTTCCAAATGTTTGGCTTCCAGTTTAAGTCTCTTTAACTCGAGATGGATCATTAAGTCATCTGTGGAAAGGTTGAACTGCCCATTTTTTGAGAGTTGTACCTCCCAAAGGCCATTTCGATTGTCCTCCTGGTCGCTGGTCTGTGATGCAGCTGGAACTAAGGCTGCAATCATCTCTGCTTTAGTCAGGTTGGCATGCTGCATTCCTTTCGCTTGGCAAATCTCAGTCAACTGGCGCCTTGTCAGCTTGCCATACTCCTCTGCTGACATCCTTGTCTGCTTTCCCTGACTAACTAAGCTAACAAAAAAGTAAAACTATTGTGATATGAAACTGTGAAGGCTCACTTTGTGGCTGATTGAGAGTACAGTCACCTTCTTTAGTGACCACTGTTTACAGGCTACAGGAATTCAGTATTCACACCACTGAATCCTAATATGTGGATATCCCACCACTGCCACCAATATATGTGTTGCCCCGCCACTAGTCAAGGATCCTCAGTCCTCACTATTAGCACCAGTGGGGAATGTACATTGGGTGGCTGATAAGTACATGCACAGTAAAGTGCAATTTCCCTTAAGAGCAGACAGAGATCACAGACAGTCTAGGACTGATTTATTTATTTATTTATTTATTTATTTATTTATTTTATTTTACATTTGTTAACCGGGAAATTCCGACTGGACCAGGTCCATTTTCAGCGGAGGCCCGGGGAGAAAAGCTCCAACATCAAGTTATACAAATACAGTACATCCAGCATAATACACAAAACAGGTTACATCATGTATGCTGAGCATAGTAATATAACAAGAATTAATAAAAACACTCCAGGTAAAAGATATAGAACATGGGTAAAAAGACAATGTCAGTCATACTTTGGTAAGAAAAGAAAATATATCAAGTAAGATTCTACAGTTAAAAGTACCCTTTCAGATGACCAAGCCTACAGGGGATCAGAGCTCCAGCATGTGATCAGAGAGGAATTTGGGGAGTTAATAGTAGTATGGGTAGGGTTATGTGATACAAGGGCATAACCATGTACTAAGAAGGTGCAATTTGAGGGAGTTTTTGAATATGGATGTGGAGGGGGCAGTGGACACAGATAGGGGAAGAGAGTTCCAATTTCTGGCAACGGTGTGGGAGTACAGCGCTTTCCCTGCATTATTGTTAGCCTTGGTGATGGAGAGGAGAGATTTTTCACTGGATCTTAGGTATCGGTTTGTAGTATAGATAGTAAGTAGGTTGGATAATGAGGGGGGTTTTTCAGGATATTTGAGAATATTGTAGGCTGTGCCAAGCTGGTGATAGTTAAGTAGCTGTGGTAGCTCAAGCCATTTTAGTTCTTTTAGTGCAGCACAGTGATGGGTTCTATAGGTTGAGTTAGTAGTAAACTTGGCTATTTTATTGTAGCATGATTCTAGTTTGTCTAGGTCACATTGTCTGATTTGGGTAAAGATTGGTGCATAATAGGGTTGAGAGGAGGTGGCTTTGTGCAAGAGTGACTCTTGCTTTTTGTGAGAGAAAGGACTTATGCCTGTATAGGGAGCCTAGTTTTTTGTGTACTAGTTTTATGGTATGTGAGATGTGAACATCAAAGTGGAGATTATTGTCTATTTCAATGCCCAGAAGTTTGGTGTGGTTAGAAGGGGAGATGGTGGATTAGAGGTTATGGTAAAGGAGAGGGTTTTTGATCTATTAGGGGTAAATAGTAGCAGTTTTGGGATTTAGAATTAGTTGGATCCCAGATATCCATTTTTCTACTGAGATAAAAAGGTATCTTGAGTGAGTGTAATGAGGGTGGTGGGAGATGAGGCGGAGCAGATCAGAGTTGAATCATCTGCATATTGTATGAGTGTGGCATGTTGTGTAGAGCATTTGAGGTTATTTGTGAAAATAGAGAACAACAGCGGGCCCAGTATAGAGCCCTGTGGGACACCTATGGTGGCTGGAAGTTGTGTAGACAGAGTTCCTTTCCACTGGACTGATTGTTGCCTGTCAGACAAGTAGCTTCTGAACCAGGCCATAGTAGAGGAGGTGAAGGATAATGATGTTAGTGAGTCTAGTAGAATGGAGTGGGAGACCATATCAAATGCTTTTGAGAGGTCTAGGAAAATGGCTGATACATATTTGTTATCATTCCTGTGAAGGTTTATATAATTAGTGAAAGATAAAAGGGCTGTGATTTCTCCCTCTTTCTCCAAATCCTCAGTAAGACTCCCCACTGGCACAGCTATAGAGTTGAGATCTCAGCTGAGTGGCCAAGCCAAGACCTCCAGCACACTCTCTGTCCAACCAGTGCTTTGTGTCCCTGCACCAAGTAGCTGACACACACACATTCCTTGAGGTTTGATATATACACACACCTGGGAAAGGCTGGCACAGGTTTTCAAGCTATGTGCCCTTCTGCCCAAACTATAAGGTAGTTATCACTGCCATCAGTCACGTCCTTATCAGCTACTTTAAGGCCCTTAACAAAGGGTGTCCAATCTTACTGTGTAGTGTTATTATCAGTAGAAATGGTAGTTTGAGCAAGAGCAAGGCTATTAGGAGTGGCCCACAGTGTCACGCAATAAATATGCAAGTATTCTCAGAACTTAAATATGTCTCACAAATATCAGCCACAATGAAAGGTTTAAATATATGTAATAATAAAAGAACAAGAAAATACTTAGTAAATGATCACAGTTATGTCAGAGTTCAAAATCACAGGAAATTTTTAAAACAACATTGCGGGGCAGTCTGAAATAAAGAAAACATCTAAGCTATACTTCACTGTATTCCTGACTGTATCCAAGAGAAATTCCTGTACCCTAGTTAACTTACTTATAGAGCAAGCAAAAAATAGGAGGCAGTCACTGGAAACAAAATCCAACTTTTAATGGTGCTTCTGGTACTTTGGCAAACAGCCTTCAAGGAATAACATAAGCCACCAGTCATTCCCATTTTATGTCAAACTGCTGCAATTAAACAATCATCTCATCACCCAATAATCTACTACAAGAACCTGCTTAAACAAACATACCCTTTAAAAGGGGAAAAATATTTTTCCATATACAATGTTACAAAGTATCATATATAAACATTATAACTTATACATTTAATTTTACATCTAGATTCATACCTTTAGGTTTTAAAGTATTATAATTTAGAATGAACTTGCTTTCCATTTTTAGTAAACTAGCTAAAAAATCTCCACCCCTAGCAAGAAAAGGTGTAGCCAACACACTAAAGAAGAAATTAATATCAGAACCCCCGTGTGCATTAATAAAGTGTTCAGCTACTGGGTTATCCAAATTCCTATTTCTAATATGTCCCAGATGTTCAAGAATTCTAACTTTTACCTTACATTTTGTCTGCCCAACATACCAGGTCACAGGAGTGCACCCACACCCTACATTATAAACCATCCCACAAGAAACACATGAAAACCTTCCCATGGAACGAAATAATTTACCATTAATTTTTCTACCTGAAATGTTCTTAATCCCAGAACATACTTTACATCTTCCACAAGGGAAGGAACCCATATAAGCCCCCTGGAAAGAAACCTTCTTGAAACCTAACAACTCCCTTAAATTTAAATACCTCTGATAAGAAAATGTAACATGTGAAGAGAACAAATGTTTTAGTTGCTCATCTTCACATACCACTGGCCACAAATCGGTCACTGACCTCCTCAGAATATCAGAAATGGAGAAAATCTGGTAACAAAAAACAATACTTTGTCCTGCCTATCAGTTTACTGATCTGAATGATGCCTTTAAAGCCATCATAACTGTTATGTCTCCTACCATAGCTGCTGCCCCCCACCTTTAACACACTATCCTTAGCTTTTTTCAAACTAACTAGAATAACCCCTTTGCAACAGTTTCCGTTCCACCTTCATGAGCTCTTTTTCCACCAAATTCTTATGAGAAGTATTCTCATAAATCTTTTTAAATTCACCCATAGGCAATGCTTCCATAAGATGTGATGGGTGCATGCTACTGGCCTGTAACAAATTACTAACTGCAGTAGGCTACAGATGTGGTTTATGTTCTACCTTCAAATCTTTCTTAACATAAAATTACACATCCAGAAATTGTATATTCATTTGATCCACTCTAAAAGTAAACTACAGCCCCATTTCATTCTGGTTTAACTGATTAATAAATACAGAAAACTCATCCAAATTCCCCCTGCATATAAAAATTAAATTGTCAATGTAATGCTTAAACAAAATAAGATTCTTTACCAAAAATGCTGTAGAATAAATAGATCTAGTCACAAGACCATAAAAATAATAGCATAGCTGGGGGCAAAAGAAGTCCCCATCGCTGTACCTTCTTTTTGCAAAAAATAATCACCCCAAACAAAAATAATTATGCATTAAAAAAACTTTCAATACTTCCACCAGAAAAGGCTGTACATGATCCCTCCCCTAACATCCAAAGAACTGCTTCTATTCCCCTTCTTTTAATATTGGTGTATAAAGCTTTAATATCTACTGTAGCCCAGTAAAAATCTTTACACTGAATTCTCTTCATTTCTTGACAAATATCAGCAGTACACTTAATATGGGAAGGAATTTTAGATAGAAAGTTCTTTAAATGGAAATAAAAATCCTAATATTTTGCATAAATGACCCCACACCCGCCTCAACTGGTCTACCAAGGGGGTGATTTAGATTCTTGTGCACTTCAGGGATGGCATAAATAATAGAGTCTTTGGGATGTTTAACAGACAGCTTGTTTACATTCCTCTCTGTGAAAAAAACAAGTCTTTTCCCTTTTTCCAGAATTTCTCTCTCACCTTCCTTTTCAGAAAAAATTTCTACCAATTCATTTTCATATATAGACGTGTCAAGTAATGAACCCTCAGTATCAAACATTTCAACGTTATCATTTTCAACAAGTGCTTGTTTTCCTTCAAAATACACTTGTAAAATACAATTTTCTACAAAACCTTTTAAGGATGTTTGCCGAGGTACCAGAAGCACCATTAAAAGTTGGAATTTGTTTCCAATGACTGCCTCTTAAGTGTATTTTTAGATATTTTGTGTTGCTGTGTGTTTGTATTTGTTTTACAGACCAAGCAGGCAGATGTGATGAGTGGATGTTCTTGTCAGGTCAAAGACAAAATACAAAATTCTGACTCTCTCTCTCTCTCTCTCTCTCTCTCTCAGAGAGTTCTTAAATTAATATCCCAAATATTACTGCTGGGATAGCTTGACATCACTTCTTGTCATCTGACTCTATTGCAGGTGAAAACCCCTACTGATGCAGCTGGTAGCATTTAGCATCTGCCTGCGAAAACACATAAACAAGGACCCTTCTTAGATCCTAGGCAGGTCCTGGAAGTCATAAAATAATAAACACTTCCAAGATAATATGTAAAATAAAGAAAGGCAACAATCAGGAACCTGAATCAAGGACCAACAATGAAAACCAAGAGAATTTATTCACAGACACGTCCACTGACTAAGCGCTTTCACCTAAAAAGGCATCCTCAGAGTCAGTTGGAACATCACAATCAACATATAAATACATAATTAAAACTAATTAAATAATGACATCACATTTTAAATACACCAATGAGCCCAAGCACTGCCTCAACACAATTAAAGGTACAAAACCCATTCAAGTATAGTTCTGAAAAATGTTGAAAAATTGAAACACAAAATAATTCACAACAATTAAATACATACTATAACTTATACATATACACATACACTTATGTATAAAAATAAATTAAATTAATATGAATTAAAATGCATATGCCTCAACCTGTAGACTTTAAAAAGTGATAACTCTGTTAAACAGAATAAAATAGATACAGTGTGCCACAATGCCATCCCCCTTCAAATTAGATACAACTTGCTTTCTGTTTTAACACTGGTTTAATGGATATACATTCATTGATACCCGGGCACCTCGTGGCATTCAATCTCACCTGCCATTGAACTTCTAAGAGGGCCACCTTGTTACTTATATCACCCCCTTGATCATCATATACCCTGTCAATGACAAAAAACAAGAACTTTTTAAAATTCTTGCAATAACAACTATGCAAAAACAACGATTATGTGCATCCTTACTCTTTATGCTGCGATATGCTCACTTATTCGATCTCGCAACCTACGTGTGGTCATCCCAATGTAGAATGCGTCACATGTACTACAAGAAGCCACATAAACTAAACATTTTGTATTACAATTACACTGACCTGGGCATGCAATTGTACGATCAAAGCCTTTCACAACCAGGTGTGTACCCTCACAAATAAATCTACAAACTCTACACCTACCACACTTAGACATAATTGATTTCCTGACCCTGGGCACCCTTTCCATAATTGCTTTTAAGTTAACACCTTTGCTAAACACAATCCTAGGTGCCTTCCCAATTATGTCCTTGGTGTCCTTGTCTAAACAATGATTCCATACCTCACATTGAAGCTGCAATGACAGTGGCCTTCTCATTGTAATTAAGAACCAGGCAGGCTTTGTTCTTCCCTGCATCCTTGTTCATGTTGTTCAACTCCATATTGCTCGCCCCATTAACTTCCCCTCTCAATATAGGTTCAAAAACAGTATTCCTTTTCCTAATTACTTCCTTTTTGACTTTTAATAAAAGGTTAAGTGGATACTGCCTCCTAAGTGTATTTTTAGATATTTTGTGTTGCTGTGTGTTTGGATTTGTTTTACAGATCAAGCAGGCAGATGTGATGAGTGGATGTTCTTGTCGGGTCAAAGACAAAATACAAAATTCTGACTCTCTCTCTCTCTCTCTCTCTCTCAGAGAGTTCTTAAATTAATATCCCAAATATTACTGCTGGGATAGCTTGATATCACTTCTTGTCATCTGACTCTATTGCAGGTGAAAACCCCTACTGATGCAGCTGGTAGCATTTAGCATCTGCCTGCGAAAACACATAAACAAGGACCCTTCTTAGATCCTAGGCAGGTCCTGGAAGTCATAAAATAATAAACACTTCCAAGATAATACAAAAAACTTCTAGTTCTAGGCGTTGTCTGTTACTGCACTGAAACTGAGAGATAACATCTTTTGTTTATGGCCTATCCATAGTAACTTAATTTCAACTATTCTTCTAAAATTTTGCAAGTTAATCTCCTGTGTTCCAGTCCTCCCTGGTAAAATATATACATGTAAACAGTTACAATAGTGCATATACATTTCTGTTCAGTACTTTACAAAATATCTCTTCAGCACACGTCTGTACAATATGACATACGGTTCTAGTACAGCTGCAACACAAGCATCTTACATGAAGCATGTTGACATTCAAAAATGACACACAGCCACTTATAAAATTCCAGATAGCTGGGCTGACAGTATCTCCTTTCGTGACATTCTGCATAAGTAGCTGAATTGTATTCATATTAGCCAGGTGGTGAGATCCAACAACCCGAAAGGCATCCATGCAGACTCCATGTCCATGTTCATAGTGTACACAGAAATTATCCACAGACAGAAGGGGATGTAAAAGTCCACAAATATGGAGATCACTCCCCTGAGAATGTTAGATCGCATACATAAAATTGCTAAACATACATTGTGGATGTCTGAGAAAGGCATTTTTTTAATAATTTCCACATGTTTGTGCTGTGCAGCTCATTGCGCAAAAATGCTTAACAGAAAAATAAAAAAAAATGTAAATGTAACATCTACAATATAGTTTACACAAATGTACTGTAAGACCTTGCTTCAGGTCCATACAACTGTGCATTCATGCTGTTACCCCGCTTACATGGCTATGAACCATGTAGTTTCCAGGCTGTCTGCATGAATATTATGTAAATGAGGTGCAGTTGTTGAATCATTAAAGGAGCAACTGTGTCCACATATCCACTTTGTGTAGGCTCCTACATGATGTTGATATTCCCACTGGATGTGGATGACATGGGGGTGTGTGTCCTGTTACTTTTAGAATTTTTTTAGCACTCAGTGTGCTTGTTTGCGTGGTATGCCACATAGCTTAGTGTGTTTGTGTGAACAGACCACCCATGTCACAGTGATGATGTAGGCAGCTAACAATTAAAACCAGATATATTCAGTTAATAATATATACTTTTGCATAAGCTATGCTGTGCAATGCAGTCCATAGAGCAGCATCGTGCAATAAAGTAGGGCCTTTACATTATGTCATTAACAGCCTAGGCAGGTGAACTGCATCATAATTAGCCAATCCCACATGGTGGATCTACAGCAGAACTGTATAAAATATGCATACACCCTACACTGATTTTCACTCAATACTCTGAACCATTGCAGTAGAGACTTGGAAATTTTAACTGAGATAATGCTTGGGGCTGCTGCGGCTATTCTACATGTGTATGTGCTAGAGGCTGAAGTCAGTGCTGCTGGTGCTGCTGACAGTAGGCCTAGGCCGAGAAGGAGAAGAGTGTTCAGGCCCAGGGTAATCTTCCAAGAGCTACATAAGCTGGAGACTATAGAACATTACAGCATGGACAGGGACATATTACAAGAGCTCAGCGAGTTCTGCTGTCCTCAACTCAGAGCCAGAGCTAACAGAGGGAAACCCACCCCAGTGGAAACTAAGATATGTGTAGCCCTTGGAATATTAGCTACAGGTACTATTCAAAGATCAGCTGGGGGACATGATGGGGGTGTCACAGGCATCTGCATCCAGGATACTCCACCAATTTCTGGATGTTATGCTCCCATATGCCAGTGAACACATATCTTTTCCCCTTGACCCTGAGGTGAGGGACAGCTATATGCAACACTTTTACTGTATAGTATACTAGCATGAAGTACTGGGTGCCATATATTGCACTCATGTACACATCAAGGCAACACCTGGAGAGCAGGGTAGAATCTATGTTCTCTCTATGATATGACTCTATACTCTGTCTATGGCAGATGGCTCAGTGGTGCAGCAGTTGCACTGTCACCTCACAGCAAGAGGTTCCTGGGTCAATTCTCAGCTGGGATGCCTTCTGTGTGGAGTCTGCATGTCCTCTGTGCGACTGTGTTGGTTTCCTACAGGTGCTCAGGTTTCCTCCCACATTACAAAGACATGCATCTGGAGCATTTCTGCCCGGGCCTTTGCTGAAAATTGCTTCATTCTAAGTTGGACTTTCCCGGTAAACAAATGCTACAAAAAAATGTTAACCACAAGGGATACTACTCCATCAACTGCCAAGTAGTGTGCAATGCACAGGGGATTATCATGAGTGTGTGTGCTGGCAGTTATCACAACTCCAGTATCTGGCACACATCACAGCTGTACCAGATGTTTGCTGGGGGCTACATCCCACAGGGCCATTTATTGCGGGATTCTGGCTATGCCCTAGAACCATGGATGGTGACACCCATCAGAAATACACACACCTATGGAAGAACACTATATTGAAGCACACTCACAAACTAGGAACATCATAGAGCATGTGTTAGGGCTTCTGAAGTAATGGTTCCAGTGTCTCAGTATATCTCTTGGAGCCTTGTAGTATACTCCAGCCACATGTGCACATATATTCACAGTATGTGCTATGCTACACAGTCTGATCATGCGGAAACAGCTGCAGCAGGACCCCCCTCAGTACCTAGGTCACCACAGCTACAGTTACAGGAGGACTCAGAGGAGGAACCCCCCCACTGATGTCACTGTAGGCAGATGTAGGTGTGATCAGTACACGTAAGGAAAAAACAGGAGCTTCCCAAGGTCAATAAAGGCAAGTCAACAGCAAAAGGTTAGCGTAGACACAACTTTATTCCCGCTTTCATCAGAACCTGACTTCTTCAAAAACAACTTGTTGGAGGCCCGGGGAGAAAAGCTCCAAGTTAGTAGATTACATTACATTAGTAACATTTACAAATTGACATAGTTTACAGTCTTCAGTAAGATTACAAACATTTATAGAACATGGTAGGCAACTGAGAGTTTCACACAGGGTTTCACACAGATAAGGACTTTATCCCATAACGAGCTGTAGATATGCCGCAAAGCAAAGTCATATACATTTTAGAGTCAAATGACAGATTTAATTAGGCAAGATATCCAATACCAGGGGGTGGGTGTTACTCAGGTTTTGAACAGGGACATTGCCAGTGCATTTGAAAGTGAAGTTTGAGGCTTTTTTTGAACTGGGTTAGAGAGGGCTGGAGAGTAAGTTCAGCAGGTAGAGAGTTCCAAGTTTTGCCTACAGAGTTGACAAATAGAGAGTCACCAGCCACATTTATGCTTTGGTTGTTTGAACCAACAGTTTGTCAGCAGAGCGCAGTGACCTCAGGTTGCTGTAGGGATTAATGATCTTGTTTAGCGCTGGTGTCTTATCGGGGTGGTTTAGAACTTTGTGGGCTATTATAAGTTGGCTGTATTGGAGAACACTAGTTCATTCAAGCCAACCTAGCTGAGTTAAGTTGACACAGTGGTGGGTCCTAAAGGTTGTACCTGTAGCAAATCTAGCAATATGGATGTAACAGCTTGTAAGTTTTCTAAGAGTGGTTTTATTCAAGTTGGTGACAAGGGTGGTGGCATAGAGAAGGGTAGGCAGTAAGTGGGAGTGAGAAATAGAAGTTCTTGCAAATGGAGTGAGGAAAGGTTTGATCCTATAGAGGGAGCCCAGTTTTTTCTTGATGGTTGTGATGGTTTGATTGATATGGGTATCATATTTTAGGGTATTGTCGACTGTGACCTCTAGGAGTTAGGTGTCAATATCTGGGGATTTAAGTGTGCCATTATTGGATCTTATGGTAAAGAATGGTGAAGAGGACTTACAGGTGGGGGAAAAATTAGCAGCTTAGTTTTGTTTGGGTTTAAAATAAGCTGATGGCTTGAAAACCATTTTTCAACATCATTGAAAGTATTCTGGGTTAGAGTCATTAGCTCAGTTGAGGAGGAGGCTGCACAGAGTTGGTCAGTAGTTTATTCTGGGTGAGATAGTGCATTAATTGGTTATGGATGCATTTTTCCATTATTTTGGCCAGTGGTGATAGTGTGGCTATTGGTATGTAGTTTGAGAGGTCTAAAGAGTTCCCTCCTTTATGGAGAGGAATAACATGGGAATCCTTCCAGATAGAGGGGATGGTGGCTTCGGACAAGGTTTGGTTTATAATAACAGAAATAGGGTATGCAGTGACATTCTGGTGGGAGGAGATCAGCTGCTAGGGTAGTGGGTTTCAGTTTGTTATTTAGAGATCTGACGGTTGATGTAGATACAGGCTGGAAGTTAAAGGAGAGTGGGGTAGTGGTCAAGGAGGAATCTTGATTCAGGCCACTGGGAGTCACTTGGCTAGCTAGTGATTGGATGGTCCTAGTGAATAAACTGTTAAAGACATTTGCAGTTTCCTCTGGAGATTTTAGGTTACAAGCTGATGGGGTGGGAGTGGCAGATTGTCCGGGGTGAAGCAGTTTGTTTACTTCTGCCCAAAACCTTTGAGGTTTGTTCTGATGTTTTTGTTGAAGGTGTTGATAGAAATTTTTTGTCTAACAATATGACTTCCTTAGTATCATTCCTTAGCCGGAATTTAATATGGTCAAGTGGGTCTTTTGATGTACTCCATTTGTCCCAAACTTTATTTCTTGCTATGATTTTGGTTTTGATTACTTTAGAGAGTCAGGGGGCAGTTTTAGTTTTGGCTCTAAGGGTATGGACAGGAGCATGGGAATTTAGAATTAAAATAGGCTACAGCATCATCCAGTAGAAGATCTTTTAGGATGGCCCAATTGCATGCTTTGAGTTCATTTTGAAAATCAGTGGTGCTGAAGTTCTTGTTATTTCTAATATATTTATAGAGAATTTGGTGGTGGCTATCTACTTTATGCTTGATAATGTAAGTGAGTAAGTGGTCACTTATATCATCTGGGAGGGTACCAGTGTTGTACAGGTCTGGGTGATTGTTGATAAGAATCCAGTCCAGGATACTACCTTTGTTGTAGGGTTTATTTATTCTGGTGGGTGAGTATATGAGTTGTGTACGGCCATGAAGGTTTACATGGGTTGTGGGAGATTGAGGAACAGTTGTTCCAATTAATATTAATGTCCTAGTTTCATGGGGGTACATGTTGGATAGCCATTGAAGGAAGTCATCTAGGGTATTTGTATTATTGCCAGGGGGGATATAAACGCAGGCAATGAATATAGATTTAATTTTGTTAAGCTGTAGTCTGATAATGAGAGTTTCAGCATTATTGAACAAGGGAGGTTGTTGTGGGGCTAATGTGACATCTAGTGTATTTTTAAAGAGTACTGCTACTCCCCCACCTTTCCTAGACTTATGGTCTAGTCTGAGTATGTTGTACCTGGTGGGATAACTTTATTGTCTTTAGTTCCTGGTTTTAGCCAGGTTTGTGTGAGACATAGCAAATCAGGTGAGTAGGCTGCTAAGAGGGCATGGAGATGATGGACCTTGTTGTTTATGCTCCTGATAGGTGACAGGTCCTGAGAGACTTAGGGGTACTTGTAGTTGGCCAAATGTCAGAAGGGGTAATGGGCTGAGAGCCAGAGCTTGTGGGAGGGGTAGGACCAGGGTTTGGGTGGATGTCTCCATCCCTTATCAGACTGTATTGTACAGTAATTATTAGTTTCAGGGCTTTGCTAATTATCTTGTGATAATATCTGGTTTTGGGGGAGATAGACCATAGTCTGGTTAGTTGGTGGTTGTTAAGAGTAGAAAAGTCAGGTTTGTAGAGAGCTATGAGTTGATCTGTTTTATTTAAAGTAGGAGTATTGTTGGTTTGGGATAAGGGGTGGTGAAAGCCAAGGTAGGACTGATTTTCATAGGTGGTGAGGAGATATGGAATGAGCATTATTGGAATTAGTAACATTATTGGTCTCATTTTGATAGTTAACATTGCACTTGGGTAAGGGTTGTGGATTTAGGAATACAGAAGGATTAGTGGCAGGAAGGGGTGGTGTTTGGAAGTATGGGCTATCTGTGATAGGTTGTGGAAGGGGGGTGTGGTTTATTGAGCTTTAAATTTAGCACCACTGGGGGCGGGTGGAATTTGAGGTCAGGGCAGGGCACAGAGCAAGACCGAGTAGAGTGAGGGTGAGTGGAGCAGGGCTAATCCAGACCACAAGGTACCTTATGTGTACGCTTGTGAGGTAAACTGTTTGTGTTTGCAGACAGTTCAGACCCGGACTGCGCTTTTCTTATAACAATGTATCCACCAGTCAGATAAAAGATAAAGGTGGTACAGCAGCTGAATACTTAGAGTGGTGTTAGGTCTAGAAAAGAAGAGTACAGAGAGGAGTAAGCACTTTTGAGATGGTAAAGATACATTATAAAGATTACTAAACAAACTGAGCCATGAGCTAGTGGAAGACCTCGAGCTTATATATAAGGCCTAATCTGATCCGAGGATTGGATCCAAACCCATCCCAGTAAGAATGAAGGCGAAGATGGACAACACACATGGAATGTTATGGTGAGTACATAATTTCTTTTTTTGACAACTACTGCACTTCCATAACCTACAGTGTAGTATAGTGGATTGTTATAGTATGTCATTGTAACTATTGACTGGGTACATTATGCAGGCAACTATACTGGGCTATTTGGACAGAAATTACATCCACTTGGGACTACAGATACCCATTCCCCTAACATGTCACCATTTGTATTCGGTAGTCCTCATGCATGGAATATTCATGCAGTCTTACTGCAACAGATTACTGGTACATCATTCAAGGCACATGTTAGAAAGTGAGGTTTGGAAGACATAAATAGAAAGGTGAATATTAGATACAGACAAGAAAGGCAGCGAGTAAACTGGTGGCTACAAAACAACAAAAATAATTTATTATGTTAGCGCTTTCGGAAATGTTAATACCTTTCCTTCATCAGACAATTCCATAAACAAATTAACCTTCCTTTTATAACTTCACTATAATTATTGAATGACGTCATTGTAATCCATTAAAGCATCATTTAAACATGCAAAGCACTTGATGAAGCTGGAACCCGAAACTCTACTTTCATCAAGCCTTATAACTAAGTAAACCCATAAGAACAAGTAAAAACATATATATTTAAATAAACATATTCACAAAAATAAATTAGATAAAAAATGAATTAATAAATATATAATTCAATAAGTGAATACGTGAATAAAGACTGCAAATAGTAGCAAGCTGAAAACATATTTAAAAACCCTCTAAAGTCCGTTTTATATGCTAAGATGTATTAATAAATATAATGAATACCAATAAAATCAGTCATATCACAAAGTTATAAAATTACAAATTATATGAATGTAAGAAATGTATATAAACTGTATAAAAATTATTATTTATGAATGAATGAATGAATGAATATACTAAATTTATAAAATATATTAAGTATCTTGTTCTTTATGTATGATCGAACTTTACATATATTATACATTGTATAAGTTTTACACTTATGTTAAATCTTGAATTTGGAACATGAAACAAGGTTATCTTTTCAGTGCTAATTTCCTTAGCACACATTTTATAGAGACAAACTCATTAAGACCAGGATGGACATAGGCTGTAGTTCTAATCTGCCAATGAAGTTCGTGGCATAAAAAATTTCAAATTAAATTTCTTTAAAGAAACAGGATAGCCTCTTTTAATAAACATAGATTCTAAAAAATGAGAACAACAGTAAAAAAGTCATTCTCTTCAGAGATCATTCTTGCCGCCCTCACCATTTGGCCTTTAACAACGTCTCTCTTCTGATGGCAAGGGTGGCAACTTGTATAATGAAGGAATGAGTTTGAGTATGTGGGTTTCCTATATATTGTACTATTAGGCTATCCTGTTTCTTTAATCAAAGAAATTTCATTTGAAGTTATTTTAATGCCACTGGTGCAGTAAGTCCAAATACTGATGTTTTTTGTTCTAAAGTTCAGAACTTTCATACAAGTTTTTTATGTACCTACAATTTAGATAGTATTGTAATTAGAGAAATTATTAAAAAACCTCCTATAGAAGAGGTCCTAATATTAAGGCATTACTCAAACGTCCTACAAAAAGGTTAATGTTTGCAATAAGGAATGTTTAAGTGTGGAAAAGTTTGTAATATTACAGGATCAGGACACCCATCCTAGGGTGATCCGTGGCAATTAGATTTAGAATGCCACAAACTTCGTCAGCAGATTAAATTACGCCCGATGTCCATCCTGGGTCTTATGAGTTTTGTCTCTATATAAAATGTAACAAAATTAGCACTGAAAAGATAACCTTGTTTCATGTTTCCAAATTCAAGATTTACATTGTGTAAAACTTATACAATGTATAATATATAAAGAACAAGATAATATATATTTATAAATTTAATATATTCATTCTTTCATATAAAATATAATTTTTATACAGTTTATATACATTTCTTACATTCATATAATTTGTAATTTTATACTTGTTTGTTTTAAGTTTAAAGTTTAGTTTGTTTGTGGGAATATTAGATACAGCACACAGTGATTGAAACTGTAGATTCATTTATGGACCTGCGTATATAGGTAGATCCAGCTTGGAGTTTTTCTAATCATGCCCATACACTTAATTAAGCAGAGCGCAAATCTGTTGCTCCTCATGCAATTTTGTTAAAAATTTATATATATATATATATACATATATATATATATATATATATATATATATATATATATATATATATATGTGTGTGTGTGTGTGTGTGTGTATGTGTATATGTGTCTGTATTGCCCTATGTACTCAGATCATGGAGAGTAAAGCTGCACTACAACACTTATAATGTTGGACAAAGGACCAAAAGGAAGGGTTCAACATTAGATAATGCACTTACAAAAATGTGGAAGTGCTTAGAATAACATGCTGTAACTAGAGGATTCAGAGTTCTGGCAGCCTTCTCTCACGTCATGTGTACATGATACCACATTTGACAGCAAACCACAATTTAGTGTGAAACACACATAACTATAAACTGTGTATTTGTTGCAGACATCTGGACGGTGGTGAGTCATGCCACGTCTCCCTATGACAGCATGTGGAAACCTTGAAAATGTATGGGATAGTATATGAATATGTACATATATTGTGAAACCATTTGCTTGTGTCTATAGTAGCAACAATACCTACATTCACTACACCCCTCTGTGTTTAATGAATTTCACCACACATACATCAACAACTGAACAAGTTGTGTAATGTATTATGTTGTGTGCACACTGATTGACAGGGCTAATTTAGTTTTGCCACAGGCTTGCCCATCCAAATGCAAACATACACATATGCCCAGTACTGGTACTGTTTTCACATTGCTAGGCTACAAAACAGTTTTCTGACTGTTAGTCTACTAGCTACAGATGACAGTAGGAAGTGATGTGACTCTGCAGGCCTTACAAGCTGTTCAACACAGGGCTTGTTTATGTTCCATGGGATTACTTCACTTGCAGTCATTTACAAAGCAGACTTGAGTCATGGCACATGTGTTAAGTGCTGTGATCTGTAGTGCATAAGATTAGATAAGTAGGGGTTCAATCTCAGTCCAGCCCACCTGGTGTGTAAGTGTGTGTGTGTGCGCGTGTGTGCACACATGCGCTCTGCAGTGTTCTGGAAACATAAATAGGTATTGGTACTGTTCTTACTGCAGCCAAGTTGGTGTGTGTGGCTGTTAGAGCATTTTACATCAGCCTGTGGGATCATAGGATCTTTGGAATTTGCTAGGCTAATGGCCCTAGGGCTCTTATAATCCTGTCCATGATCTTACCCTTATTTACACAGTCAGCACATATTCCCCTATCCAAGAGGGACACAGGTGGAGCCCCCATGATGAAATTACAGTCACCTATCCAGTTATACAGATTGCATCTAAAGAGGGCCAATGAGGTTTGACATGAAGTAGGAGTCTGTTCCAAAGGTATGTTAAGACAAGTTTTACCCTCCAGCAGGTTTTATTAATGTTACATACCAGCTTAAGGTCTTTGCAGCAAGTAACCCATGTATCATATTTGACTTACAGATATGCAGAATTTCCAATAAAGCAGGGTCATAGAGTGCCTCGCATGCAAGACAGAGATCAACTCTGAGTAGTCTGTATGGTGCAGACTAAGGTGACTGAATTCAGACAATCCCCATAGAACAGATGCTGAAGACTTGAATTTCTCTTGTGGGAAATGCATGGTCACATGCTTCTTAGGAGCTGTGATCCGCCACATTATGTACATGTTCATGTCATTGGACCACAAGTAACACAAACTCAACATGTCAGAGATACAAATATATTAATAGCTTGGAATACATGCTCTCTCGCATACCAGTCAGAACATATGACAATGAGCATGTTGTCACCATGCACACCTCACCCCCTTCACTCAATCCCAAATCCTACATATCTACATGTGTGGAGGTCCTCACCAGAAACACATAAACACCAGAGACACGCAAACATAAACATGCTACACAAAATACGTCCACTGCAGAATGCAACACACATGATAGTTCTCACTCCAGTCTCTCACCTGTCAAGCAATTAAGGCAAAACAGTAAAGCAACATATTAGTCATATGGGATTCCATTGTGAGACACACAAATGTCCCTCTCACCAGGCTGGTTAAGGAGGAGGTCATGGTCAGCTGTCAGGTGACATGACCCACCATATCACTTATGCACTTACATATCCCAAAACAGGTACCACTGTGACTCTATCATAGCCCATGTTGGTGTGAATGACTTGAGATGTACCTGTCTGGACTATATGTAGAGAGACATGACTGAAGTGTCGGACTGTGTGTCTCAGGCAAGTATACCCCTAGCCATAAGCTGCACTTTACCTTCAACTAGGATGATGCCTCAGTGCAAATGGAAAATGATTGACCTCAATAATTACCTCAGTTTCTGGTGTCATTCTAAGGTGATACAGTATCTGTTAGCCTGGGATGACATGATCAGCATACCCCGATGCTTTGCCAGACATGGTCTTCATCTGTCACCCCTGGGATTTTGGGTACTGGCCAAAGCTGTTGCCACCCCCAAGTGACATTTTTAGGCAGTGTCTGAAGGACAAAATCCAAGATGTACAAACTCCATATTACAACAACCTCAGGCTTATGCTGATAAATGTTAGGTATCTTAATATGAAACTGCACTCACTGGAAGCAGTCCTCACCTTGGAAGACTTGCACATCTGTGCAGTCACTGTGAGCTGGTTCACAGCTGTGGGGAGCACCCCAACCATATCAGCCTACACCCCCTTCCACACATTCAGACCACAAACTGAAGGCATAAAAATTTAAAGAGGCTGCGTTTCCATAGTCATTACAGATGAATACACATCCAGACTGGTTACACAGGTTCAGGAATGCTATATGCAGCATACACAGCTGATTTTCAGTATAATCAGCCAATCCCATGGAACTACTCAACAGTATATAAGGCCTCAATGTAGATTCCATCCCCTTTCTCATATTTTGGGGTGGAAATTACTGGGGTAAAAATACTACATCAGCGCAGAGAGAATGTTTGTAGTAGCTACTTTTTACATACAGATATGTGTGCTACAGGCTGAAGCAGAGGCTGCTGCAGGCAATAGGCATAGTGTAGGGCAACACTTAAGAGTAACTGTGGGACCTATGGCAGGCATGGTGTACAACCAGAGCATGATTGAGGGGTACCCATCCCACTGGAAATTAAGGTATGTGTTTAAGGTAAGTATGTTAGCCAAAGGTATCATTAACAGAGTATAAGGCTACTTGCTTGGTGTGTCCCATCTGGAATGTGTGTGTTTGCAACCCTTGCCTCTAGCATGACCTCCAAATATGTATGTTTCTTGTGCAGCTGTTGTCTGTAATATCATGAGCAAATCATTATGGGCTGCAGTCTGATATTACTGGGCCTCATTTGAATGACATACTTCAAAATCCTCTGGGAATTCATACTAATGCATGACCTGACATTCTATGCACTTTCATAGGAATAGTTTAAATGTGGTCCTGTCTGTAGGCCTTTGACTTCCATTATTTAGAAGCAGGAATTCAATCTGTACTGCTTTGGGTGGATAAATAGGTGATGAGACAGTCATACATATCAGAATTTGTACTGGTGATGTACACATACATGTATTTTAAATGCTAGACACAGCTGTATTTGAACCCAGGACCATGTGGACCAAAAGTTAATATTTTCAAAGCAATGAATAGATTGAGCTACTGAGTCACTGTTATAGCAGGTGTATGTTTGCATGTTGTAGATATAATTGAACACTTACCTGCTGTTACATACTTCACTTACATCTGTTATCATGATTATGGCTTTATAGTGATGTATTTCTGTACCAGAGTCCCAGTTAAACTCCTATTTTTCCATTACCTTTTAGCAGATCTGCATGATACAGCACGGTGCACAGCATCACTTAAACACACTTAATAATGAGAAAATGAACATTACTATGTTTTGCTTAAAACACTTGTGTTAATTAATTGACTGTTGATGCAGTGTTCTTCAGGTGCAATGGTACTGGGTTTGAAATATGGCACAGGTGTAGTTTTTGAATGTGATTGCTATGTTTTCAAATACATATATCAATTTATCGCCATTTACCATAGCTTAGGAATGCTGTGCAAAAGTTCTTTAAAATAAAGAAAAATTGAGAAGATAGGACAGTGATGAAATGGGGTGCAAGCAGGAGGAAAAACATAGTGAAAGGCAGATAGGTATGTGTAGGACAGGTGTAGGAAAAAAACATAGCAATCCATTTCTTCAACAGCAACAACTGTGCACTTTAGCAGTTTTTTAGCTGAATTTGGACTTTCACCCCCAGAGAGAGGGGTGGCGACAACATAAGTGCATTGTTAAGCCAATTGGACCAAATTAAGTGTGTCCAGTAGACACATGATGTGGAATGGAGAGCTATGTATGGGATGATGGACAGGTGTCAATTTTTTTTTTTTTTTTTTTTTTTTATGGAGAGAGTGGAATGTTGGGGGAGAGATATAGGTATGTGTGGGGAAGGTAAGTCTGGAAGGTGAGGAAGCTTTTGCAGGCAGACAAAACAACAGACAGGGTTGGTGTGTGACACAAGAAGGGGTGAACACATTTGTTGGGGAGAATGTTGTGGAATCCCAGTCCCATGGAAGTCAGACATGGTAGCAGTATGACTCAAGTCCTCATCAGTGGGACCATCAGCACTACACCTTCACTGCTGCTGTGGAGGCAGTGGTTGATGCCGGTGCATGGGGAAAGATTGCCCCACAAGGATGGACAGCATGCTTTCCATCTGGCATAGGTGGACACCAACATTTTGGTGCACAAGCCTACACACCATGCCTGGCAGTTGGTTTGGGATGACAGAAGCACCTCCTCCGCCTCCACTCCCATAGGGTGGCCCACCCCCATAGGGTGGCCCACCCCCAGCCTGTTGGGTGGAACTACCTGATGGAACAGGTAATGTAGGGACAGCAGATGGGCTGCCACCAGGCTAAGGCCCAGACGTGCTGGGCCCCGTGCCTCAAGCAGGGAAAATGAGGTAGGTGGATCACCGGGAACCAGCCTACCTTGTTGTGCTGTGGAAAATGAAGTCTAAACATAAGGAAAAATAAACATAACCAAAACAAAATGTAATTACTAACATAAGAGGAGACAATAGTGGGTAATGGAAATAAATTGAAAATAATATAACGAGGAACACAACAATAAATAATGCAAATGAAAGCAGTATTAACATTAAGCATAAGGCCAGTATAAGAGGTAATTACAAATATGATGATATCAAATGATAATAAATATATTTAATAAATAAGAGAAGGGGTGTGGTGAGAGAAAAAAAGAACATTAGTAATTGCACAGATAACATAACTACACTGACTTCAACCATATACTTCTAGATATGTTAGATTTCACTTGTGAGAACACTGACTGCTTATATTGTTTATATGATGATGTCCTTCTATTCTTATGTTGCAGTATTCATAACAGTAGGGAGTAGCTGCCTGCAGCACCACCGTTTAGCCAGTATACCAAAGTGTCTGTCTTGGAGGGTACGTGTAATGTCGGCTACGAGGCCCATAAACTGGCGTCGGGTTTAAGGTGACATCTGCATGTACCCTCCTCAGAATTTTTCTGCCGCAGTGATCATCGGACTCCCATTTTCCAGTTCTACCTTACTTTGCATTTTACCAGATGACTACCATTACAAGTATCGAGACCAGATGACCATTCAAATATGTGCCCACTGAGGTTTTTTCTTCCTTGTTTTGCTTGCTGTTTTAGACTTACATGTCAGCTAGGAAAGGGAAATGTGCTTGTGGGAGACAGATTCCTCACAATGACATGCACGATAAGTGTGTTTTCTGTCAAGGCGAGGTCCACGACCATACTTCCTGTTCTGTCTGTAAGCCATTCATCCCCAAAACACTTCGTAGCCGACTAGCGGCTTTAAATCTTTACCTCGAGAATCAGAGACTCAGATATTTGGCATTAGGCATAGAGGGAGGAGTAGGCCCATCTGGCGAGCCGCCTTGGAAGAAGGCGAAGAAGCTTAGGCCCTAATCTCAAGGTACACCTTAGGCATCCAAACCAGCTCTAGAGTCAGTAGTAGACCTGGAGTCCATTCAGACGGCAGTCTCCCAAGCAGGCCCAGGAACCACAATGGAAGCCAGGGTGCAGGATACCAAAGGTATGTCCGCTGAGATATTTCAGCCATCAGAGTCTGATGGCGGAGGGGAACCAAGGCTCACCTTCTTGGAAGCCCCTGCTCCTCCTTCTCTTGCTAGGCCAACATCTGCTTCTCCCTTGTCTACCACACCCTTGAAAGAGAAACAGAAGTCCAAACATGTTGAACCCCCTCAAATGTCAGGCTGGGAATCCTTTTCCCAAAGCCTCTTTAAGGCCTTTCAGGCGTTACAATCCCAACAACCCCCACCTACTCTCACTCCTCAACAAACCCATGTGTCTGAGGAGAAATATTCATCCTCTGAGAAATCCTTCTCTTATGAGACTCAAATTGAATCCCTCAAGGAGTTCATTACTCCAGATGAAGAGGATTCCATTTCTCTAGACTCCCCCAGGGGAAGAATTTAGTTTTGGGGATACTATCTCCCTTATGAGGGAACATTTCAAGTGGCAGGCCTCTGAGGTCTCAGATTCTAAGAAAAGATACTTTGACCTTCTGCAAATGGAGCAGCCCACTCCCTCAGCTGTGCCCCCTTTACTACCTGCATTTCAAGATGCATTCTTAGCTGCTTCACAGTCTCCTGACTGCCAACCTCCAGCAGCTAAATAACCAAACAGATTTTATAGGGTTCCCCAGTGAACCCAGTTTCTTTACAAGAACCCTCCTGCTGTCCCAGCTGTTATAGCTGTTTCTGCAGACAAGACCTCCAGGCAGCCTCCTTCCTCTGCTCTTTATCCAACTGACAAAGACAGTAAATTTATGGACAGGACAGGTAAAAAGGTCTACACATCTTCCACTCTTGCCATTAGGGCCCTGAACTACCAAACCCACATGGCAAAGTTTGTACTTGATACCATTTCTAAGGCCTCCAACCTTCTTTCTGAGGTCCAGGACTCCCCCACCAGAGTACAATTAAACTCTCTCCTCTCCACAGCATCACAAGTGACCAGACACTCTATTAAGTGTGGCTATGATGCTGTGGAAGCTGCAAAGCTGCTGCTTCTGGATCAGTGCTACGTCATTACTCCTGGGTATGGCTACAACCCCTCCACATGGATGTTCGGACCAAACTTCTGGATGCTTCGTTAGGCAATAAGGCACTTTTTGGACAAGCCTGTGCTGAGCTTCTCAAATCCCTCCAAGAGAAGGGAAAAGAGTTGCAAAATCTAAAACACCTTTTGGTGTCCCTCATTCCTAGATATCATAGAAACTACCCTCAAAAAACATCCTTTTTATGAAGGGGAATCCTTTCCTTCAACACAATAATCCAGGGGACGTAGGCAGCAGAGAAAGACTTCTACCCCAAGACTGTCCTCAAGATCTTCTGCCACTCCCTTTCGGAGACAGCCTGACCATCCCAGGCTCCATCCACTGTGACTCACCCACCCTGCATCCAGAAACTCACCTATCCCTCCATCTCACTCTCTCCTTCCTCTCCTGGCAGAAACTTACATAAGAACGATGGGTCCTCTCCATCATCCAGAGAGGAAATTGCATAACTTGGTGGATACTCCCACCCTTTCAGGGCATTCCACAACCGCCAGAAAAAACAGATTCACCTATTCCCACCCATTATTCAACAACTCCTAAACCAAGGCACCACAGAACCAGTCCCCCCCCAAAAAAAGAACTCTGGGTTCTACTCAAGAATGTTCCTGGTCCCCAGGAAAGTGGGTCCCCGGAGACCTTATCCTGGATCTTTCCTTTCTTAATCTTTTCCTTCTCGTACCCAGCTTCAAAATGATAACCTTATCTATTCTCCTGCCTCTAATTCCCCCCAAGCTTTTATGGTGTCTCTAGATCTCAATGATGCCTACCTACATATCATTTCTATTGGCTCCTGCCATTTTCAATTCTCTGCTTTACCCTTTGGTCTATCCACAGCACCCAGAGTGTTCACCAAGTGTCTAGCCCCCCTTCATTGCTCATTGCAGGACACAGGGTATACGAATAAATCCCTACCTAGATGACCTCCTCATCCTGCACCAAGAACACAAACACCTACTCCTCCATTTGAGCAGGTGCCACACACCCTCTCTCTTCTGGGATTTACTATAAATGCAGAAACATCTCGCCTGACTCATTCTCAGGACATGATTTTTCTGGGATGTAGACTATGCACAGACTGCATGAAAACCTTCATACTGGACCAGAGGATTCAGGAACTCAGTCTGTGCTTCAACGAGACCCTTTCCCGAACCTTTCTGACAGCTCAGGAATTTCTGAAACTATTAGGCCACATGGCATCCCTTATACACATGCTGCATTTGGTAAGACTACACATGCACAAAATTCAATGGGTACTGAAAAATTTATGGAACCAACATTTCCAACCCTTGGATGTGCCCCTCCCACTCCTCCTTTGCTTAAAGAGGGAGATCCAATGGTGGATTTCTGCAATACAGACCACCCCAAGCCTCCACCTTCAGATCCCAGCTCCACTTCAATGCCTTTACACCAATGCTTCGGACCTAGGATGGGGGGGGGGGTCAGTGTTACAAACAAATTAACAACACCTCTCAGTACAAGGTAAATGGTCCACTCTAATAGTAAAAGACCACATCAACATCAAGGAAATGAGAGCCTTGCTGTTAGCCCTACTAACATTTCAACCCTCTATCCTGCCAGGAGCCTTAAAGGTAATCACAGACAACATGACAGTTCTGTGGTGCATAAACAAACATGGAGGGACCAGGTCATACCCTCTATGCAGACTGGCCATTCAGATTTGGAATCTAGCAGACACCCTCAGAGTACAACTGTTGCCCATGTATATCCCGTCCCAACAGAATGTGATGGCAGACACACTCAGCAGAACCTCAGCCCCCTCTCACGAATGAATGCTACAGAAGGAGGTTTTCCTAGACCTGATACACAGGTGGGGTATTCCACAAGCAGACCTCTTTGCCTCCCCAAACAAAAGGCAAATGCCCAACTACTGCACAAGGAACCCACACCCACAAGCATGGAAAGTGGACGCCTTCTCTTTTTCATGGGGGATGTTTCTATACACCTTCCTCCCTTGACTCTGATCCAGAAAGTTCTCCTGAATATTCATAGGGACAAATCAAAAATCCTACTGGTGACCCCCTTTCAGCCAAGACAGCATTGGTTTCCCCTCCTTTTTTCTCTAGCCAAGAGCAATCGCCACAGGTTACCCCACCAGATAGACATGCTCGCACAGAACAAGGGGTCTCTGCTACACCCGCAGGTGAACAATCTAAAACTAACCTTATGGGTGATAAAATCACGCTCCCTTACAGACACCATTACTCAGAGGATGTACTTAATGTTCTGCAGGAGGCCAGAAAACCCAGCACTAGGAGAAATTACATGGCTAAATAGCTCAGACTCTCCAGTTGGTGTCATAGGAACAAACAGGACCCCCTCACTACCTCCATCCCTAGAGTTGTGTTCTACTTGTGTGAGCTGCTCCAAACAGGACTGACATATCCCTCGATAAAAATGTCCACTTGTCTACCATCTCTGCCTGTCTGCCCATTTCACCTCCTCTGGCATCCAGACTGGAAGTCAAACTCTTTTTAAGAGGAGTACTCCACATCAAACCCTCACGAAAACCCATCCCCCCTCTGTGGGATCTAAACTTTGTATTAGAAAAGCTAACACAATCTCCTTTTGAACTAGCACATTTTTTTTTCTGAAATTTTGTACATTCAAAACAGTTCTGCTAGTTGCCCTCACATATGCCAGGATGGTTTGGGAGATCCAAGACCTGATGGCCACATCCCCCTACCTAGTCTTTCACAGGGACAGAATGGTGCTCAGGACCAACCGCTCCTTCATGCCCAAGGTAGTTAATGAACTCTTGTTGAATCAAACCATTAACCTACCTGCCTTCTACCCCCATCCTCAAAATGCTTCAGAGAGGACCCTTCACTCTCTGGACGTGCATAGACAACCAAGATATTGCCTAGACAAAACCAAAGACATCAGGAAATCAGAACAGTTATTTGATTCCTTCTATCCCAGAGCACTAGAGAAAGCTGTATCTAAGCAAACCATTGCCTCATGGATCTCCAAGTACATCTCCTTCTGCTACTCCCACCATGGAAAAACCTTACAGGGCAGTATCAAACCACATTCACCAGAGCAGCTGGCTCTTCTTCCTTTTTCAAAGGCATTGATTCCCCTTCTATTTTAGAGGCAGCCACTTGGACCTCAGTGCACACCTTCTCCAAACACTACAAGCTGGAAATGGCATCCCTTACTAGAGCCGGTTTTGCCAGAACTATCTTACAGGGTCTCCTGGACCATGGAAACCCTTCCTCCTTCCAGGATCATACTTAAAGCTCTGGTACTCTCCCTACTATTATGAATACTGCAACATCCGAATAGAAGGACAAAGAATAGTTGTGTAAGACCTTACCATAACCATAGATGTCCTTCTCTTCTATGTTGCAGTATTCAGTCCCACCCTCTTACCCCCTGTTTCATACTTCTGCTATAGCAGGTATTTTATGAACACCTGTGGCCATCGTCTTCCCAAAATCTCTACCTACATAGCCGTAGCAGAAACTATTCTGAGGGTACGTGCAGACATCAACTTTATACCTGATGCCGGTTTATGGCCCTCATAGCCGATGTCGCATGTACTTTCCAAGACAAAGACTTTGGTATACTGGATGGATGGTGGCATTGCAGGCAGCTACTCCCTACTGTTATGAATACTGCAACACAGAAGAGAAGGACATCTATGTTTATGGTAAGGTCTTGCACAACTATCCTTTCTATGTACATAGCTCTCAACATTTTATCATGAGACATTATGGACCAAGCCATACATAATGGTAGTATAAAGGCATAATGACAGGGAACATTTTTACATAGTGTGTTCATACAGTAGTAGCAAGGTGTTCTGATAATAGATTTGCCATTAAGTTGCATTTCAAGTGATGTCATATATCTGCAAATCAGAGTACCAGACGTGGGGGAATATTCATTACATTCTGCAAAAATCATGACAGTTGTGAGGTATGTTCATGTACACTGATTACACTAGACAGCTGGACATTTCTCCATTGGTTGGTGTGGGATTAGATCCCACAAACAGTGACTGCAGGAATACTAAACTTTTTATTTTAAAAAAATAAATTATCAGACCACCATCCCCTTGTAAACTTTTATTGATTCATGTTGTGTCAGATCTTGCATTTGCACACATGCATAGCTATGTAGGAGTTCCAATAGCTCATACATTTACCCTATTCATTTATTGAGTGCAACCTACAGCATATATCAGAAAAAATGAGCAGAACACAACATTGACTGTTAAGTTAAGCTGTAGTGTTTAGTGAATATGTGAGTAAAGGACCATGTAGCTTCTTCTAAAATAGATCTAGAGTCCGCCCCTTTCGAAAAGGCATCAGAAAGTGGCCACTACTCTGCTAGAATAAGCCTTAATATTCTGAGGAGGATTTATTTCCATGGATAGAGTAACGGATAATATCTGAGTTGTCTATGAACATCCAAGGTATGAAGAATCCTTTCACTATTGTTTTCTGGATCAGGATAAAACATAGGAATTTGGATAGAATGGTTGAATGTAAATTCAGGGACAGCTTTAAACATAATGGAAATGTTGGTTCTGAAACATCCTAAGATCCTTATGAAATATCAGAAAAAGCTGAGTAATCAAAAGGGCCTGTAACTTGGATACCTGTCTAGCAGAAGTCAGAGTAATGAGCAGGGCGGTCTTCCAGTTAAGAAATTTCAGAGAAGAGCTGGCTGCAGGTTCAAAAGGAGGTTGAATTAACTACTCCAAGGCAAATTTCAAGTTCCAATAATGTTCTACTCTCTTCCTGGGTTGTCTGCTTGACTTTAACAAAGAAATAGGGGAATGCAGTAGCATGCAGCCTGAAATGGCTGAGAGGTGTACCTTAATTGATGTGTATGCTAGGCCAGAATTGAGCAAGTCACACAGGTGCTTTAGAACCAGTGGTTCCCCCACTTGGATGAGTTCTAGTCTCTTGATTTGGCATCAACTAGAAAACTTTTTTCCATTTGTCTAAAAAGATTTTCTGGTAGCAGGCTTTCTTGCTTCCTTCACCTATTGCATGTCCTTAGGGGGGAAAAAAGGATCCAAATCCAGTCATCCACATATCTAGGTTGAGAGTTTGAAAGTTGGGATGACTCAAGGATCCATTGTTCTCTGTGAGGAAGACCACTCTGTGTGGAAGTTTTGGGTAATTGCGCCTGGACAGGTGAATATAAAGAGAGATCAGTGTGGTCTGGGCCAAAAGCGAGTCACCAGTAACATCTTTGGTAAGCCCTTCCCGATCTTTTGAAGGACTTGAGATGTTGGTGGAAAGGGAGGAGGCAAAATAAACCTCTCAATCCAGGAGATTGAAAATGCATTTCTTTTCTAGGCTTTATTGCAAGATGTCATGGAACCAGAACTGTTTGTTCAGATAGAAGGCAAACAGATCTAATTGTGGAGTTCCCCACATGTGGACTATGTGCAGGAAGACTGCTGGGTATAGCACCCACTCTTGAGGGCCTATCCTGGCTCTACTTGAAGAGTCTGCTACTGTAATTTGCTCTAAATCTTGTGATAGCTCCAGTGGCCAAACTCGAAGTCAGCAGAAATGTTAAATGTAAAACGGCAAGACAAGAATAAGCTCAAAAGAGAATACAGCATTTTGGTATAGAATTTAATAAATAAACACCAAAAACAAAAAAAAAACATGCTTTTACTCATATTGCTTCATCAGGTTAAAAAAACTGATCCAGAAGTCACACTCCTTTAAATAATACTAATGTCAAAATGACTTTAGCCAATTAATTGACCTGCTGTATTCATCTTAAAGGGTACATGTTTAAAAATGGTGTTATGCTATAGAACCTCCATTCAAACCAGTATACAAGAAGCTTAATAAGAATAATACACAATTGCTTTGATCTAGTCTAGGAAGACATTTGTAAGGCATAATCTAATCCTTCCTGATAAAATTCAGAAATAATTTCTTCCTCAGATGAAGAAGGAACTTTCTTCCTGTTAACTGCAGTGGAGGAAGATGAGGCAGGAAAAAAGGGTTGAAGGGACTGGATGGCCTTAAGTATGCCCCATGCAAAATTAAATCAATCTTTCTGGGCCACTTTCTGAGAAAAGAGAATAGGAGGAGGAGGAAGTAAGTGTTTTGTCTTTGGGGTCCACCTCTTTGGATTATACAGGTTTATGGGTTTTGGTGTTGAAGACACAGGCCAGACCCGCATGACCTGTTGACATCTTTTCTCGCAAATACTTGATATGTCTTCCTTACCCTCAGACAAAATAATGAGTGACTCTCCCTTCTTGGTAAACTGCTGGACAATCTCTTGGGATATGCAGAGTTCTGGGGTGACTCCTGAAGGAGATATGCAAGATGGTGCAGAAGAAGCAGATTGACAGTCCAAGAGCTGCATAAGTACCTCAGCAGAGTTGCCTGTCTCAGTCTACACAACAAAGGTGGATGTACATGTTTGTCACTCACATCTCTTGCCAACAACTTTTTTGTTTTAGGCAGAGGGAGAGGTCTACTGCTGGGGAATTGGATAGCATGGCCACTGGCAGCAAGTCTGTCAGATCTCTGTTTTCTAGAAATAATCTGAGGGAATAGAGCTTTAACCCCACTGTTTTGGGAGTAAAGGAAAGGCAAATAGGATACAACCTAATGTTGTGCTCCTCGGCTAGACAGAAAATACAATAGGAATGATTATCTTAAGGAATTTGCCTTCCACAAGATTATTTGTCCTTTCTGACATATGATAAGATTGCCAGTAAATCTTTAGATAAGAAGGAACGATTCACAACAGGGTACTTATCTGCCTGAAGTCTGAGTAGCTGAAGATAACTGCCTATTTAGCAAATTATGAAGCTGATGGATATCTGTGTGGGTGTACTAATAGAGTCATAGATTGTTGTTATGCTAATGACCCGGGAGCTTTTCTAAGCCTAGCCAGGTTTTCCCAAAAGAGTAATGATGTCTTGTATCCAAGTAGGACATTGAAGGTCAGGCATTTATAAGCTACCTCTGTCCATAAGGGGCATGGGTGCCTTGTTTATCTTTTTTAATGGTAAGAAAATTCTGAATTTTGGTACATCTGTACATCCCTCTTACAATAGTACATCCTGTCATGTTGAGGGCAGAGGTATGGCAACTAAAAAAGGATCCTGAAGCTTTCTAGACTGGCCAAATTTGTTGTATCCTTGGCAGAGTACACCCCATATTGTAATGGCTATTGCAATAGTGAGCTAAAAAGAACATAATTATTAATTGATACCCCAATATTAAAGGGAGCTGACAGGAACATATATGGTGAAAAATAAATAAAAAAGGTCCGATAACAGAAACACAGGGTGCTAATGATAAATACTAAAACCATGATTTCTCAGCTAAATTTCAGAAGTCATAACCTGTTCTAGTACCTTAAAAGCATTCTTGTGGAGGTGGACCTCACCCACCCATGGCCCTCGTATCCCTGCTACATTTATATAGTAGTTTTTTGATCAGTGTACTTCATAGGTTAATTCTGGATTGTTGATCCAGAGGACTATTAGTAGCCTAGCCACAGTATCCCAAATTGTAGGTATCCATTGACAACACTAATATATACCTAGTTTCTACTCATTTACTTCACATTATATTCAAAGAAAGTCTGTGTCTCTCCCCAGCAGGGTCCTATTTATGTTTCTGTAGAAGTTATTTTCTTTTTAGTGGATGTTTTGGATGTTATTAGTTTTGTAGATATGTAGGATTGAATCTTTTGAGGCTCTGTAGGATTAACAGAGGTCACCTCTCAAATCTGTAAGAAACGGAAAAGAAACAGTGCTTTAAGGCAATCTGGGTGTCTCGTGGAAGACATGTCCTTGATTATCTTAGTGCAGGAAGTGCTGAGGTTTCTCAAGCTGGCTCATATGCTTAGACAAGTGCATACCCATGAGGCCATTACATTCTATTATGGACCTAATGAAGGAGGAATAGAGAGGAGATGATAAATGTCTTAGAACTGGAAGGGATAGATCTGGAAGAAGTAGCCCTGGTGATTAGACTTGCTAGTTAAAGGATTTCCTAACAGTGAATACATGGTAATCAAAGGGTAGTTTGTTGTCAACAGAATTGTCCTGATCCTAATGGTGGAGTCAACTTTCAAAGGTGCATCACCTATGTGATAAGTTCTTAGGGGCAACTTTTGCCAAAGGACACAGTGATGATAGACGTTACTGCCAGCCATACCCAGAGAAGTAGGGCAGTGGATGTGTAACATATGCCACAGATGCTTGTGTTTAAAAATATATTTGTAAAGTTACTTGTGTTAAAATGTATCACAGTGTTTCCCGCGGGACAGAAAAGAAATAAACATGCATTACTGTAACTGTTTAAATGTATACATTGTAGCAGCATATTCTGGAAGAGAAGAAATTAATTCACATGACTTTGAAAAATATTCTTGAAATTAAATTACTTTATAGGTTAAGCCATAAAGATGTTATTCCACAGTTTTGAAGGGAGCCAGAGATGCAATGTCTGTACTAGAGAATAATTTGTAGCTCCTGTAGGAAGAGTGGAATGGTTTTATTGTTGTATGACTTCTGGATGCCCTTGTGTGTGGATTATTGACATGTAGGTGTTAAAACCCTAGCAGCTTCTAGTGATGGGGATAGTGCAGGAAACTGAGTCAGATAACCAGATGTGTGTGATGTCATTCTGTAAGCCAGAAATAATATTTATTTATTAGTAGGAGACTGCTTTCAGTATTCTGAATTCTGTCTTGGATCTGACAACAAGGACCACTCACCCATCTTGTCTTGCACTATTTGTTAAGTAAGAACAGTAATTCTCTAGATCAGTTAGGAAACTATAGTGAGAATAGTTAAGTAGTGTTTTTTTCTGTAAGTGAGTCTTCCCATCTGTGTTATTTTCAATATTTCCTGTGACTGAATTCTGGTGTTTACTGTAAATAGTTATTTAATATTTTCATGTTATTTTGCTTATTATTAAATATATTTAAACTTCTCATTATGCCTAGTCTTTTTTAGAAAATATTTAAAGTTTTGAGAGTATTTACATATATTTATTTGGTGATAACTCTGGACACTCCTAAAAGCCTTGCTGTTTTGTCAACATTACCATTTGTATTAATATTAAGTTCACTCAGTATAATTGGATACTCTTTTAAGAACCTTATAGTAACTGACTGGTGGCAGTAAACTATTTTATAATCTGGACTCAAGGTGTCATAGCTAGTAAATCTGTACCAGGCTTTCCCAGGTGTGTGTGTGTGTGTGTGTGTGTGTGTGTGTCTGTGAAAAATTACATCTCGAAGAGTGTGTATGTCAGATACGGACACGAAGCACTGGTTTCACAGAGAAGGTGCTGAGCACAGCTGTGCCAGTGGAGAGCCTTATTGGGGGCCTGGAGAGAGACAGAGAAATCTAGACCCTGGCCTGACTGTGTTCCCTGTGTGCTCTTATTGGAAATTGTGCTTGATGCAGAGAGGTCTGCATCTGGAAATACTGAGTGTAGTCATTTCTATTTCAAATGAACGTCCCTCTCCAGTATCAGTGGTGAAGATTCAGGCTTCTTGATTACTGGCCCAGAGTGGGGTGTCACAGACACAATGTTGCATTGCTTGGCATTTAGTTTTAGGCTATGGTCCAGGAACCACTTGTTGGTGCATATAAGTTATTCCTTTAGAACCTGGAAGTCAGATGAGAAGTTAATGGCATCTTCATCATCAGAGAATTAATTCCAAAAAGAAGTGGTCTTAGGACTAATCTCTGGGGAACACCACTGGTAAATACTATTTTCGAGGAGAGCACTTCACCCACACTAATAGACTGGGTTCTGTCAGCTAATCAGTTTGCTATCCAGCAAGTAAGATAAGGGTTTACATTTAGTTTGATTAGCTTATCGATAATGCCTGAATTTTGGATGGTAGCAGACTCCTTGGCTAAGTCTAGGTAGTCAGTGCGAACCAATTTGTGCAAGTCTAATGCATTAATGACATGTTCAAAGAAGCCCACCAGGTTCAGGAGGCAGGATCTGCCATTAACAAACCCAGGCTAGTTTAGGTCCAGGTCTTGTAGACTGCCTATATCCTTGTTAGTAAGTTCCATAATGATGCAATGAATTGCTTTGCAGATAAGGCTGTTGAGGTCTCTAGGTCTGTAGTTTCCTGGATCAGTACTGCATCCCTCTTCTGGAGCTGGATGATTGCCAGAGTTCTCCATTCCTTGCTGAAGTTGAGGTTGAATAGGCTTAGTAACCAATATACCAGACAATGTATGATGCTGACAGGAAGGCAGTATGGCACCTAATCCAAGACCCATGGTGTAAGTTTTTTTGGACTTAGAAAGAGCATTCATAACTTGCTTGGAGGTGATTAGAGGGGGGTGGGATGGGTGTACTTATAAGGCAGGAAAAGTTAGTGAGGAAGAGACAGGGGAATGAAGTTAAACCTGAATCTGTATGCTAATATGTTTTCCCTTTCCTCGCGAGACATGCAAGTGCTGTTATGTATTGGCTTTTAAGTATTCCTGGGATATTACCTCTCAAGTTTCTGACATAGATGAAGAAAGGTTTGTGGTTTTCCTTAGCAGACAGCAATTCTCAGTTCATACTTTTGAATGATTTTATTTTTATTTCTTATTGATCTTTTTGAGTTCAGCTTCAGAAAATGGAGTATTAAGTTTGCTTTTATGGGCTAATTGTATAGTTTATTTTTACTAGTATTCCACCATTGGGTGTTATTCCTAACCTTGGCATTATATTTATGTGTTATGGGGACAGATGCCTTGTTGTATGCTTTGGGGTGGGCATAATGTGGCAGCATGCAAGATGTGGTAATTGAGATGATAAGGACACTTGCATCTCATCAGGTCATCAGCTAGTTGGATTAGGTTTGCCTTAGAGCAGTCTCTGACAGAAGGGGTTTGTGATAAGTCAATTATTACCCTTATAGTGAGTGTTAAAAATGGTGGTCATATTTGAGCAGTCACATGCCAGCTGTAGGTGTTGAGCAGTTGGTTAATAGTGTGAACCAAGTCTAATATTTTTGAACCTTTATTTGAGACTTGAACCAGTTGATCTACTAGGGAACTAGCATTAATAAAATCCAGGAAGCTTTGTGCATATTTATTTGAAGTGCTGTAGGTTTCCCACTTAATGCAGGGATAGTTAAAGTCTCCCAAAAGAATAGTGTTAGGTTCAGTAGGACAGGATGGCAGTGTAGATATGCCTCATGGGCTACAGGTGACATGGAAAGGAGTATGGTAGTTGGCTATGATATGGAATGAAGTTCTATTTACCATGAAAAGGATATAGAGAACATCCTATGTTGTCTCCTCCATCCATCTTGACTGTTTGGATCATCCACTTCATGGCGGATTTTGGTCAGCAACTTGCAGAGCTTCTCCAGCGCTCGTGATCTCCCTCTCCCACGATGCTGTGTGAGTAAATACTTTTACAAGCTCATTTGCTGCCCTTTGACAGATACGATTCTCTACCTGTCCTCAAGTTTTTCAGATAAGTGAAAATTTTCTTAAATAATCCTATTTTGGATAGCCTGTTTACTTTGTTACTGTCATCCATTGTTATCTAATTGTTTTTTCTCACTTTCTTTACATATTTTAGTCATATTTACTATAGTTGTCTCCCCACACCCCCCTCCCAACCTCCCTCAGAGGCTTGTCTGTCAGTGGTTGTACAGACGTTGTCTGTCATAACTCTTTCTAACTATGGGTAAGGCTTCAGGCTTTAAAAAGTGCCCAAAGTTTGGGCAAAAAATTCTTCCATAAGACCCTCACCTCCAATCTGTAATGTTTTGGGGTCCAGAACACCTTGATGCTTTGTGTTAGAGCTCAACCAAATGTCTTTGTTGTTAATACTCAGAGCTGTACTGAACAAGTACCAAATCTTCTTGTACATTTCAGGATAGAAGTCTTTACTCATTAAAGGTCTGATAAAGCTAGTGTATTTTGTAGTAACAGCGTACATTGGAAGTAGGATAGTAATACAAGATTTTGGACAATGCTTATATTACTGAAACTGTCTCAAATAACAGTGCTGAAGAAATGAACCAAACAGCTGAAGATTACAAACAGAATACTCTGACTTCTGTAGCTCTAAAGAACAAATTGTTCTTTTCCTCTGTAATAGCAGAACTAAAACAAACTGCATTGTTTGGTGTAGTGTTTGGACTTCTGAACTGACTTCTGAATATCTGAACTGCTGGACATTTGAATTGACTTCTATACCTTCTGAGCATCTGAACTGAATTCTGTCTTGCAAGTATTTATCTTAATTCTAAAACCTTGTAAATTCCCTACAAGTTCTAAATGTCGCGGTAACCTTGGTTCCTAAGCTTTGTACCATCTAATAAGATATTATTACAGGTGCCTCTCTCAGATATGTTTTTGTAACAAAATGTTCTGCACATTCTGATAGCAAATCTCATCCTTATCAGTGCTTTGACTTTAATGTTATTTCGCTGAGCTCATTTGTATCCTTCACTGAAACATTCCTTTCTGTTGAAACTGGACTGAATGAAACTGCATGTAAAATGTGAATTATACGATAGCTCATTACTATTCAAAAATGAGCGTGCTGATTATCCAGACCTGCCAGCATACCCATTGTACATTGAGCATCGAACAGAAAAAAGTCCGGTTGCTAAATGACCATTGAGCAGTCAAACTTTCTTCTGTACCTGTATGCCACATACATCTCAACTGTCCAGATTTTTCACAGAATGTCCAGATTTTTGCCTCATATTTTTGGTCTGTTCCTCATAAAATTTGTGGTTTTCTGACAAATAGTTGAGGAGTGAAGGCACTAAATAATGTTGTGCATTTGAGTTTCAGACTTCATATCATTCAGACAGTGCACACTAACATAAATCTTGTTATACTAACAGCTTTTTAAGTTTATACGAGCAGTATTTACAATTAATCCTGATTTCAGGGCCTTTGTCCACCGTTATTTAAGGCTTTGTCCAAGAGGTTGAGAGGTACATACAGAGGGCAGAGCAAATTCAAGAAGAATCAGGTACATTTTTCGTCTCGTACCTCTAAAAAAAAAAAAAAAAGAAGCAACAGATCTTTGTTGCTTGTTTTTAACAGCATTGATGCTTGTACAGAGGAACACTATGGCACCATCATATGAAACCATTATTTAAGAAAAGTAAGCAATTTCTTTCTTAAATAATGTCATTGTTTAATCGCAGTAACCAGTACCACCCCCATGATCAAACCACGCCAACTGTGATTAAATCCTCATATACCCACACCCACTTGACGGTTATTGCTTAAATAAAAAATAAATAAATAAAAATAAAAAGTATAGGCCTGCCTTAATATGGCTGCATTTCTAGACCTATGCAAACAAAATACGGTATTCATGTAGGATTTATTTAGACAAAACTATACTTGGTGAGTTCCTTGTCTTATAACTCTCCCTGAAATCTCTGAACTGGTTTTTGCTTCTGTAATTAATTTATAAATATGTTGATATAGTCTGTAAGAGATACTAAAATGATTACTATAAGTAATATAGCAACTGTAAAATAATTTATTTTTATCTGCCAAATAAACTTTCAGTTTTAATTTTGACCACAAGATATTATTTGAGGATTAATGACATATTAATTATATGAAAATTTTCTGGATTGAAGTCTCTTAACTTTATGATTTAATTTAACTGGACAATTCTTTAACATGTCTTTTAACTGGTATTACATATTTATTCCACGTAACAGGATGCATACTAATTTGATGATTGCTATCTATAAACTCACTTCTTACACCTATAGTGTATGTATCTTGAAGCAAATTTTCAATATACTGTATTAAATTGTTTCTGTAAATCTTTAGCTAGATTTGTTAAACTGTTAATTAACAATCCTGTATATTTATCTTTTACATCACTATGGGCTGTAGTACTAGTACATTTACAAGTACCTGTGATTTGATATTGTTTTTCTGTCCATTCCTCAACTGCTGTGACCTTGAATCCAGCTTCAGCCACTTGTAAAGCTTTGGATCCGGAGCTCAGACTCCTCTCATACCCTTAATCCCCATGTGCAGAATGTGTTACCTCAGATCACATTTACCACTTTCTCTGCTGGATGGATCTTTGGTGCTCAGCTCTAGTAGTTTTTTTTTTCTAAGGATTTATCTTATCTTATTCTCTTCCGATAAGTGCCTAGTCCATTTCTATTTCTTTCTCTCCCCCTGTAGTCTGTCATAACCTTCGATAGATAAAAAAAAAAGTCTATTCTATTAATTTCTTTTTCTTAATATAGCATAGTTTAGTACAGTAGTATGTAGCATTAGGTTAGGATTAGAATAGTAGTTTTTCTTTATCATAGTTGTTTATATATATATATATATATATATATATATATATATATATATATATATATATATGGTTTCACTTCAGAATCTCGAATTACTGAAACCTCGAACTTCATTTGGTTGAGACCACATGATTGAGTTTTCAGAAACTCGAAATCCCGAAGTGAAATAAAAAAAACAAAAATAATACAGAAATACATAGTTTCTGCAGGGGTCAAGCCCCCTGCACTCTCCCTACTTAAATATACCATCTCCACGATCGCACTATAGCAAGGAAATGGGAAATCTCACATTCTGCTCTTCTGCATACAGTGCGGAATGGGAGATTTCCCTTTTCCTCACTGTAGCACGATCTCGGAGTTGGTATATTTAAGGGGGTATGGGGGTGCAGGGGGGCAAAATAGATAGATTTGTGGGAGAATTACATGAGAAGTTCAAGCACGGGATATCCAAGTAAGATAGTTAGCAACTTATAAGGATTGGAAGGTGCAAGAAAATAGACTAGGGAAGGAGAAGAAAGGGTAAAGCAGGAAAAGAATTTGCAAGCGGCCATGCCCTTAATCTTCACAGTGGACAGTGAAGCTATCAAAGGAATTATTAATAATAATTGGAGGATTTTAGTAGCAAATAAAAAAGTTAAGGCTGCAGTGGGAGATGAACCCATATACATTAACAAAAAGGCTAGGAATTTTAAAGAGATTCTAGAAAATAAACATGCACCCAGTAATAATAGAGGTAAAGGTATGTATACGTGTTTAGGCTGCAAAGAGTACAGATTTATAGCAGAGGGATCTTATGTAGAAGTAAGTACCTATGAAAAAAACATTACAGTGCCAGGTAGCTTTACATGCAGTTCAGAATTTGTGGGATACATGGCAAAGTGTCTAGCATGTAAATCCTTCTACATAGGAAAAATCAATAGATCACTGAGAAGGAGAATTTATGAACATTATTACTGAATAAAAAAGAAAAAGTAAAATAATGCATTGTTTAAACATACATTAGAATGTCCCAAGTATAGAAAGTTTTTGTTTTCGGTAATAGGCTATGTTTCTCCTGATTTTAATGGGGACAAAGAAGGAGAGTTCATAGGTTCATAGGTTAGTACTAGGCTAACTGCCCTTGTAAGCCATTTTGAGCCTAGCCAATTATCCCCTGTGAGATTCAAACCATGTACTTTGTGTTTGTAAGGCAAACACCTTAACCATTAGGCCACCCTCCCTGGTGGAGTTTGAATACAAAGAGCTCAAATGGCAGATTCTGCTCAATGCATATAACAAACCTAGTCTCAATAGTGGGGGGAATTATAAAGTTGTTTTACATAGAAAAGCAAAATGTAATAAATGCAAGTAGAATTGAAGTTTTTAGAAGTGTATTGTAGTGTTTTTAGTTTATTTATGTTATTTGTCTAAAATACATTAATTGGTTAATTGAATAGTATTTTTTTGTCACTGAAGAGTATTTAAGTGTTTGCCACTGGGATTATGGGTGTTTCTGATGAAGGCCATTTTCATGGCTGAAAGCACTTAAACCTGTATTTGTGTCAATAAAAGGAAGTTTTCTTTGGGATTCACCACCTGGCAGCTTTTAGAATTTATTGCAACATCTTGCAAGGGTGAATGTATGTTACATTTGTTAGATGTCCACCGCCAGTAGTCTTTGTATTTGCATCAAACAAAATCTTTCAGAAAATCACATCAGTTATTTGTGTCCTTTTCTAATGCCAAATTGGGAAAAGCAGTATTTGAGGTCACACTATCTCGTTGGCTGGATCAGTGCATTTGTTTTGTTTGCCAAGAGATGAGATGATCACTCTCTTTGACCTCCAAGGCTCATTCTGCCAGATCCGAGGCTTCTTCTACAGCCTTCTTCTCTAGTTTTCCAGTTAATGATGTATGTACTTACAACTACCTAGTCAAACGTCCATACCTCCATATCATATTGTAAATTGGATATCCAGTCCATATGCAGAGCATCCTTTGGTTCAGATGTACTCAAGAATATCCTTTTGTGAAGCTTCCCAAGTATAACATTAGCTGTGGACTTTGTCCCATGTGTTGAGGAATGAACAGAAAAGACAGCATCCAATATGAGAGTTTAGCTACCTGCCTTCCACCCCCCTCCTTATCTTTTGTAAGTAATGTTTCTTTATTGTGTTCTCATTTTGAGATGGATCTAGCTGACCTAGCCGAGGATCCTGAAGGTTAGGCCTGCCTTTTCACTTATTTTTTTATTGTAGATACTCTCATTTTCCATTTAAAATATATCACTATGTTTCCATCATGTGCTTCTAAAAACATTTCAAATAGTATTTGCCCGGACAAACTCAGTCTGTGATAATGTGCTTTGTGCATGGGGATTATGGGTAGAGGGTGAAGCTTTAGCACTGGATCCGAAGCTTTGAAGTGGTCAAAGCCAGATTTGAGATCTAATCTGAGAACCATCTGTTGAGGAATGGATGGAATACAACAACACATATCCAATATTATAATAAATATATAACTTTAATTTTTCTGAATTTCATATCTGTTTCTCAAACATAATTTGCATATCCTGTCAGTGTCTTTTTAATTTTCTGCCTAATGGACAATAATCATTATGTAATATGTACTTTATTCTGTAACAAATGAAACTTAACTTGTCATGCTTAAATATGTTAAATAACTATTGCCATTTATTCTTTGGGTAAATATATAACTTTTCTTGATAAGCCTGTTACACATAATTCTGTCACTTTATCTTTAAAGATAATGACTGAATAATGTGAGTTGTAATGTAATTCTGCAATGTCTGCTTGGATTATATATGCATACTATTTTTGCATGTTGTAGAAGCTATCTAGTAATGCTGTTTTAATTGTATTATACTGACATTTAAAATAACTGTGTATAAATGTTGTGTTCGGAAGTCTGACTGAAACTGACACTAAAGTAATACACATTTATAGTGAACATCTGAAATAGCTGTGTATAAATGTTATGTTCTGTCAACTAATCAAAAATTACACTTAAGGAATATCTTTTTCTTCCAGTAACATCTGAACACAAGTAAAAGCATAAACTGAAATCTAGTACTATTATGCAATGGTCTGAAAACATAATTTGAAATTGAAATTCAGCTTGAAATATTTGATGCTGTGATGTCACTAATTTGCATGAATACGCTTCTACATCTTTTTTTGTAATATACATGATTTAAATCTAAACCGATCTGCAAAAAAACACGTTTGCCATTGTACTATATATGTGCCCTACTCTTTTTTAGATAACTGAAACAAATGTACATACATTTAGTTAGCATACTGTTCATTTATGAGTAGTCTATGCAGTTAACTAATTTCATTTAAAGAGACATTGATAAAGCAATAAGTTGTTTCACACACTCTTATAGTCATCAATTCTGGCTTTTCTGTCAATAGTCCAGTCAATTTGATATTTGACTTGTACACCACAGCCCTTTCCAGTTTTAAGCTGTACTCTACATTGTTCCACTCACTGCTGATGTACTGGAGAGGCTACCTTAGTGTCTTTTACTGCCTGTTTTCAAGAACAAATGATTTGACCTCCAGACCCCCCTCCCCAACTTTTCTTAGGACAAGGCTGTGGACAGAATTATTTATTTATTGATTGCTTGATTGACATTTGATTATCGGGAGATTCCAACTGGGTAAAAACCCATTTTCAGTGGTGGCCTGGGGAGAAAATCTCCAAATTAATACAAAACACTTTAAGAACACTAATGTTGCAGTCTTGATAAATAAAACAAAAACATCTGCAGTTTAAATAATTATAACAAATAAAACATAATATAAAACACATTGGTTAAGAATCAATACAAGGTGTATGACACTCTAATATTTAGAGACATTTTAGACAGTTTGTAGAGACTTAAAGGTAAGTTAGTCTAATAGAAATAGGAGTTACAATATGAAGTGAGGAAAAAACAGGCATATAGTATATTTAGAGAGAAAGTCAGAGAAAAGAATTAGATAGCAGTAAGGAAGTAAGTGAATAAGGGAGAGCAAACAGGTATAAGGAAAGAATAGGTACTTGTTCACATATAGGGATATAGTTTATCCTGGTTTTGAGCAAGAACAGAGCCAGATTTTAGATAAGTCTTTTGGAGTGATTTTGAAGGATGGGAGGGAGGGTATAGACCTGATGAATACAGGTAAGGAGTTCCAGGCCTTAACAATCTTATGAGTACAGACAGTGCCCAGCAGATTTGTTAAGTTTGTAGACATACAGGAGTTTTTGGCCAATGGATCGCAATGACCAACTGGGAACATAGTTATGTAGAATGTTTTTTTAGTCCTGGACAGGCAAATGGTAAGAAATTATGTATATGTTAGTTGATGTGGTAGTTCTACCCAATTAATGCTTTTCAGCATACTTCTCAATGTCTTAGAGCAAGAAATCTGGACAAAATCATAAGTAAAAGTAGGATAAAGGCTCAAAAATAGGGGCAATTTTTAAATATTGCTCTTACAAACTTAGTTGATAGAATAACAAATTTTGCATTAGCGTGAATTTTCTAAAAGGTATGAAGTCTGAAACTCATATGACTGTCATTATTTTCTAACTTCAATCTTTAATGATTTGCCACTAATTTGCCAGAAAACCACAATTCTATGAAAAATGGACCAAAAATAAGGGGGAAAATTTGGGGCATTCTGCAAAAATCTGTACAGTTGAAAGGTATGCTTTTCAGTACTATACAGTGGTGGGTTCTTAAAGGGGTGTGTGCTGCAAATTTAGCAACTTTGTTATAGCGTTGTTAACTTATGTGAAGCCTGAAGGTTAATAAGAATGGGAGTGCCATAAAGAAAATTGGGTAGGAGATAAGTATTAAGAAGTGTAGTTTTAGTTGCATTGGTGAGAAAGTTTTTGGCTTTGTAAAGCATCCCTAGTTTTTGATGAGCTTTTCTTATGCAATTTTGTATATGCAGGTCGAATGTAAGATTATCATTCACTATCAACCCGAATAGTTTGCTATGAGAAGTGATTTCACTGGTTGTATTAGCGAGAGAGGACTTTAATTTTTTTTTTCATGAGAGAGGGACTTAGGGAAAAAATGTAGTAGTTTGGTCTTTTATTGGGTTGAGCATGCGTTGTGTGTTATGAAGCCATATTTCAATGGCTGTTAAAGCTTCCTGAGTAATTTTTTGGAGATGTACCATGATGTCAGATGTGCAAATGAGAGTGGAATAATCTGCGTATTGTATTAGGGTGGCCTGTTGTGTGGAAGTATAGAGGGTGTTGGTGAAAATGGTAAGAAGGAGGGGACCAAGGATAGAGCTTTGTGGTATACCAGTGGTGACTGAGAGGTAAGGAGAGAGCATGGAGTGCCATTTTACTGACTGATACCTATTGGACAGGTAGCTTTTGAACCACAGAAGGGTGGGGTGAGAGAGACATAGTGAGGACATTTGAAGTAGAACTTTGCTGTGACATACTGTGTTGAAGGCTTTAGACAAGTCTAGAATTAAGGAAGAGACTAGTTTGCCATTATCTCTAACTTTATTGATGGTATCTACGTAAGTTAGAAGGGAAGTTCTAGTATTGTGGGAAGGATGGAAGCCATGTTGTGTAGGTGATGAGTTCTTCCTGCAGGAGAAAATCTAGCAATTGTTTTAGAATACATTTTTCAAATATTTTGATGAGGGGAGATAAGATTGCTATAGGTCTAAAGTTATTAATGTCTGTTGAATTTCCTCCTTTGTGCAAAGGGATAATGTGTGTTTTTTTTCCAGAGAAGGGGAACATGGGATTCCTGGACTGACCTATTTATAAGAATTGAGACAGGAGAGGTAAGGCTGTCTATCCTGTCTCGTATCTTCAACCTTTAATAAACTTGTAACTGCAATTTTATTTTCCTAATTAAAAAAAAAAACAATTTCTATGACAAACTTGCCCTTTTGGTATAATGTGTGTAAAATACTAAAAAAAAGCATTTTCAAGTTCTTAAAATAACATTTATACTTTTAACAAATATAAATCAATTTAGATGTCTTTAGCATTACTTGTTGCCTTGACACTCTATATACATTTCTCCTGCCTAAAATGAACCTGTGTTACTAATAAATAAATTCTTGTAGGTCTGTAACCAAACTGATGATGTACCATAGTGAAATAGGCTGTAACTTCATTGCAAAGTCAAATGGAAAACTCAGTGGCATTTTTCTCCCCATCATAATCTCTAATGAAACTAAAGTCATAATCTGACACTGTACTGATTTTTCATTATTTCTTGCATTTCTGCACATTTATAAAATAAATTTTAACTGTTGAATTTTTAAAACATCTGTGACTTCTTTTACTTTATGACCCTCAGACTATAATTTATACAAAACTATTTCTTCGGTGTGCAATTATTGCCACTCATTGCTTTAAATGTTCCTGTTCTTTCAGCTGATATCATTTAACTCTTTCAGTTCTTCTGATTGCTATGAGGTTTTATCATCACTGTCCACAATCTTCCTTGCAGCCCAAATCTCCAGATAGCAAGAACTGCTACTACATAAAAACTGTCACTAATAATATTTAACCAGTCTTTACCATACTGTTTTATAGCATGCAGTACTGTCTTTAATTCAGCTCACGGAGCTGACTTGTAATCTGATACCAGAGGCTAGGATTTATGTAATTAAGTTAAGCTGCAATTTCTGCATGAAATGTATAAAATCTTGAACCATTTACATATACACATTTACTACTAGAATTGAACCAGTCTGATTCTAGAGCTTTACTTGTCTGTCATTTGCCTGTATATGAAGTCTCCTCACACAGTAAATTACATTCTACTCTTTCCTTACATGACATCTGAAACTGTGACTGAAGTGACAAGTAATATTTTTATTGCACTCTTTTCTTACCTGGGAGTTGAACTTTTGACTGTATGGTCATTTTCAAAATGCAACACTGACTTTAAATTCTGGAGGATGTAAAACTATCAGAATATCATTTAATGTTGTAAATGCTGTTCTGCTTATGTCAATATCAAGATATTTTTGTTTTGCAACACTTTATTACCATAATTCAGTGGTCTTGACAATGTCTGCTGAAATAAAACAATATGAAAAAACTTCTGTCAGATCTCTAACTGTAAACCATTTATTCTGTGGATTTAACTTCACTGGCATTTCTGGCGCACCATACACATGTGCTACCAGAATGATGTACATATTTATTAATTTCAAATCTAGTACTAGTCTGTAACTGTCATCTTTTTTCCTTACTTGCCATAAAAGTGAATTAAATGTACTTGATTCTTTTACCTTACCACCCTTTCCTTTCCAGTCTGTAATACATTTATGAATGTCTTTTATAGCTTCTCTGAGAATGAGATACTGTTTCAGAAATTGTTGTAACTTTCCTGCCTGCCCTTCAGCTGTGGCAACTGAACAATAATTTATTTTCTGTTTAGCCCATGAATCTGCATATTCTTGTAGTAACTGATTTTTTTTAATATGTACATAATCTGCATAATTTCCTGAACACAGTTTCTTACAAGAGTCTTCTGTTTGCACTACTGTACTTTTGTTGCATTCTGTAGCATTTTTTAAGTCTTCATAAAATCTTGTTATTGAAGTTAAAAACAGTATTTAACTCTTAAAAACATGTCCATACCTAGTATGGTGCTATAACACTGAGAACTGCTCACTGCTGTATCCTTTGATCCTTTAAATCCTGACATTATTATAACTACACTTGTGTCCTCTGGTAGAGGTCTGTTTGCAACTGAAATTGATGCATCTGTATCAGTAGTACATTATTCCATAATTACTTTCCTGTAAACAATAAACTATATGGTTTCTCATTCCTCTGTCCCTTAAATGATGTCAGACAAAGTATCTGGTTTGACACTGGACTGTCACCCCCTTTATAGATATTCTGAAAATTGTTTTCTATAGAACTAGCAACAACGTTGACTTGAGCTATGATATGTATTTTTTTCATTTTGCCCTGAAGGCTGTATATTATTTACACTGGTGTTTACTGCATCCAACTGATCTACTTCTGCAAGATTGCTATCAGTTTCTGCAATCTAAGTAATCCCTTGATCCTCCTTCACTGTAGTATTTGCGCTGCTTTCTGAAAACAGCAAACTATAATTTATTACATTCTGAACAGTGTTTGCATTTGATATTATACTGAAAGCAGTAATGTGAGACACAGAAAATGTCTGTTCTGTGTTCTGTCTTGAAATCTGTATGCCAGTGTACACTGTTTTTACATTAGGCTGATCTATATTTGTCATACCTCTCAACTTGTTAGAGCAAGAAATCTAGACAAAAACAAAGCCCCAAAAATAGGGACAGTTTTTAAATATTGCTCTTACAAACGTAGAAAGTAGATAAAATAACAAGTTTTGCATTTGCATAAATTTTCTGAAGGGTATGAAATCTGAAACTCAGATATCTGTCATTATTTTTTTACTTCAGTCTTCAGTGATTTACCAGTGATTTTCTAAAAAAACAAAAACTTTATGAAAAATTTACCAAAAATATGAGGCAAAAATCTGGACAATCTGAGAAAATTTGTACAGTTGAGAGGTATGATTTGCATTACTGCATTTTAATTGTGCATTCTGAAATACATGTTGCTGTAGCATTTACTTTGATTTCTAAAGAATGTAAACTAGGATTTCTTACAATTTGCATGTCATTTAAATCAGAATCCATACCGATATCAGAAGCTGAAAATGTTGTTTTTGTGTATTTCAGATTCTAAGCACTAATTCATATTGCATATCCTAAGGAATTCATTCTGTAACCTCATTTATTACAGCTTTCTTCTCCTTGGCCTTTGTATGTTTACAAATAATTGAAATTCCTGAACTGATAACATTTACATTTAAATGAACATTTCTGGAGCACATTTTTAGACTGCTTTACTCACTTTACCACACATTTAGTGATTTTGCTATAGAAGTCTTTAAACTGTTTTTACGTGTACTGTCTGACATAGCTATTAAATTTCTATTTACTGATGGCGTTTACTTGTAGAAGTCTTTAAACTTTTCTGAGATTTACTGTGTGATTTTAGCTAGAAAATAAGGAAAGTTGAAAGGGTGTTGAGCCAGTGGCTGGTTATCTTGCAATTTCTTCAAACTCCCTCCTTTGAGGATTCCTTGACATCTTCAACATTGCACTGGCACCTTGAAGGTCTGTCACCTTCATTGGAGATTCTGAAGTTTTCCAATACTTAATTGAAGATTTTTTACTGAAGTAATGTCCTTAAGAAACACTGCTGCCTTTTAAATTACACTTGAAATTATCCTTTATTTGCATAATTCCAGCTGTAGATTTGCAGAGCTGTGATGGGGTGTTATTTTAACTGTCATTATTGTACCCCAGCAGCCACGTTGGGTCGCCATTTGTTAGATCTGAACCAGATGTCTTTATTTTTCATACCCAGAGTGGTACTGGACTAGTGCCAAATATCTCAGTTTCTCCTTTTTGTGCCAAATCTTGTACCTTTTAGAGTAGGTCTTTGCTCATTAAAAGTCTGATAAATGTGGATCTGATGTTATCCTTTTCATTCTTCCTCATGAATGAGTTACGAATCTGATCTTCGGGTCTGACTCAGCTGAATTTACAAGACTTAGGATCTGAATCTCGAGCTGCTCCCTGTGCCCATACTATATTCCACCCCCAACTCCCCAGATCCCATTTGCCACCTTTGTGACAAGTCCTGATCTCCTGAATCTCATGTATGAGAGAAAGCGCTTATCTCTTTTTTCTTGTTTAAAGTAAATTTTTTTATTTAGCTATATTCAGTGGGTGTTTGTAGTTCTCCTCCTCACTCTTTGTCTATCTAGCTTTTTCTGGCTTCGGAATTATACTGATTTAGTATATTCTCTCTTCCTTGTGCTCAATTAGCACTTTCCATCTGTTATCGATATATACATCCATCCATCTTCAACATCTTTTCCCATTTTGCACGGTTATTCCATTTGATATATATGGTTATCGATTGTTGTAGATAAAAAAATGGGGTGGGCTTCTGGGTGTGTGTGTTTATAATCTGCTGATAATTATTTGTTGTTTTTTTTTTCTTTTTGATACAGTGTGCTTGTTTCCTTTTTTGTCTTTTTGGGTCTACTTTGGTACAGCTACTCTAGGTGTTGTTTTTATGTACTGTAGTTGCCAAAAACTGGGAATATGTCTGACAAATACAGTTTTAAGAAATGCACTTCTTGTGGGCATAAGATCCCAATTTCTGATGCCCACAAGAAGTGCATTTATTGCCTGGGGCTGGAGCATCATAAGTTGGATTGTGACATGTGCTTCTCATTGAATCCTAGGGCCCTTTCAGACTGAAGAAGTAAATTGATAATTAAAGGATTGCTTCCAGCCTCTTCTTCCTCTCCAGGGGCTCAAACCCTCTTGAAATCCCATCATGGCTCCTCAGAATCTAAGAAGCAGTCCCTCAAAAAGGCTCAGATGGACTCATTGGAGCCGCCAGAGAAACTTAGAAAGGCCTTGAATCCAACTCCTTGAGATCCGAGGACCATAACACCTTCCTTGTATCCACAGGTCTCTTTGGATCTGACAGGTATTATTTCTATCTCCTCTCTCCCAGGCCATCCACTTCTTGCTTGGATCCCAGGCCCTTTCATCCGACAGTTACAAGTCGGTCTCTGGAATTTACCTTGAAAGCCGTTTCTCTGGGTCTGTCAGCCCAGTTGTTCCATAACCCAAAGAAGCAGTCCAAACTACCATCTGTTGTATCATCCAGAACTTCTAGGGCGTGACAGAGGCAGATATGGAAGGATGATGCGGAGATTCCTTAAGACTCAGATCCGGATTTGGTGCCTGCCAGCTCCTTCCCCTCCCAGATCTGTGAGCAAATCTGCTCAACAGATTCTTACTCCTTCTTTGATCCAACCTGCAGCTTCTATCCAAGGATCCTGGGTGCAGCGTTGAATCCAAGGACAGTATCCCTGACCAGTCCTGTTCCAGTGCCTTCTGTGATCCAAGAGGTCAGCGCCTGGTCTGAGGGGTTTGGTTTGGCTCATATTTTGTCAGATCTGTCCCTTCCCTTGGGTACCACAGCCCTGGACAGTTTGGGTCTAATTCTCTTGGGAGGCCTCAGATCCAGGGTTGGCCCTGACCTTACTTTTTTGGCTGCTTCAGTGCTGAGGAGGGGAGGGGGGTTTCCCTGTGTTATTCAGCTTTCCAGACAGCAGAAAGGCTTTTCCCATTGCATAGAGAATGCTTCTGTCTAGTCTCGGATCCTACTCCTCATCAGGTCCAAACTCTGAGCCCATTATCTCTGCTCCTTAGGGTCAGCCAGCTCAGGGAATCCTCCACCCACATTCCCCAGAGGGTTTTCCCCTCTCTTCTGACACCTCTCCGGAGCATCTCACAGAAATGGTTCCTAGGAACAGAACTTGTAAGAGGAAGGCACACAGACTCCCCTTTGGATTCTCTCACAGAGGACACAGATTTTGATGAGGAAGAAGGATCCCCTCGATTGCCACCTCACAATGTCTCCTTTGGGGACATCCTGGAAATTGTTAAGCAGAAAGGTGGCTGGTCCTACCAAACTCCTTCTTCTGAAGAATCTGTGTTTCTGAAGGATTTCACGGCTGGCCCATCTATGTCTTGAGTGATCCTCCCAACAGATGAATTTATTGACCTGGTTTCCCTCCAGGCTTATAAGGAACCGGACACTGTCGGGACCATCTCCAAATGCCAGGATAAATTTCTAGTCCCTCCAGCAGAAAGAACCCATTGGAGTAAGGGTGTCCCCATTGATGCCATAGTTGTATCGGCAGCCACTAAAAAGGAGCTAGATGAGCAGAGCTCCTCTGTCCATCCACCAAACAGGGAGTCCAGTTTTCTACCCCTCAATGAACATGCTGTAGAAACCAGTGAGGTGGAAGAAAATGTGGTTCCGGAAATCTCAAGGACATTTTCAAGACCCGCATGGGGAAATTTCCTCCAGAGGCAGAGGAGGAGGTTTCAATGGCAGACATCACTCCAGAGGCAGAGGAGGTACACAGAACCAGGGCTTCAGAGACTCCTTCTCTGATAGGCCATATTAGCACTCTTGAAGCACTTCTCAACTCTCCACCTCTGAAGGCACTCAGGGGTCGTGTTTCCCTGCACCTGAATCCCTGGACAAATTTTACAAACAACATATGGACTCTAAGCTTAATATCCAAAGTTTACTTCATTCTCTTTTCCTGTCCACCTCCTTGTACAAGGAAGAAACTTCTCGAAATTCCACCCAGTCACAGGGTGTATGCAGCTCAAGAGGTTCAAAAGCTGCTATAAAGCGCTATTAAAAAAAATCATCCAAGAAGTTCCACATGAACAAATAGAATCTGAAACTTACTCTTGCTTCTTTTTAGTGCCAAAGAAAACAGGTAACCTAAGACCAGTTCTTGATTTAAGCAATCAGAATCAATATGTAAAAAAGACAAAGTTCTGAATGGTTAGAGTTCAGTCCATACTGCCTCTTTTCCACCAGGATGATTGGATGTGCTCTATAGATCTTCAGGAAGTGTACTATCATATCAAAGTAGACAGGCACTCCAGGAGACACTTGCACTTTTGGTTGGGAGCCAATCACTATCAGTTCAGAGCACTGCCCTATGGACTCGACACAGCTCCCTGGGTGTTACCGAAATGTATGGCAGTTATGGCAGCTCACCAGAGACTCAAAGGATTCCAGGTGTTTCCCTATTTCAACAATTGGCTCCTTGCCACTCCAACTAAGCATCAGCTTCTGCAAGCCAGGGATTACTTTCTTGAGATCTCAAACTCCCTACCACTACGATAAATCTTGTCAAATTGAACCTGACTCTTGTACAGACTCTGGAATTTATAGAAACTCAGACGGATGCTACCACTCAAGTGGCCTTATTACCTTTTCATCGCATCACATCTTTGAGAAATCAGGTGTGGGACTTACCATCTCTTCTATCCCCTGCAGCGAAAGTAGTGTTGCAAGCTCTTGGATCAGTGTCAGCTGCCATTATTCTAGTCCCCCTAGCAATGGTCTTCATGCAAATCCTCCAGTGGACCTTGGATGTACAATAGTCTTTCTTTACCAACCTCTGCCTGTTCCCATTAAACTCAGTACAATTTGCAAACATCATATTCAATGGTGGATCCAGTCAGACATCCTATTTTTGGGCAGGCTATTCTCTCTTCCTCCCCCAATAGCCACAGTGACCACAGACCACAGACACTTCCCAACTAAGGTGGGGGGCATTTCACGGGAAAGATGGTCTAAGGCATGTGGTCAGAGACCAAGTTGCATATCAATGTCTTAGAGATGAGAGCAGTCCTTCTAATACTGCAAGCCTTTCAGGACATTCTCCCCTTAGGGACTGTTGTAATACACACAGACAACATGTCAGTAGTCTAGTACATCAACAAACAAGGAGGAACCCATTCCTACTCATTGTGCAGAGAGAGACCATTTGGGTCTGGGAATGGATGATTTCTTCAGACCACTTTCTAATTGCAATGCACATACCGGGGAAAACCAACGCACTAGCAGACAGTCTCAGCAGGTCCATTCTGATTCGTCATGAGTGGTCCCTTGATCAAACAGTGGTGAACATGATTTTCAGCCATTGGGTCCAGCCTTGTTGCGACCTATTTGTCTCTCCCCTCAGTAACAAGTGCAGCAAGTATTTTGCTCTGATCCCCACTCTAGGGTAGTCACCAATGTATGCTGTGATTCACAATTGGCTCCTGGGTCTCTTCTGTGCCTACCACCTCTTCCACTGATCCCACACTTCCTACAGAAAGCAAGCAGGCTGAAGAGCTCAGTCATGTTCATTGCCCCTTCTGCCTTGACAGGTATGTTTCCCCTTCCTCTGGTCTCACTTCAAATAGCCTCCATGTATACTGGAGCCAGCTTTGGATCTATTATCTCACCCATCAGAAATTTATCATCTCAATCTCCATGCCCTCAAGCTGACTGCATGGTTTTTCTACTTCCAGTGACAGTAAGACAGTCTAGGCTTGCTTCCCCAGTTCGTTACAATATCTTGGACTCCCAAAAGACCTCCACCAAGAAAGTCTACAGAAACAAATGGAAAAGATTCTCTATATGGGCCTCCAAAGAGAATATTGACCTTTTTCTCAGCTCCTACTTCAGCTATCCTTCTTTTTCTCACTACTCTTTTTATGGAAGAGGCTAGTATTTCTACTTTTAAACTTCAGTTAGCAGTCATATCCAGTTTCCATGCTGGAATCAAATGCCTTTCTCTGGCAACTTCCAGGTTATGTAAAGCTTTCATGAAGGGAATTTTTCTACTTAGACCTCCAATAAAGGATCCCTCTGCTCCTTGGGATCTCATGATGGTCCTCCAGGGGTTGAATCAGAAACCCTTTGAATCAGCAAACAAATGCAATATAAAGTTTCTTTCATGGAAAACAATCTTTTTGGTAAATATTACTTCAGCAAAAGAAATTTCTGAGCTGCAGACTTTATTGGCTAGGCTTTCTTACATTATTTTCCATAACGATAGGGTATCTCCATAAACCAGCCCTTCCTTTCTGCCTAAAGTGGCCACAGAGACTAACATTAATCAGTCCATACAGTCCATACAATTGCCAGTTTACTATTAAACGTAAATCTATGCTTTATCTTCGTGATGTTCATAGACAACTACATTTTTATCAGTACAGGAAGTTTGATCAGCTGTTTATATCTTTTTCTCCTAACTGCTTAGGTTAAGCAGTTTCCAAAATTACTGTGGCTAAATGGATTACTGATTTATCTCGCTGATTTATTTTCAAAAAATATTTAGAGTTGCCTCATCCTCCTAGAGCTCATTCCACTAGATCTAGGGCTACTTCATCTGCCTTTTCTTCAAGAACTTCCATTAACGACATCTGTGTTGCAGCCACTTGGTCAAAGACTCATACCTTTATTACACATAAATTAGACATCATCTCCAAAAGCAGAGCTTTCTTTGGTTCGACAGTGGTCCAGCATGTCCTTCCTTGAGGACAGTCTGTGTCATCTGTATCATTCATTATATGTTTATAAAGAGTGTTACTATCCAACTTTCTCCAAATTTCAGACAAAAGATCACAGACTTTTTCTTTAACTTCCTGTTTGTCTTGCTGAGATTAAAAGCAAGACAAGAAGTCAAGAAGTACACACAGAAATATATACTAAATTTTTAGTGTTATAATCTGAATATACATGACTATTATACCTATATTTAGTAATTGGATGTACAAGTGTATATATATATATATATATATATATATATACACATATACATAAGGGTGCCCGCAGGAATTTTTGCAGGGGGGTGCAAACCCAGAGTCAGGGTAATGGATTGTGCCCCTCATACACAGCCCCCTTCCCACAGTCATGCCAGTGTCCCATTACTTGGCTATTTCTCCCCCAGTTACCATAAACACTGTTCAAAACTGTCAGTGTACATACTGTTTTCTGCTTTACTTCTAAAATAATTACAGATATTTGGATTTAATTTAAAACTTTAAATTCAAATTTTATAGCACAAACACTGATAGACATTTGCTAAACAAAGCAATACAGTCTCACAATGAAAACAGACTTAGCATTAAAACTTCTCTGCCCTTGAAACTCATATTCACTGAAACAGCATTGAAACCCACATTCAAAAAATGCATTTGGCCAGTTTAAGATTAACTTTACCTTTGGGCTGTTTTCAAATCACAGACCCTTGGACACATTTTTAGGACCATGCAAACATGCAAGAGTTCTTTTATTCACCTTCCTGGTTGTATTAAATTATATCTCTTGTATAAGACAGCACCACTTGTTAAAGTGTGTTTTAATTTAGAATTATGAACATTTTTCCAGTAAGCAATGAAGCAAAACATAGGAACCAATAATGATGAAACTTCCCAGTTCAGAACATTTCAGTGATAAAAGGCCACTCAAACGTCTGTCATTACAATCCACCAATATCAGTCAATATGCACAATGTCTGCAGAAGTAAACAAAATCTGAATAATTCCACATTAAGGAAATCCATAACTATTGAAGAGGTTGCTCCTAGCAAACAACTTTATATTTCAGTGTTTCATCTACAAATTCAGTCCCTGCTGCCCTGAAGAATAAATTGCTAGTGTTGCAATATTACCAGCTTACCATTTTTTTTTACGTAATAGGGAATGGATGGTAAACTGAAAACAGGTTCATAGTTACTAGGTGTCTCATCCAAAGGAGGATATACTCAGGGCTGCAGCACCCCCCTGCAAAAAAAAAAAAATACAACAAAATATCAGCAGTGCATCTATATGCTGTCAGACTAGAACCCACAACCTTCTGCATCAAAAACAAGCATGCTACCTGTTGTTACTAACACTGCTTTTAAGCTTTGTACCACAATAGTGATGCCATTTGCTAAACAAAACAGTTGCACATTGTAAACAGACTTTGCATGAGCAGCAGTAAACTTTATTCCCTTGAAGCACGCAATTCCTTGAAAATGCACTTGAAACTCAATTTCTTGAAAATTGCAGTAGTTCAGGTAGAGGATTCAAACTCTTATTCCCTGTAACTGAGATACAGGGTTTGATCCTAAGCAAATTACTAACTGCCTGCTATTCCCTAACCAGGGCATTTCACACTCACACACAGACACCTCAGTCTCTTAGTGCAAGAAATCTGGACAAAGCCTAAAATTAACTTGGGACAGATTAGAAATATTGCTCTCATGAACTTAGAACATTGCTAGAATAACTGGATTTGTGTTAGTATGCATTTTTCTAAAGGATATGAAGAGCCAAACTCAAATGTCTGTCATTATTTAGTAATTTCAGTCTTTTTTTATGAAGAACAGACCAAAAATATAGGTCAGAAATCTGAACGTTCTGCAAAAATCTGGACAGTTGAGAGGTGTACTACCTACGTCTTACACACACACACACCTCTCAATCAATCAGGGACACTTTTCATATATCAGTATTAGTAACTGGAGACATTGATAAAATAGAGCACGACTGAATATGCATTTTCTAAAGTAAAAGAAGTCTGTAACTCAATTGTCGTTATTTAGTAAGTGTAATTCATCAGCTTTTCCTCAAATGTCACCACTTTTAGGTGGGGTTAAGAGGAACAGAGCTAAAATTTCAGTCAAAATCAGGGAAGGAATGTCCCTGAAAATCATAGACAGTTGGGAGGTATCTACCCACCTCCCACTTACACACCCATACAGCTACCTATTTCACACACACACACACACACACACACACACACACACACACACACACACACACACACTCCATGGCTCTCGACCTCTTAGCCCAAAAAAAACTGGACAAAGCCCCCAAAATAGGAACAAACTTTAAATATTGCTCTCAAAAACTTAAAAGTTGCTAGAATAAAAGGTATTGTGTTATCATGAATGTTTTGAAGGTTGTGAAGTCTGAAACTCAAATGCCTGTCATTATTTAGTGAATTCTGTCCTTGCTGATTTGCAGCAGTAAACCCAGAAAATCACAAATTTTATGAGGGAGAGACTAAAATATGATGCAAAAATCTGAAGAGTTGAGAGACACCTCTTTTCTTCTTTTACACACACACACACACACACACACACACACACACACACACACACACACTCTGGAATAGACTTCCCATACATGTCAAGCAGAGCACTTCACTGGCCGTCTTCAAGAGAAATCTTGATGATTGGATGGTGAATAGAAAGTTTACCCCAAGGATCACTCCAGTGGCTTTACTGTAGAAGCACTGGGAACTAACAGCAGGTGGCATGATGCCAGTGCACTTCTATGAGCTAGGCTTGTAAAGGCTCTAGGGCCTTTAGCCTAGTACACACCTATGAGCCATGTGTGTGTATATATATATATATATATATATATATGTATATATATATATATATATATATAATTTTATTTTATTTTATTTATCTATTTTACATTTGTTGACCGGGAAAGTCCGGCTGGATATATGTCCATTTTCAGCAGAGGCCCTGGGAGAAAAGCTCCACATACAATACTAAGCAATTGTCTAAACAAATTCTAGTGACTCTTAGACTAATAAAACTCAAATTACAGTTACATTTAAAACATACTTAAAAACAGATTATTTACAAGTACAGTCATAGAACATAACATAACAAGGGTAGTGATTTGTTGCCAGGGCTAACAAATTTGTTAGGAAGAGTTCTTAAGAGAGGAAAAAGAAAGCAAGAGGAAACCAGTAATTTAGACTTTAAAGTGATCAGTCAAGAGGAGACCGTCTCAGTTAGGATTTGAACATGGTCATAGCCATTGTGATTTTAGGAAGATTCTAAGTTGTTTTTTGAAGAGTGGAGTAGATGTCTGGGATGTTAGTTCTCTTGGAAGCTTGTTCCAAGAGTTGCCAATAGAGTTAGTAAACAGGCAGTCCCCAGATCTGTTGTTGGATTTTAGGGTAGAAACAAGTACTCTGCAGATCGTAAGGTTAAAAGATTTTGATAGGGGCTAATAAGGTTTCTGAGTATGGGAGTATTTGAGGGATGATGCAGGATCTTGAGAGTGATTAAGAAACTGGCTTTGCAGTTCTAGCCATCCGAGAAGTTTGAGATTATCGCAGTGGTGGGTACCATATGGGGCATCAGTGGCAAATCTGGCTATGTTGATGTAAGATGTTGCCAACGTATTGATATTGCTTTTGCAGAGGTTTGTGTAAATTGGAGAGGCATAGAGGAGGGTAGAGATTAGATGAGTTTGGGCAATAGTAGTCCTGGCTGAAGGTGTGAGAAAGGGTTTAATTCTGTAAAGGGAACCAAGTTTTCTATTAACTGATTTGATAGTTAGGTTGATATGTGTGTCAAAGCTAAGATTATGATCAATTGTTACCCTTAAAAGTTTGGTGGTTATATCAGGGGCTGTATTGGTGCCATTTTTAGATGTGACTGTGAAGTTTATGGGGGGGATTTTTGAGTGGGTGTGAACAAAAGTAATTTAGTTTTTTTAGGGTTCAGTGGGAGACAGCATTGATGGAACCAGTTTTCTACTAAGGGAAATATTTTTGGGGTCCTAGATTGAAGTTGGGAAGCTGAGGAGGTGGCACAGATTAAGGTTGAGTCATCAGCATATTGTATACAAGTGGTTTTTGGAAGGGAGGTTGTCAGATCATTAATGAAAACAGTAAAGAGGAGAGGCCCCAAAATTGATCCTTGTGGGACTCCGAGTGTAATAGGGAGCAGAGAGAACAGTTCATTGTTCCAGAGGACTGCTTGCTGTCTATTTCCTAGGTAAGATTTAAACCATTTGATTGTTTGTGTATCTAATGAGAGAGATTTGAGTGTATCTATCAATAGTTCATGATTCACCATGTCAGACGCTTTGGAGAGGTCAATAAACAGAGCAGAGGATAGGAGATTTTGATTTCTATTTTTATTTATACAGTCTGTAAAGGATAAGAGAGCTGTGGAGGTGCTATGATATGGTCTAAAGCCATGTTGGCGGTCTACTAGAAGGTGATTTTGGAGGAGATGGTTAAGAAGTTGACGATGAATGCATCTTTCCATAATTTTTGCTATACATGAAAGAAGGGCTATTGGGCAAACGTTTGAAAGTTCACTTGAGTTTCCTCCCTTGTGGAGGGGGATAATATGTAAAACTTTCCAGCTGTTTGGTATGGAATATTCTGCAATGGTTTTATTAATTAAGATGGAACTGGGGAAGGCAAGTACTCTAGCTGCTAATTTCAGATATTCAGCAGGAAGGAGATCAGCTGATGGGGTGCAAGGTTTGAATTTGAGAAGTAGGATGTGTATGAGAGATGTAGGGATAGGCTGAAAATGTAGTAAGGGTAGTGAGTTAGTCAACACAGTTGGGTTAGAGGTGGGCACTGCCGGTAAAGAATTTGTTAGAGATTGGACAGTTTCAGAGAAAAAAATTGTTAAAAGTGTCAGCAATTTGGGTGGAAGAATGTTGAGTCAAGTTAGAGGGTGTGGGTGTTTTAGAGTGGCCAGGATGAAGTCATTTGTTTATTCCTGACCAGAATTTTTGTGGCTTTTGATATTGGGTTTGTTGGAATTGTAGGTAATCATTTTTTTGTCTTGGAGTATGGCTTTTTTAGTGGCATTTCTGAGCTGTCTAAAGTTTAAGTGATCCATTAGATCTTTTGTATGTCTCCATTTGGTCCAGATTGTATTTCTAAGTCGCATTTTTTGCCTTGTTTCTTTTGTGAGCCAGGGAGCTGGTTTGTTCCCAATTCCGATCATATGAGAAGGTGAATGGTGCTCTAGGATTTGTAAGAATTTATTGTTAAAATATGAGACAGCTTCTTCAAGTGGTAGGTATTTTAGGGGGGTCCAATTGAAGACTCTAAGCTCTGCTTGAAAGTTGACTGGGTTTAGATTTTTTGTGTTATGGATGGTTCTGAAGTTTACTTGATTGGGTATTAAGGTTTTTAATTTAGTTATAAAGATAAGAGAGTGGTCACTAATATCGTCAGGAAGTATGCCTGTTTTATAAGATTGGGGGTTACTGTTAATTAGTATCCAGTCTAAAGTGGTTTGTTTATTGCTGAGTTTGTGTGTTGTAGGGAAGGTGATGGTTTGATGAAAGCCATGAAGGTTTATGTGGGTAGTAGGATTATCAGCTGAGCAACTTTTATAGTCAATATTGAGATCACCAAGGAGTATGATTTCTTGTGGGAAGTTTGAGGAGAGCCAACAGAGAATATTTTCAACAATATTAATGTTATTACCTGGGGGGATATAAGAGCAGATAATATAAATGGATTTATTAGCATTAATTGCAAGCTTGGACATTAAGATTTCGGCATTGCAAGGTGAGGGATGTGTCATATTTAGGGTGGAAAGTTGCAGCTCAGATTTATATAGTATTGCAACCCCACCTCCCTTTTTGTTTGGATGGTCTAATCTAATTATGTTATAGCCTGGTGGGATAATGTCATTGCCCTTAGTGGTTGGTTTGAGCCAGGTTTCAGTTAGACATAAGATATCAAAGGAATGCAAGTCTAACAGGGCATGTAGCTGGCTAAGTTTATTATTTAAACTCAGGATATTTAGATGGGCTATGAGGAGAGAGGTTTTGTTAGGAGTGGGGTTGAGGAAGGTGTCTAGATGGGAGGATTGGGAATTGGAGATGATAGTATATGGGCCTGGGTTAGGATAAATGTCGCCATGTAGTAGTAGGTACTGTTTTGAAATAAGAGACTGTTTCAGTAGTTTGCCTAGAATATGGATATCTATTTTGGTTTGGAAATACTTAAAGTGGATTATTCTATAGTATTGAGGTCGAAGGTATGCTGATGAGGACGTAATGTTACAATGGGATTTTACAGTTAAAAGGGAGAGAGGGGTAGTTTGTTTTAAGGGGGGATGAAAATTAGTAAAGTGTAGGAATTCATAGGGAGTGAGCTTGTAGGATAGCAGAGTGGCAAGTATTATTCCCAAGAGGAGCAGGTTAGAGTGTGTTTTTAAGTAGGGGACGGACATAGCGAAAAGGAATTTGGTAGGAGAAATGCAAGGAGAGTAAGTATGTACTAAGTGAGAATACAAGGAGACCGAAGGCTGAACACAGGGTCAGTACGGGGTGGGTGTATTTTGTATGGAGTAAGTATAAGGGTTAGGGGTGGTTTTAATTTGAAGATTAGAAAGAAGAAGAAAAGATGAAGAGTGGGAGTGGATTGTTAAGTGTATAACTAGATTAATTAGGCTATTGGATAATGAGGGAAGGGTGTGTGGTTTATGTAAGTATAAGGTTAGCTGCACTGGGGGTGGGTGGAATTTGGGGGTAGGGTAGGGGAGCGGAGTGAGCCCACAGAGCAAATGGAGCAGGTAGAACTAGAAGGTAAGTACAACAGAAAAAAGTATCAGCTGTCTTTAGTGTTTAGGCTTTAAAATGACAAAAGTAGGGAGAAAAAGGTAAAAATAGTGTTATCAAGACAAAAATGTAGTGAAAAGGTTTAGAAGGTGTCAGTCAAATTAAAAGCGAACAGCACGGGGAATTAGGACTATACTTATTACTACAGAAATAGGATTTGGACCTCTCGGTTAGATACTTAAAGCTAAAAGATAAGTTGGTGGAATGCTGCCATCTAGTGGTCAGAGGGAAAAAGGCAACTGGGAATGGTATGCAGGAATCTTAATTCCAAAGGAGGGAGGAAAGGTAAAAATGACTAGGTAGAGATAGTGGGTAGGGGTCTGCGTTAGGCTGCTAGATCTCACACAGAGGGGTTACCAAATAAATATAGTCATTACAGGTACTGGTGATGAAGTAGGTAATTGCAACATACATGAAAAAATTCTTTTAGGAGTATAATCTGTAAGAAGCCTGGCAAGCAAGCAGCTTCAGGGGCATCTTCAGATTTAGGAAGAGGTTATCCTTTAGTTTTATGGCAGGGAGGGATCACCCAGTTCACTTTAATGAAAAAATGCTTTTAGGAGTTTAATCTGTAAGAAGCCTGGCAAGCAAGCAGCTTCAAGGGTGTCTTCGGATTTAGGAAGAGGTTATCCTTTAGTTTTATGGCAGGGAGGAAGCACCCAGTTCACTTTACATGGGTAGAGTCAAGCAGCCCTAAAATGCAGCCCTAGTACCAAGGAGATGAGGACACTGAGGTAGAGGGTTTGAAAAATGTATATATGTATGTGTATGTATGTATATATATATATATATATATATATATATATATATATATATATATATATATACTATTTTTTTACAAAAACTGCAGTTTCTGCATGTGAGGGTTTCAGTCCTTTGACTAATTTTATTTATATCCATTTTATCGAATTCCTTACAGCATATTTTTTGTTTCAAATTCATTAACCTCTCATAACTAAAATCACGTCTATCACCTACAGTATGCATGTATTTTATTCCCCAGTACTTCTTAAAATATGCCAGTGTTTACTAATAATACATTAAAGCATATCAATATGTGTGTTATAAGACATAATAAATCTTATTCTATTACCTGTATTAACCCTTCTGTCTTTAACTTGCCCACTTTGTGAGAAGAAGGGTTTACTTACAGTAGATCATTCTGACATAATTTTTAATTTATTTTTTCTTAAATCCATCTCATTATAGTCACTTTCCTTAAAGTTTATAATAAGGTCTTCCATCTGATTTTCAAGTGCATCATCCTTTGTATTCAGTCTAGCTGTATGTTACATTTGGCCGTTGGATATATTATTAAGCATGAACTGAGGGTGCATGCTTGATCTAAGTAAGTATGTAGTTTTCTTTGTTTCCTGTATATAAACTTTAATATGTAATTCATTATTACATTTCTCTGTACTACTATCTAAAAAAATATTATGTACAGAGAAGGATTTCTTAAAATGTAATAAACCAGTACTGTTCATTAAATATTCCAAACATACATCTAATTATGTTTCATCAGTGCCCCAAATCATAAATATGTCATCAACAAACCATTTATAAAAATATACATGGTGAAGATGTAATTTTCTTTTCATGAAATAAATATTTCTGCCACCTTGTCATGACATTATTTGCACAGGTATTTGCTGCAGGTGTACCCATGGCTACATTTTGTAGATTTAACTTCCCATCAAACAAAAATATATTGTTGAGAAGTACCATCTATAAAAGTTCACAAGTTGTTTGAATCTTACAGTTAATAAATTGATTATAGATGCTCAAATACTGTCTAATATATTCAGTACTAGTATCATTAGGTATGGCTTTAAACAGTGAATCAACATCTAATGTTACAAATGCATAACTTTTTTGTTGTTCACATAACTGATACCATTCATAAAATGATTATAAAAAAAATCTTTGCTATCAAGGATGTAACTGTGAGAATTTTAAATGTTCTTTAAGTATACACTCTGGAGAGTAAAATATCAGTTCAGTTAACCATCCTCTCACTGAGATTGTAAGTCTTATTCATTGATTATATTGATCTTTATGTATTTTTAAATGACCATAACAAATAGGTGTAATAGGCTTGGGAACATGAAAGATATTTAACAAGTCTATATTCAAATAACCATTCAAATGCATAGCATAGATGTCATTATTAATTTTAGAGATAATTTTACTTAAAAGTATTTGAGTAATAGTCTCATAAATCATTGAATCAGATAATAAAGATAACACACTCTGTATATAAAATGTTTTATCCATTACAACAATCCCACCCCTTTTGTCTGCAGATTTAATAACTGTATCCTGATTCAGTTTTATGGTACTCTGGGCTTGTTCATCCATACTTAAATTATAATTTTTTTCTTAGAATTATTAAGAAAGGCTTCTTATAAATTATTTTCATGTGCTGTTTCAAAAGCTTGGACGATATTATTACTAACAGGTGTAAACGTGCTTGGTTTATAAAAATTATTTTTTATTTTTAATGTTTGTTGTTCCAGGAAATATAAGCTTTAAATAGTCTCCTTGTAAAAAGTAACAGTAACAGCAAACTTTATTGTCATTCAAACCGCACACAAAAAAATGCACAGCTGAATTAAATGTTGTTCTCCAAGCTCATATACACATAAACAAGCACATATACAACATAAACCCGAATAAATGCACAAAAACACAACAACAGCATAGTCCAAGCCAACCGAAGGCACAGAAAGTTTCATCAACCATGCATGGTTCATTCACCGTCACAATGACTGCATCCATCCACTCCCTGCACAATGCCACTAGCTCCATTTCAACACCAGTAACACCCAACAGTCCCATTCAGGCTCCTTCTAACCAACAGAACCTCAACTCCAGATTTAAACAGTCTGACATAGTCAAGTCTTCCACTACCTGCATCCATCACCACTGTCACCACCAGAAGGCCCGAACGGCCTCAACCAGTTCAGCGATCTCCCCATGATCTCCCACAATCTCCTCCATCCATGCACCCATTTGTCTCATCTCCAGTACCAGCAACATCCTCAAGAACCAGTTCAGTCCCACCGACTGACAATATCTGATTCGATTCACTCAGCAGACAAAAGCCAACTGCATCCAGCTATCCGAATAACCGCAAACAGCACAAATCTCCAAATGCAAACAATCCAATAATCCAACAGACCATGGCTGCAGGCAAACTGCATACCTGATGAAGTCAGAATGGACCCCCCAGACAGACAGATGAAATTGCAACAAATTCCACAATTTTAACACAAAAACACAAAACACACATCGGGAGCCGGAGACACCACTGCCACACAAGGTGCTGCCATCTTTGCTCACATCTTTGCAAAAAAGGCCCAAGGATTTGCAAAAGTCTGAATTCAGTTAAAAAATATGAAATATTCCCTATAAATGCAGGTATGAATATCCATCCCTTATCAAGCACAGAACATTCTGTCTCTGTTAAAAGATATTTAAAAAGATTAAAAATCAAATTATTCTTGGATGTTCTCAATAGACTTTCAGCGTGCCTGTTACCTTATAAAGATTGCAAGACAGTCCAGAAGATTTCTCCACTTCTGTCTGGGAATAAGTCATTACCATTTCTGAACTTTGCCTTTTTGTCTCATCCCAACCCACATTTTCTCCAAGTGCATGGAGGTAGTAACAGTGTATCTTAGGCTGCAAGGGTTCACATTTTTCCCATACCTAGAAAACTGGCTCCTTATTGCAAATGCAAAGGAATCCTTAATCTTAGCAACAGACTGTTTGGTCCTCTTGTGTCAGTCCTTGGGTATCTCTGTGAAATAAGAAAAGTCAAATTACAACCATCTTATTAATTGAATTTTACAGGTTGACATTTAAATGCAGTTTCTCAAATATCAGAACTTCTACAATCAAGGCTGACTTCACTCACAAGCACAGATCATTATCAATTCACACAGCCCTCCAGCCTCTCTCATTCCTCAATTACGTGGCTCTATGGTGGCAACAGTAACTTTTTTTCTTCATAAAATATTCTTTGGATGTAGTTCAATAGACATTGTCAGTTCATTGGTCACAGTCTACTCATTCTCCTCATTCCCCCATCATATTGTTGACCGTGTGTTGCCATTACACGTTGGTGGATGTATTCTTCTTTGATTCAGAAGGGTCAACCATTTGTTCTTCCTCTTCCCATAGCCACAGTTACTTTTAGATGCTGCCACATTGGGATGGGTGCATTTTGAGGGGAGAAAGGTTCAAGGAATGCGGACCAATCTTAAGGCCCATCTTCACATTAACATTCTGGAGAATAGGGCTGTCCTGCTAATGCTGCAGGCACTTTAGGACTTCCTTCTCTATGGTGTAATTTCCATCCAGACAACGCTTCTGTGGTCTGGTACTTAAACAAATAAGAGGTAACCTGATCCTTACTTACTTTGTTGACAAGCTGTGAGGCTGTGGCAAAGGGAGGTGTCTACAATGCTAACAGCAATGCAAATTCCAGGCTGAGTCAGTATTCTAGCATATAGGCTTAGTTGATATTTCCTCCTGCCTTAAAAGTGGTCCCTCGACAAGAGTGGAAGTAGAAATTTTCATTCACTGAAGCTAGCCTTGCTTGCAACCTTTTTGTCACTCTGACCAATATGAAATGCAGCAGCTAATTTGCCATCATCTGTCCACAGGAACAAACTTCAAGGATTATTCTGGTCCATCTTTGGCCACCAGGGCTCTTTTGTGCTCCTCCTTCCACTAATAACAAAGTTCTTACAGAATTCTTCATTTGCAAGGCAAGAGTGATTATCATCACACTCTTCTGGCCTTGATAAATATGGTTAATTTATCTGTGAACACCATGAGTCTTGGTTCTCAAACTGGGTCTTCTGTCTGACCCATCCTACAAGCCTCACTCAGACACCAAGTTCCTATGAACCTCAGAGTAACCACGTGTTTTTTTCCAATTTCAGTGATGACCAATAATTCCTCCTTGCCCTCTAGAGTGGTTCAAATATTATCTGCTTCAAAAAGTCTTCCACTGATAAAATCTACAAGAGTAAGTGGAAAATGTTTTCTCTTTGGACTATTGACAAGTGACTAGTTCTGATTTCAGCTCCTCCTCCCTGTATTATACACTTTTAACAGACCTCTTTGATCCTGGAGCAAGTTATTCTATCATCAAACTCAAATTTCTTTCTGATTCAAATTTTCTAACATTGCATCTCTAAAAATTTCCAAAGCCTTTTGGAAAAGCACCTTTTTATTGAAGTCTTTGATTAAGGATCATGTTCCGCCATGGTACCTGAGTTAGAAGCCATTTTTCCTTTGAGGATGAAGACATCAAATGCATATCATACATTCTATGGTAAACCTCCCTTCATTGTTGCATATTTGGGTGGCTAGGTGGCAGTGGCAGTTTTTGCAAAAGAATAGTTAGAAGCCAGCAAACAACTTAAGATTAGAAACTTCTCATCCAATAATAAATACCAGAGGAACTGAATGTAATATTATATGAATCTACTGGATGTCATCTGTGTCCTTGCAGAGCATAATGGTTTCCTAACTAAACATGAAGATGCTATCTTAAAATATAATCATTATTGATTATTTTAACTAACAACATTGGCTATGTAAAGTATTCACCTTGAAATAAATAAGTCCAAATGTATTAATAGACTATTCAAAACAATTTTGAACAAATGCTGAAAAATGTACACAGGGCTAACATTATCTTGGATATCATTTTGACAAACCTAGGATCTTTCTGCTTCTCATTAATAATGTAACATTGGAATTAACTCAGATCGTTATGTTATACTCATCTTTAACCTAGGAGTAACATCTGGCTCTAACAAAAAACATAATTCTTAGACTTTACCTAAGAAGACTTTGATGCAGTAAATGGCACACACCTGACCCAAGTAAATCTGGTCTAAATACAGTCACTGAGATCTGTGATATTATTAACTACTTCGGTGAGTAACAAATATCATTAATACACAATACAAAGAAAAATTATCTAAAAACATTTTGGCAGAATCACAGAAAGCCTGCTTTAAAGAAAGTGCAAAATTGATTACTTTTGTTATCAAAGCTGTGAACTCAAACTATGTACTCAACTTGATGTCAAAGGTTGAAAACAGTAATAAGGTGGCGTTTTAGTTACGTCAGAAAAATAAAAGGGAAAAACTGTGAATGTAACTTGTCAGTAAACAATGAAACAACCTTCTAGCCAAAGGATATAGGAAATGTGCTTGGCAAAAAAAATGCAAACATCATAGTAAACAAATATATGATTGCTGTAATGATTATTATAGAAGCTGTTTATATAATTATAGGCATGATAACTATTACTATGATTAAAAATTCATTTTCTCGGGACTGGATATCATACCTGGTAGTTTCCTAGACAAAATCAAGGAAAACTTAACTCTCTCTCCTTTGTTAAACAAAATGTTAACAAGTGTAAAAGTTCTTGACCTATGACAAAAGGCTGTAGCTATATTAATTCAGAGGGAGAGGAGAGGAGAGTTGCATTAAACCTAAACATTTTTGGACCTATCTTCCTGTCCAGGGCAGTACATAAAATTATAATGAAAGTCATAATGTCACTTATCCAGTATGACACACGGGACCTACTTCTCTTAGGTATAGAGCAGTATGAGTTTAAAGGAAGTTCTCGCCTTTTGATTTTGGGGTATTCTTTAGAAAGGTTACAACAAAGACCCAGCTTTTCTTTATCTTGCTAAGGCTTTCATTTAAGGAAGTGACCAACAAATGAAAGGTAGTTAAATACCAGTTCATATGCAGTTATATACGTAGCAAGATGAAGTATGTCAGGGTGGGGGGAGTTTACCTATGTTTCCCAACAGGGGTAACCAGTTGTGTTTCAAAGGGCTTTGTACTGTGGTCAGTTCTGTCTGGGCTTTTCTTCTCAGATATAGAAGTAGGAAACAAACTGTGAGTAACCAAATATGCTAATGACTGCAAACTTGGCAATGTTATTACTTCAGAAAAAGATATAAACGTTCTCCAAGATGGGCTTAAAATACACACCTAGTACTGCAGTAATGATCACACTTTTAATGTTAGTAAATAAAGTACCTTGAGACTTGGCAAAAAGGGCATAAGATAATTAGAACACAAATTGTCAGACTGTATGCATTGAGTTCGCTATTAAAGATCTGGGAACAGTAGTGTATAATTTAAACCTTCATTTTTTTATCTTCCAAATTCAGAAAAGCAAATTGTGTAATCCTCCTAATTATAAAGGGAATATCAAATCACTTCAGGAGATTGCTGTACCACTTTATTCCTCACTTAACGAATTTGTTATTGAACACAATGCTGCATTTTGTAGCCCTTGAACAAACCACCTAAACAAACCTGTTCAGGTGCAATTGTTCTTACTACAAAAATAGGCTGAAACATTTAAGCTAATCGGACAGCTTTCAGGAAAGTAGAGTTGTGTAAGTAAACTTGGTATAACAGCAGATATTCTAATAGATCACTGTTGCAGGACCATAAACTATTGTGGTCCTATTTCTCTGTGGCTGGCCACCTTTCATATCTTTAAGGTACTTTCCATTTGCTGTATCAGGAGCTCAAGGGAAACTCCATATCAAGATGGTTATGAGTACCAGTTTCTTTTTGCTTAGAAGTAAGGGAGGTAAAAGCTCTGAAAGGATGGTACTAAGAAACAAACCCAGTAGTTAACAATGTTCTCAAAGTTATATACAGTCACACCCTGGCAATACAAAAGAGAAAAAAACAGCCAAAATAAGAGGGCTGGAGGGCAGGTTGGCTACTGTATCAATGGTCTATTTGAACATCTACAGTTATTGTAAGTTTACTTGCACACCTGTGAAATGTTCAACATTTAGATCATTGCTGCAGTAGCCTATACTCTACAGGTCCATTACCATAGCTTAGAAACTTAGAGGTGATGAGGCAAGAATAAAATAAAAATCCTGGAATCTCTGGAGAATGATCCTAGCAAAGGCTGTTTTGTTCCTGGAAAAGGAATCCAGGTTGCAGTGCTTTATAAAGTTATGTACAAGGTTGCTACCTCTAGAGTACTTTTGAGTCCATCCCTTTCTACAAAGCCACAGAAGACGTCAAAACATGAATCTTAACCCTGCCTAGAAGTGCCTTATGCAGAGTATAAAAGACAATAGCATGAGGCACTCATCTGGCAATAGTCTGCTTTGACACTTGTACTTTCCTCTGTCCTCCATAGGAGACAAACATTTGATAAGCTATCCTGAAGTCATAAGTTTTGTGTAGGTAGCTTCTGAGTTACCTATGAATATTTACAGTGTAAAGAATATTTTTTTCCCTTGTTTTTGGGTTTAGGGAAGACAACAGAGATTAACAGTCTGGCTCAATATAAACTCTGAGACCACATTAGAAATAAAAGAAAGGTTAGTTCTCAAAGAGACCCCGTCCTTGTAAAAAATGAGGTAGGTTTTACCAGATTTACTATCAAATGACTGAAAACGAAAAGACTGAAAATTCAAAATACTGAGTACATTTTTAATGCGAGAGGCAAGCTCCCCTGCTCCCCTCAAGTGCAGGGCTGTGCCCCCACACCCCCTGCTAACTATATATATATACCAACTCCAAGATCGCACAACAGTGGAGAAGGGGCAAATTCCATCATTCAGTATTTTGAATCTTCAGTCTTTTTGGGATTCAGTCTTTTGGTTTTCAGTCATTTGGCAGTAAACTGTTCTAACACCATAAGTGTTTGTAACTCAGATACTTGCCTAGCAGAAGTCAGAGCAATGAGTGATATTGTCTTTCATGTTAAGAATGTCAACTCAGCCTTATGAGATAGTTCAAATGGAAAACCAGTAAGATTCTGAAGCAGAAATGTAATATCCCAAGGAGGATCCACTTGTTTCTAGGAGGCCATGTATATAATACCTCTTCAAAACTTGAGAATGATTAGAAAAGGGGGTTAAAGCTTAAGGGCAGGCAAGCAGAAATGGCTGATAAATGAACCTTGCTAGAGGAATAAAAATGGCCCAAAGACAGTAACTCACACAGCTAATCAAGAATCAGAAGTATCTCGGTCTGAGAAAGGTCCTGGTTCTTGGACTGGCACCAAATCCAAAATCTTTTCCACTTGCATATATGATTTCCTATAGATTTTTTTTTGTCTCCTTAAGTATCTGCTGCACATCCTCCGAAAAAAAAGATGCCTAAAATATATCAAGATTCTATCATACAGTCAGTGAGTTGCAAAGTTTTCAGGTTAAGATTTATCAAACAACCCATCTTGTGTGAGCAGATCGAGTCTGTGGGGGAAGCCTGTGGTAATTGCTTTTGCTCAAATTAGGAAAAAATACTGTTGCCTGGTTCCAAAAGGGAGTCAAAAACATAAGCCCTTCTGGACCTTTATAACAGCACTAGATATCTATGGAAAGGGTGGAGAAGAAAACTGGAACATTTCTCATCCACGGGAGTGAGAGGACATTTGTCTTTTAGACCTCTTTACAATTAGTCCTGAAGCAGAATTTTAGTTGTCTATTCTAAGAGGAGGCAAACAGATACACTTGAGGTGTTCCCCCCAATTAGATCAATTCTTGGAAGTCCCCAAGATGACATTTGCATTCGTGGGAGTCTGTCCTCTTCCCGTGTAACCTGTCTGAAAATGTGTTTTGCTCTGACAGAATGTATGAAGCCTGAAGAGTTAAATTGTGCTGAGCTGCTATCTCCAAGGCTATCATGGCAAGTCTGCAAAGTGGGTAAGATCTGGTACCCCTCTGTTTATGTACCACATTACCGTGGAGTTTTCTGTGTAAACTTGCAGAGGTCATGGGGATCAGAGATTATTTGACTTCCAAAGTGTTGATGACATTTAATGTCTGTCTGACATTTATGTGCATCTCTCTGTCTTTTTTAAATACCTTTATTAAATTATCATTTAATGATCATTGTTCTGCTGTGGTGACCCCTAATGGGAAAAGCTTAAAGGAGAAGAAAAATAATTAAATTATCATTTAGGAAATGGTAAACACACACTGACAGGAAAGAAAACAAACCATTGCCATTGTTTCCTTTTAAATGCAATATGCATCACATATAGGTTCATAGGTGTGTACTAGGCTACTGGCACTGGAGCCTTTACAAGCCTTGCCCATAGAAGTGCCCTGGCATCGTACTGCCCAATATTAGTTCCCAGAGCCACTATCAAGTAGAGCCACTGAAGTGGTCCCCAGGGTGAACTTTCTATTACCCATTCACTCGTCAAGATTTCTCTTGAAGAGGGACAGCGAGGTGCTCTGCTTGACATGCATGGGAAGTCTATTCCAGAGCATGGGCAGTCTCTCGGTGAGGAACCTGTCCCTCCAGCATGTTCTGTTGATTGTAGTAATGAGGTTGAGGTCTCTGGAGCATGTGGTGTGGAGAGATTGGGATTTCTTTAGATGTAGCATTTCTAACAGAGCTGGTCAGACATGCCTTTGTAAGTCAAGCAAAGATCGCCTCTAAGTAGGCATTATGAGACAGAAAATAGCTGGAGTCTTTTGAGTCTATCCATGCAGGACATGTGTTTAATGCCTAGGATCCACTGTGTGAGGTACTTCTGTGGCCTCTCCAGCTGTTGCAGGTGTCTAGTGAAGTACATGCCAAATACTCAATGATTGGGCTAATGAGTGAAGGGTAGTGAGAGAAAAAGACCTTGTTCTTCCTGGATGCAAAACCCTTGGTAATGAGATGTGCCACAAAGAAGGACTTTCTGACCGCAGTGGCAATTAGTGGTCGAAGGAGTGGTTGCTGTCAACCCGCATCCCCAGATCCCTTATAATGCCTTTAGTGTTCAGTGGGCTCCCATCGATGTGGTAATTAGTGGAAACAGAGTTTTTACCAAAGGGGATACCGACACATTTTTTGGCATTAAGTTTAAGACAGTGGTTTTGACGCCAGTCATTGGTCTCAGTGGGGCCTTTCTGTAGGATGTCTGCATCACTTGGGGAGTTAATAATGGTTACCAGCTTGCAGTCATCTGCAAACTTGGTCAGCCAGAGTCCCTTTGTGTTGGCCTGGACTTCTGAGAAGTAGATGCTGAACAGGAAAGGACCCAGGAATGATCCTTGTGGGACTCCACTTGTGACTGGTTGGCAGTCTAACTTGGAGTCTACTACTTTCACACTGTGTGTTCTATCTGTGAGCCAATTTGCAACCCACCTAGTGATATAGGGGTTGATGCCTAGTTTGGTGAGTTTGTCAATAATTCCCGAGTGAGGAATGGTATCAAAGGCCTTGGCCAGATCGAGATAGGCTGTATGCACTGCCTTAGCTTCATCCACAGCCCTGGTGAGTGACTCAAAGAAGTCAACCAGGTTGAATAGGCATGATCTCCCTTTCAGAAAGCCAAATTGTGTGGCATCTAGAGTTTGGAGATTTCCAATATGTTTGTTAATCAGGTCCATGATGATGCACTCCACAGCTTTACAAATCAGACTCGTCAGGTTAATGGGGTGATACTTCCCAGGGTCTGTAGTTGCTCCCCCTTTGTGGAGAGGGATGACTGTAACAGTGCGCCATTCAGTAGGGACAAAGCCTGAGGTGAGGCTGTGACTCAACAGGGCACACAGATGTGGTGCCAGTTTGCTTTGTAGTTCATATAGACGAGCCTTAGCCAGTACCCAGAAACCCAGGGGTGACAGATGCAGGCCATCTCTGGCAAAGCACCTGGATATTGGATACCCTTCGAATGACACCAGAAACTTAGCCAGTTGTTGAAGTCAGTCATTTTTTGTTTGTACTGCTGTATCATTATGAGTGATGGTGGGCTACTGCTCAGGGTTAGGGTCATGCATGCCTGGGCCACATAATCCTAGAGCTCCACCATGTCTCTTTTCATGTAATCCAGGGAGGTGCGTCTCAGGTCATTCACACCCACATGGACAATGACAGAGTCATACTTGTACTTGTGGAGTGACCTGAGTGCATGTGTTATGTGTCGGATTCTGGCACCTGATAGACAGCTGACTGTTACCATGTCCTTATTCAACCTAGTGAGTGGGACATCTGTGTGCCTCACTACTGAGTCACCTGTTTTAAGTGTATTGAGCAAGGTGTTTAGCCTTAGGGGCTTAGGTTGAGGGGCACACTGTGGAGGTGAGCTATGTGTCCTGTGGTTTTTGCTGTATTGTGGTGGTCGAGTGCGTTTCTGTCTTGGAGGTCTCTGCTGTTTGGGTAAATTTCTATTGACAGCCTCTGCGAAGGTGGGTGTGTGGTTTGTGTTTTTATGTGAGAGATGTTATGGTGGGTGTTCTGGAGGGCTATGTGTTCCATGTGGTGTGGTGCAGATGTTGACCTTCTCCTCTTGACCAGTTAGTTCGATCTTGGCTGGAAAGTACGTAGCTTCCAATTTGGAAAGTGCATCTCTTACAAGTCTGAGTGTTGGGAGGTAAGAGGAGAGTGTTGTCTGTGTACATGAGGCAGTTGCTACACTGCCTCAGATTGCCCAAGTGCACCAGGTTAATAGGAGAAAGCACAGGGAACTGCCGTTTAATCATGCCAGGAGGGGTGGTCATAACTGTTGAGTACTGGAGCTATTTCCATGAAGAACAACTAGTGCTGATGGCACTTAGGTGTGCTACAATAATTGCTACAAAAACCTGTTGAAGTGCAAAGCGATTAAGCTATTTGAAGTGCAAGGGAGAAAGAACTAGCAAGATTCAAGGAAAAAACTTAAGAGCAGACTTTCTTGCACCAGTAATAGTTTAACTCAGCTCGGCACCGCTAGGTGGAGCTTAAACAAGAGTAAACCCATGCAAATGTGGGATTTTAAACCAGAATGTTAAAAGGGATGGAAAAACTGCCCAAATGGCCAATAAACTACAATTTCTGGTCCAGAAACCACTCCTCTTTTGGTAGATAGGCTACCTTGTGCTTACCACTCACACTGGTAAGCTAGAAGGCTTCCCTCCAACACAGAAAGGCTTGCTGGCTCAGAAGCTTACAAACAGTCCTGGATACAGCAAATCTGTATCTGGATTGACTAGTTACAGGAAAGGCGGGAAACAAGCACAAACACAGGCTTTTACACCAGAAAGTTGAAAGGAATGGAAAAACTGCCCAAACAGCCAATAAACTACAATTTCTGGGCCTGAAACCACTCCTCTTGTGGTAGATAGGCCACCTAGTGCTTACCACTCCCACTGATAAGCTAGAAAGCTTTCCTCCAACACAGAAAGGCTTGGGGGGACTCAGAAGCTTACAAATAGTCCTGGATACAGCAAATCTGTATATGGGCTAGACTAGTTACAGGAAAGGTGGGAAACAAGCTTAAAACTTTTTTTTTTTTTTTACAGAAACAATTAAAATGCAGTGCATGCTAGCACACTTCAATGTGTAGCAATATTAAAGCAAATACAGTTTAAATAAATGCAATTAAATTAAAAACAGCAACAAAACAAGTGCAGAAAGCAGTAAATTGGGAAAAAATCAAAATGGAGGAACTTAGAGTATCTCTTTCTCCTTTCTGCTGCTCTTGCAGTTTGCATGATGCCAAAACTGGATTAGCAGAGCTTAAACAAGCACAAACCCATGCAAACGCCAGCTTTTAAACCAGAAAGTTGAAAGGGATGGAAAATCTGCCCAAACAGCCAATAAACTAGAATATCTGGGCCAAAAAACACTCCTCTTGTGGTAGGCTACCTAGTACTTACCATTCCCACTGATAAGCTAGAAGGCTTCCCTGCAACACAGAAAGGCTTGGGAGGGCTCAGAAGCTTACAAACAGTCCTGGATACAGCAAATTTGTATCTGGACTAGACTAGTTACAGGAAAGGTGGGAAACAAGCTCAAACACAGCCTTTTAAACCCATTTCTTTGCTACTAGTATCAGTCCTACATTTCAAAAATTGCTGGATTACTGACTTCCCTTAAACCTCACTCTTCCTCCTCCTGAACATTATTATGCATGCAGTGTTCCCACAATTTCTGTTTACTTCTATATTTACTCCTTCCCTTTTCTAAAGCTCCCTCTTCCAGTGTTTTTATCTATTATGTAATACTCAATACCTCAAATACAGTGTGTGTAGACTTCGATTTCCATTTTCTAGTAATTGCTTTTTTGACAGCCAACAAAATTAAACTTAAGAAGGCCTTACTATATCTAGGGATTTCAGATCCTGTATCCCAGCTCAAAAGAATAATTTCCTTACTTACAACTATTTGCTCACACAGTATTTCACCTTGCCCCAGAACAACAAGTGTAGCAACTACTTTGCCCTAATCCTCCCATGGGGGGAGTCACTCAGGGATGGTCTTTTACACAGTTGCCTCCCCTGGACTTCTGTATGCATTTCCCCTATTATCCATTAATTCTGAAGTTCCTTCAGAAAGCTCTAAGGTTGAAGAGCAGAATATGGTTCCCCTTTTTCTGGCTTTACCTCCAAAAAGAACCCTGGACTCTGGATCCAACTCCAGACCTCCTCTGTCATCCAGAGGACTTGATTCAACCAAACCTCCAGAACCTCAGGCTGACAGCATGGTTCCTCCAGTTCCATTAAATGCCAGGCAAGTTAACCTTCTTTCCCCAATACATAGAATTTTACTAGCCTGTCTTAAGCCATCCACCCATAAACTCTATACAAGTAAATAGAAGAGATTTACCTTTTGGTCCCGTGAAAGAAATATTGACCCCCCCCCACTTTCAGTGCCCATCAAAAAGATTTTAGAATTCTTATCCTCTCTCTTTGATGCAGGAGCCTCTCCTTCTACTGTTAAAATCCAGCTGGCAGTGGTTTTAAACTTTCATAATGGTTTTGGGGATAATTCCCTAGCTTCTCATATGTAATGTAAAGTATTTTCAAAAGGAAATCTTTTGTTGAAACCCCCTGTAAAGGATCCTATTTCTCCCTAGGATCTTACTCTAATATTACTATTCATCGTTCAGTTTCCCTTTGAACCTTCTGCCAAATGTGACCTTAAATACATATCTTGGAAAATCGTATTCCTTATAGCAGCACCTTCTGCCAGGAGGATTTCAGAAATTCAAGCTTTATCTTGCAAGCCACCATACTTGATTTTTCATAAAGACAGAGTGACCTTAAGGACGAATCCCTCCTTTCTTCCTAGGGTAGTCTCGGACACTAATATTAATGAGACTATTAATCTTCCAGTATTCTTTCCCAATTTGTCTAATAAAGAAGAATATTCCTTTCATTTACAAGATGTTCACAGACAATTACGTTTTTACCTGCATGGAACAAAAGATATTCAGAAATAAGACCAATTGTTTGGTTCCTTCTCAAGTACCAAAATTGCAAATTGGAAAACCAGTCATCAAAGTAACCTTGTCCAGATGGTTAAAACACTGTATATCCTTTATTTATGACAAAAAGGAAATTGATTTGTGTAGACTGGTAAAGGCTCATTCTACAAGATCTACGGCTAAATCAGCAGTTTTTCAGTCTCAAGCATCCATGGATGAAATTTGTGCAGCAGCAACTTGGGCTTCCCCTCATACCTTTATTACTCATTATAAATTAGACCTGATTTCTAGGGAAAGAGCATCCTTTGGTTCAGTGGTGCTCAGGAATGTCCTTCCTTGAGTCCGCCCAAGATCTAATGGTGGCTGGGGACTCTATCCTGTTGATCAAGGATAAAATGAAGATTGAACAGCAAAGATGTGGTAAAAGTGCCCAAAATGTAACTAGTAATCCAAAATTAGGCACCGGAGACCAGCAGTTCCAACACACAAGTGATTTAATGTTCAAACACAGCAAAAGGAACACACATCCACAAATAACATAAACAGAAAGAGTGGATTCTAAACTGCATGTGACAGTCTTAATTATTTAAGTGAATTCTTGATTTTATATACATTTTCATGTGTTTTATTATGTGTCCACCAGATGGTGCTAGACTAGTAAGACTGTCACATGCAGTTTAGAATCCACTCTTTCTGTATCTTGGTAACTAATTGAATCACATATTTCATTGATCTATTCAAACAGGAAAAGTTATTTAACTAGGTAACTATGAGGTTTTTTCCCATCTGATGAAGTTCTATGAGACGAAAACATAAGGGGAAGTGTTTTTATCAGTGTTTATGTTATTTGTGGATGTGTGTTCCTTTTGCTGTGTTTGAACATTAAATCACTTGTGTGTTGGAACTGCTCGTCTCCGGTGCCTAATTTTGGATTATAAAATGAAGATTGACAACTTCAGATAAAGAAGTTATGTACTCACCATAACATTCCATTTGAGTTGTCCATCTTCATCTGTCCTTGACTTCCCCTTCTCCTTTCCTTGGCCTTTCTAATGTCTTTTGGTGGAATGGATAGGGCACATACCTCCATGTTTTCACTAGTTTTACATAGCAGATATGGTTTTCATCACGCCTCCTATTTTTATGTCTGTTTAGCAGTAATCTGCAGACTCGATCTAAGGTAACTAGGAGAAATGCATTGTGGGTAGAGCTGAAGCTCGAGAGTTTTTGGACTGTGTGGGCTGTAGAAAAGGCCGAGATGGTTCTGATTCTTGGAACTGAACCCATTGGTCAAGGACAAATGAAGATGGACAGCTCAGATGGAACGGTGAATGCTTAACTTATTTTTTTGTCATTTCAGTGAGAGGTTGAGAGTATTCTGTTAAGGAGAGTATCATATGGTAAACACAAAGTCTTAATCTTGTGATGAGCATATGTAGGACCAGGATTGGTTAAGATGTCCTTTAAACAGTGGTTTAAAATTGTTGAATTTGACCGAGAGTTTTATTTGTGTGGGGCATACTATTCCAGAGTTTAGCAACGTATTGGGAGAAGAGAGAGTCTCCTGCAATATTATTTGATGTATTTATAAGTAAACCTATACACACTGAGCAGAGTGGATGAGAGTTGTTTACCACAACTGTTAACTGAGATATATAAGTATCCTGATTTTTTTTCGATTATTTCTACAGATTATTGTTTCTAACAATTAATATATAGCACTTTTATTGCCTGCTTTTTAGTCTTTGAGTATATTTTATTGCTATTAACTAATCTGCACAAGTAACTGATTTGTTTGCAGTTAAATGCATTCTGTATCTTTACAAATTTTTATCTGTTTAAAAATCTCCATTTGTGGCTTTCTCTAGTGCTTACTGTCTGTAGGCTATTGTTTTTGTCCCCATGCTGTTATACTTGGTGGCTTTGCAGTTGCCTGCCCTTACTGTAAATCTGATCTGTGACACTCCTCCCAGTCTAGTGTCATTAGCTCATTCTACCTAATACAGAGAGAACATTGGATAAGGCCTTCTGTTTCTCCTTTTTCCCTTTCAAAAAAAAAAACATTTTTTTTTGCCTGAATCTCCTTGTGTTCTGACTGTGCTTCTCAAACATTTTGGAAATATAGAGTATATTTCAGAGCATTTATTATAACTGTAATTGCCTTAATATTGCTACAACTCAAGTGCTTTAGGTTGCACTGCATCTGAAGTGTTTGTGTGTTTTAGCTGCTTTACTGTATATATAGACTTCCCTGTTTCTTTAACTAAATAAGCTCTGTAAAGTTGTTTTATTGCATTCCTGCCTGTATTTTGGGCCAATTTCTAGCTCTGGTGTTTTTTTTCCTGCTACTACCTGGGCGACTGTCCGATCTAGCTAAACTGCAAGTATTTCTGTTTCTTGAACTGCTTTAAACTGTTTAAAGTTGTTTCTGCACCTGCACTTTTAAAGTTTGTCCTGTTTGTTGTATATACCTGTTGAGGCTACACACTCAAGTGCGCTAGCCTGTGTTACATATTTATTGCATTTTCCTGCTGTTTGTTGCAAAAAAGAAAAAAAAAATTATCCTTGTTTCCCGTCTTTCCTGACCTAGAGTAGTCCAAATACAGGCTTTGCTGTATTCTGGACTTTTGGAAAGTTCCTGTGTTGCCCATTTCCTTTCTTGGATAAAGGGAGGCTTCTTTGTTCACCAGTGGCAGTGGGGAGCTTAGAGCAGCCTATCTATCCCTGGAGAAGTGTTCCCAGCACAAGAATCTGGTAGTCTAGTAGCCGTTTTGGGCCAATTTCTAGCTCTTTCAAGTCCCCCTATATAAAACCCGCTTTGGCGTGGCTTTGGGCGATTTTGCGAATAGCGCAGCATCGGGCAGCTCCGCTTAATTGGGTTTAAACCATTCTCGGTTCCACAAAGTCTGCTCTTCACTTTTTCCCCTTAGAACTGATCTAGTTCTCATAATAAACACCCTATTCCTACTCTAAAGCCTGGCACTTGCTCACTAAAGCAATTATATAAGTCAGCACTAAAAAATTAAAAGCACTACACCCTCACAAACTCCCCTTGAGTGCCTTGTTCCCCACTGGCCGTTTTTTCAATTATAAAGGAATTCCCAATACTATTCTAGCATGTCCAAAGGTCAGTTGTCAATCTCCTCTCCGGTCCAGCTGGTGAATCTGGGAATCTTAAGACAATGTTACAACTGCCTCATGTACACAGACAACCCTCTCCTCCTCCCAACAAATTCCAACACATGTGAGAGATGCAACCATATAGCCAAACTGGAGGCTAAGCTCTCTCAACTCAGTACTGGCGTAACCAGTCAGGAGGAGAAGGAAACCACACTCACTACAATTCCAGTCTCACATAGACCTACCACGACAGCAAACCAAACACATAAACATACAAAAACATACTTGGAGGCTCTAAATGAAAATCTGCCTAAGCAGCAGAGACCTCCAAAGCAGACACCCAAGCAACCGCTACCCCAAAACAAAACATGTGCAACACATAGCTCACAAAGCCAGTGTGCCTAACAGTCACAGCCCTTAAGGCTAAACAACACACCCAATACACTTGTAATAGGTGACTCTATCGTCAGACACACTGACATCCCGCTCACCAGGCTGAACAAGGAAAAGGTCACGGTGAGCTGCCTGTCGGGCGCTAGGATCCGCCACATAACACAAGCACTCAGGTCACTCCAAGGCAAGTACAAATATGACTCAGTCATTGTCCATGCTGGTGTGAATGACCTGAGACGTACCTCCCTGGACTACATGAAAAGAGACATAGAGGAGCTCTCTGAGCATGTAGCCCAGGCTGGTATGACCCTGACCTTGAGTAGCATCTTACTCTCACCAAGAATGATGCCACAATATGAAGACAAGATGATCAATTTCAACAACTGGCTTAAGTATTGGTGTCATTCAAAGGGGATCCAATGCCTGTCAGCCTGGGATGACATGCTCGACAAGTCACAATGCTTCGCTAGGGATGGCTTGCACCTGTCACCCCTGGGCTTTCAGATATTGGCAAAGGCTCTTGCCACCCCCATAGTGCCTATTTTAGGCAAGGCTCAAAAGACAAACCCACCTCCATAGGTATCACAAGGGATAAGAAACTAAGAGTAATGCTACTCAACGCCAGAAGTCTAAACCTCAAGATGCACGCACTCAAAACTCTCCTTAGCATGGAGAACATCGATATCTGTGCAGTAACAGAAACCTGGTTCAAGGCTCCCGAGAGCACCCCAGCACTACCAGGTTATACCTCATACCATGCTTTTCGGCCCCAAAACATGGACCGTACCACAAAAGGAGGGGGAGTATCAATATTTGTCAAAGATACCCACACCTCCAGGTTGGTGGCACAGCACGAAGCATCAGAGACTATCCATGTGAAACTAACAGTGGGTAAAACTGCCTTCCAGTTTATAGCCTGCTACAGACCACCCTCCCAAACCCAGGAACCCCACTCGGCCTTTCTGAGAACACTGGAAAATATGAAGGTCTCTCCAAACACCATTATATTGGGCGACTTCAACTACCCAAACATAGACTGGGAGCATTACTCTAGCTCCAACACCCTAGCCCAAAGGTTCCTAGAATTTACAAATTCAAATGCTATGGAACAACTTGTTACCACTCCCCACAAGAGGGGAAAACATACTGGACCTGATCATCACCAACATGGGGACTCTATGCTCCAGACCAGAAGTGTATCCCTCACTGGTAAGATCAGACCATAAACTAATCTCACTGGATATTCACATCCCGACCCCACCCACTGCCCAGAGAACCACAGTGAAAAACTTTTCTAAAGCAAATTTCACACTCCTCAAAACCGAGGTGGAATCCTTCAAAGCCCCCAGGCCTGTGGAAAATACGGCCCAGACTGCAGAATCCTTTATAAATGCATTCTATGAACACCTTCAGGAATGCATGGATCATGCAATCCCATATAAAACCAAGACCCAATCTACCAAAGGCAGGCGTCCTGTCTGGTGGACCCCAGCCATAAACAAACTATACATTAGAAGGAGGAAGCTACTATATGATAGAGCAAAATCCCGAAAAGGGAAGGCATCTCTAATCAGTATTAGCAAAAAACTACGGGCACTCATAAAATCGTCTAAGGCCAGCTTCAAGAGAAAAATTGCACAGGACACTAAGGATAATCACAAGGCTTTCTTTAGTTATGTTAGGAACCTGGGTGGGAATTCCCAGATATGCTCAGAATTAGTCCAATATGACAAAAAATACACCAAACCCACAGACATTGCCAACATCCTAGCTGACAGGTTCAGCGCAAACTTCTCCACCCCCTCTCCACCAAAAGGGCAAATATCTATCCTAGCAGAGTGCTGCCCCCCCTGACATCTCAGATGCTCAGGTACGCGCCGCCCTCTCCAAAGCAAAAAACACAGTATCAATGGGACCAGACGGTGTCCCGGGCTGCGTCCTACATGAACTCCAAGAACAGCTAAATCCAAACATAAAACTACTGTTCAATCTCAGCCTTACTACAGGATATGTACCCAAAGTGTAGCGTACAACAACAGTGGTCCCTCTCCACAAAGGTGGTGCCTCAACGGATCCTGGAAACTATCGCCCCATAAGCCTGACTAGCTTGGTCTGCAAAGCTATGGAAAGGATCATCATGGACCTCATAAATAAAGTTATTGGGGACCTACAGACACTGGATCCTACCCAGTTCGGCTTTGTTAAGGGCAGATCCTGCCTCTTATACCTGGTTGATTTCTTTGAAACAGTCACCAAGGCCATTGACGAGGGGAAGTTGGTCCACACAACCTACCTGGACCTCGCAAAAGCCTTCGATACAGTACCCCACTTGGGCATTATAGATCAGCTCACCAGCTTAAATATAAACCCCTATGTCACTAGATGGGTTGCAAACTGGCTCAAGGACAGAACCCACATGGTTAGAATTGCTGGAGCCATGTCAGACTCCAAACCAGTTACAAGTGGCGTCCCACAAGGCTCAGTCCTGGGACCTTTTTTGTTCGGTATATATTTCTCGGAGGTACAGGCCAACACGGAAGGACTGTGGCTGACCAAGTTCGCAGATGACTGCAAACTAAGCGCCATAATCGACTCTCCAGCCGACACAAGCATCCTACAAAAGGGCCTCATAGAAACAGACAACTGGTGCCAGAGCCATGGCCTCAAGCTAAATGCCAAAAAGTGTATAGTCATCCCCTTTGGTAAAAACAAAGTGCCCACAAATTACCACATAGGTGGTAATCCATTAAGTACGGAAGAAGTAATTAGGGACCTGGGGACCCAAGTTGATAGCAATCTCTCATTTGAAAACCACATGGCATAAGTGGTAAGAAAAACATTTTATATAGCCCACCTAATCATGAAGGGATTCACTTCTAGATCAGGGGAGGTCATCTTGCCTCTTTACTCGTCCCTCATCAGGCCCATAATTGAGTACAATGCCCCTTTTTGGATCTACCTTACCAGACACCTGCAGCAACTGGAAAGACCCCAAAAGTACCTCACCAAGAGAATCAAAGGGCTCAAACAGATGCCATATGCTGCCTGGTTAAAGAAACTCCAGCTCTACTCAGTGGCATACTGCCTGCTCAGAGGCGATCTGTGCCTGATGTATAAAGCAATGTTCAACCTGGAATTAATGGACATGCTGCACCTCAGAAAATCCAAATCCCGTCGAGCTACGCGCTCGAGAGACTTGAACCTCAACACTGAAATAAATAGGACATGCTGGAGGGACAGATTCATAACCCAGAGGCTCCCTTCACTCTGGAATAAAATCCCAGTCCAGGTTAGGCAGTATCCCTCATTGACTCTCTTCAAGAGGAATCTTGATGAGTGGATGGGAGATCGTAGGTTTACCCCGGGTATCACTTCTGTGTCACTGTTAGACAGAGGCACAGTATACTAAACTCGAAAAAGGGCATAGCAAAATTCATTTAAAATGGGTGGCGAAAGCCAAACAAACTCTGGCTAGGCTTATAAATGCCCTAGGGCAGATAGCCTAGTATGAACCTATAAGAATTTGTTCTTAGAACATAGGTCCCTTGCTCAACAGTAGGGCAGTAATAAGTTTTGTAGTGCAGAGCAGTTTTTGGATGATGAATGAGTTTGTCTGCTGTAGTTAGTTATGAATATGTTGGGTAGATTTGTAGTTCAAGCCAGTTTAATTGCTTTAAGCTATGGCAGTGGTGGGTCCTATGAGGGAGATTGGTGGCAAATTTAGCTATTTTATTGTAGCAGGAGGCAAGTGTCTTTCTTTGAGTACTGTTTAAGTTTGTAAGGAAAGTTGTGGTGTAAGAGAGTCAGCAATAAGAAGGTGGTGGCTAGAGTTTTTCTTGCAGTAACTGTAAGGAATCCATTGATCATATAAAGGGAGCCTAGTTTCTTATTTAATGGTGTGCAATATATGCAGTCATATTTGAGATTGTGATCTATTATAACACCTACAAGTTTACTATGCGTTACAGTTTCAATTATAGTATTATTTGATGACTTTATAGTAAAAGATTGCTTTTGATTTTGACAATTTTTTGAGGCAAGAAGCATTAACTTAGTTTTCTTGGGGTGAGTAGAAGGTTTGATTCTTTGAGCCAGGTTTCTACAGAGGAGAAAGATTTTTGGGTAATATCTTGAAGAGTATTTATTGTTTAGGCCACAGATGTTAATGTTGTCATATGCATACTGAAATAAAGTAGCATGATGAGTGGAGGTCATTAATGAATATATTAAATAGGAGAGGACCCAGGATAGAGCCCTGAGGGACACATGTAGTAACAGGTTGAAAGGATGAGTAGGTTTGTTGCCATTTAACAGCTTATTGCCTTCCAGATAGGTAACTAAGAAAATACAACAAGGAGTATTGCCAAAATCCTTTTGAGGAAAGTCAAACGAGCAGTTGCTGGTGCAACACAGTATAAAATGTCTTCGACAAGTCTAAAAACATGGTGAACACAAGCAGACCATTGTTTCTATGTCAGTGTATAATAGTGGTAAAATGTAGTAGAGCAGTGGCGGTGCTGTGCTGTGGCCTAAAGCAGGGGTGTAGCTAGGATTTTCAAATTTGTACTCACAGCTCTCAAACTGCTACCCCCCTCCCCAGCCAAGCTACGGCCATTCTTGTAATTCACGGTTCGCTCTTTTAGTGTCGATGAAGAGGCATTCGCTGTAGTGCCTCTTCAGTAATATAATATAGATTCACTCAAACTCGGTTCCTTGAATTGAAAATGAACCTGAAAGTCAGTCCTTTGAAAAATGCAGCATGGTAGTTGGGGTAGAGGATTCATGCTTTTGCTTTCTGTAACTAAGGTATAGGTTTTGAGCTTGAGTAAATTACTAACCATCTGCTACCCCTAACTAGGGTGTTTCATTCACACACACACCCCTACCTACCTCCCTCTTAGTGCAAGAAATATGGACAAAGCCTAAAATAAACAGGGACAGATATTAAATAATGCTCTTGTGGGCTTAAAAAGTTGCTAGAATAACAGGATTTGTGGTAGTATGAGAAAGTTGGTAGAATAACAGGATTTGTGCTAGTATGAATTTTTCTAAAGGGCATGAAGTCTGAAACTCAAATGTTTGTCATTATTTAGCAACTTCAGCCTCAAAAATGAGGAACAGAAAATATATGGGGCAAAAATCTGGACATTCTGCAAAATTTGGACAGTTGAGAGGTATGCTACCTACCTACCACACACACACAACAAATACCTCTCAACTTCTTAGAGCAACAAACCCATAAATAAAACTGAGGCAAAGACACAAAAATAAGGACATTTTTTTTAAATATTGCTCTTATAAACTTAGAGAGTTAATAGAATAGTAGCAGGTCTTGCATTAGTATGAATTTTCTGAAAGGTATGAAATCTGAAACTCAAATGTCAAATGTCTGCCATTATTTTCTAACTTCAGTCTTTAATGATTTGCCACTAATTTGCAGAAAACTGCAATTTTATGAAAAACTGACCAAAAATGTGATGCAAAAATATAAAATTGCCAGACAATACAGCTGGGAACCTGTCAAAGAAGGGACACCATTTTAATATGAGCACTGTTAACTTGAGCAGCTGACAAAATTAGAGAATCTACATGCATTTCTGAAATAAAAGTAATGTATAACTCTGATCATTACGGTTATTTATAATTGTAAACCCTCCACGTTTTCTTCCAAAATTGCTATTATGCAGAGGGATTATTAGGGGGAGAGCAACATTTTGAGCTAAAATTGGGGACAGTTGAGAGGTTTGGATATTCCTAATTCTATAAAGTGATTTATTTGCACATACCTCTCAACCTCTTAATGCAGGAAATCTGGACAAGGCCAAATATATAGGAGGAACATACAAAACAGTACTAAAATTGATCTTGTATAAACTTAAGACAGTTGATAGAATAACAGGTCTTGCTTTAGCATGCATTTTTCTGAAGATTATGACGTCTGAAAAGTCTTGTCATTATTTAGTGATTTCATTCCTAAATGATTTGCCAGAAAAGTTGTATTTTGCATTTTACAGCACAAACACCAATAAATATCTGCTAAACAAAGCAATGCAGTCTCACAATGAAACTAGACATAGCATTAAAACTTCTCTGCCCTTGAAACTCACATTCATTGAAACAGCACTGAAACCCACATTCAAAGAAAATACATTTTGCCAGAGGCAGATAAAGATTAACTTTGGGCTATTTTTAAATCATAGGCCCCTTGCACATGAAACATCACGTGTTCTTTGCTACACCTTCCTGATTGTATTAAAATATATTCCTTGTACAATACAGTATAGTTGTTAGCGTTTTAAATTTATTGTTTTGAACATTTTTCCAGTAAACAATGAAACAAAATGTATGCACCAATAATGACAAAACAGCCCAATTCAGAACATTTCCATCATAGAAGTCTACTCAAACTTCTACAGTCCACCAGTATCAGTAAATATGCACAATCTCTGAACCAGTAAAAGCCATCTACATAATATCACATTAAAGAAATCTGTAACTAATGAAGAGGTTGCTGCTAGCAAACAACTTTATATTTCATTGTTTCATCTACAAATAAAGTGCCTATTGCCCTTGAGGAATAAATTGCCTATGTTGCATTAAAAAAATGATACGCTAGTAATATTGCAATAGGGAATGGATGTCAAACTGATAACAGGTTCATAGTTACTACTAGATATCTTTGCCAAAAAGGACTACAGCATCCACCCCCCTTTACAACACGGTACAGTATCAGCAATGCATTTACCTACTGTGGGAGAAGAACCCACAGCCTTCTGCATCAAAAGTAAGTATATTACCTGTTGTGCTATTAACAATACAAGCAGACTCAGCATAAGCAGCACTAAACTTTAGTTCCCCTGCAGCTCTCAGCTCCTTGTAAAATGTACTCGACACTCAGCTGTATCTCTGAACTTTGCAGCATAAGAAATCTGGAAAAAGCCAACATTTATTGGGGGGGGGGCCCAAAAACCAGGGACACATTTTAAACTTTGCTTGTATAATTTTGGAAAGTTGCTAGAATAAAATGCACAATCCTTACCACCATGCATGTCTTAACCCAGAACCATATGCACTACAGTCAGTGCAACATACCACTATGCTAAATCAGCAATTTGAAAAATAGGAAGACTGAAACTTAATGGCTATCATTTAGATAGCTCTCACCTCTTAGCACAGAAAACCTGGAAAAACAAAGCCAATAATGAGGGAGTACAAATTCAGTTCTCACTTCACATCTTAGCATAAATAACCTGGACAAACAACAAAAACAATAATGGGGGAAATACAACTTCAGTTCTCACTATAGCTGGGGAATACAACTTTATTTCTCACTTCTCACCACAGCTGGGGAATACAACTTCAGTTCTCACTTCTCGCCACAGCTGGGGAATACAACTTCTATTCTCACTTCTCACCATAGCTCACAACTGTTAGAAAACAAAATATGAACAAAGTTCAGAAATGGTGGTGATTAGGGACTTTAGGCTCTTTTTACCCTGAGGCAAAGGTACAGGGTTTGAGCCTAAACACCTATAGCCAGCAGGTGTATTATGTGGGGGGCATTTAAGCACACACACTCCTTACCTGATAATCCATTCATGCTGTTCACACACACACTCCTTACCTGATTATCCATTCACGCTGTTCACACACACTTGACATAACTATAGAATGCCTTGTGGTTGCCTTTATAATCTGCAGCAATTTTGTTTTCATAGCTATCTTTAGATGATTTGATGAGGAATCTCAGTTTTTTGCTGAGGCTAACAAGGGAGTTTTTCCAGTCTTGTGATTTCACTCTTTTCTGCAACAGATTTTTCCTTCTGTTGTAGAGTTTGTTTATGGTAAGGGACCACCAGATTGACTTCCCTTTTTTTTGGAGGAGAGCAACTTGGTTCTGTTTAGTATGGCCCATTCTATGCACTTGTGTATATGCTCTTACAGTGGATTGGTTTATGATTCAGCAGTCATACACCTATTTTCCATTTGTGTGGGCGTCGTGAAGTTTGCCACCTCTGTTTTTAGAAGCCTAAAATTGGCTTTGGAAAAGTTTTTTACGGTGGTTTCTTTTAGTAGGGGTGTGGATGAGATGTGGATGTCCATGGTGATAAGCTTGCGGTCAGATCTGACCAGGGAGGAATTGATTTCAGGTGTAGAGCAATGGTTGCCCATGTTGGTAATGGCCAGGTCAAGGATGTTTCTACCCCTGGTTGGGGTAAGAATTAGTTGGTCCAGGGCAATGGAATTAATGAATTCCAGAAAAAGTTAGCAATGGTTGCCCATGTTGGTAATGACCAGGTCATGGATGTGTCTACCCCTGGTTGGGGTAAGAATTAGTTGGTCCAGGGCAATGGAATTAATGAATTCTAGAAAAAGTTAAACAAGTGTGTTGGTACATGAGTACTTTTCCCAGTTAATGGAGGGGTAGTTAAAGTCTCCCAGTATAAGGGTATTGGGTTGTACCCTAATATTTTCCAGTGTGTTTAGGAATGTGTAGTGGGAGTCTTGGGACATGGTGGGGGATCTATAGCAGTCTACAACCTGGCTTGCAGTTTTACCCAGTGTTAGCTGTACCTGAAGTATCTCCGATGCATTACGTTGGGCTTCTTGTCTGGAGGTGTGCATATCTTTTATGAATATGGAGACATCTCTGTCTTTAGTGCTTTGGTCTGGATTAGAGGGCCGAAGGTGTGGCATGAATTATAGCTTGGTAATGCTGTGGTACTCAAAAAGAAAAGATTCATTAAATCTGCTATTTTGTACAATTTTTGTACTCCGTTTCTGTCCATTCAGTGTCCAGTTCATTTTGGTTTTGGTTACAATGCTGTGGTACTCTCCAGAGCCTTGAACCAGGTTTCAGTCACTGCACAGATGTCGATGTTCTCCATTTTAAGGAGTGCTTCCAAGTGAGTGCATTTTGAGTTTTATGCTTCTAACATTGAGTAGCATAACCCCCAGATTTTGTGTGATAAAAGGGTTTGCATGTCTGCTACAATGGTGTCTATAGTCAATTCACCATGCATCTTGTTTCTTGAATTACCAGCATATGCAAGAATCATTTCTACATCAGGATTACTACCCAAGAAAGATAATTACATTCAATGCAGGAATTGCCATCATTTGCATTGCAGAGGTTCACAATTATTATTTTTATTTATTTCCATTTTTTAGTATGGGAGTATACTTTTAAAGTTTTGATTCCATTTTTATTATTGTCTCTGTTTTATTGATATCCCAATTTCTGGATAAGCAGGATGTGTGGCTCTCTTAATTTTGCACTGTGCCACCTAGTGTGTGTCCTGCCCTAACCTTGTTAAATCCAAGTAGATGTTATCAGCAAGATGTCATGTGAACCTATGTTGTAAAACCTTCACTTACTCCATGAAAGTATACATTTCTGCTCTTGAATTAACAACCAGATTATTTGTATTTAGAGGCATCTGGCTACACCTACCACACTGTTTATCTACATTTCTCATCATGTTAGGGGTGGGGAAGGAGAAAGCAAGGCATACATTTTAATGTTTTTCAGTAGTACTAGAACGTGTGCATACAAATTGTCCTCTTATTTCTTCTTATGTTGCCAGAGTACTATTTTTAGCCTGACACCCTGTGAATACTTTCAGTGAAATCTGAAAACAAATGTTCTTCCATAAAATGTATTACTGCAGCTATCAAAAACTTAGATTTCATGTTAGATATTAATTTTCCCTTCTTGGGTTTATGCAGTACACTGATAATGATTAAAATATTTTGCAAAATATAAAAACTCGTGCACCTCTGTTGAACATTACACCTCCTAACTGTTATAACTTCACATAATTCAGCCTGATGTTTTGTTGTAGCCATCTTTTTATAGTACTGTTTAAATGAGATAGCTGTCATCTTCCCAAAATATTTTCACAAATATAACATGCTTTGACACTGTACAGCATGTGATTATTTTTCCTACCACATTTATTAAGTGACTAGTTATGATAAAAATGCAATTTCCAAATACAACCAAAAGCTTAGGATAAGACTGAATATTATATATTTCAACACTCTTAATAACTTATGCCATTTTCTATATTTGGATTGTAGGGTTTCAGTATAGACATTTTCTGTGGTACTTTACAAATGGCATGTAGCATTATTTATATAAAGTCCTTGGTGAGATACTTTTACAACTATGTCTGAGAATGATGTACTGAACAATTGATCATGTATACGTATATGTATACACACACACACACACACACACACATTCCATTTGTGAATGCTCTTGCCTTCCAACCTCAATGATAATCCATTTGCTTGTACGCTCTTGCCTTCCAACTCAGTGCTTACACACACTTACTTCAATGATAATCCTCTGTTCGTTGCGCTCCTCTGTTCGTTACGCTTGCCTCAGTGATAATCCTCTGTTCGTTGCGCTTTAGTCCTCTGTTCGTTGTGCTTGCATACTTCAGTTGATTGCCTTCCATTTGAAAATGTTCTTGCCAGTTCCAACTCTGCCTTCCATTTGTGAACACTCCAACTCAATTTGCTTGTTTCCCGCCCGCTTGCAGCCAGCCGGACATGATGTGAGCTCACTTCCGACTGGCTGGTATCCTCCTTAAAGGAGCCAACACCTCCTTAAATGTACGTACATTTTTTTTTTTTTTTTCAAAAAAGCTACCCCCCCTTCTAAAAAAGTTGTACTGAAATCAGTACAGTGCGTATGCCTTCCGACGTCCCTGGCCTAAAGCCATGTTGTGTTTCTGAGAGCAGGTTATTTGAGTTTAGGTATTGCATCAGCTGCATATGAATGCATTTTTCTAATGTTTTGGAGAGGAGGGCGAGAATAGCTGTTTGTCTGTAGTTATTAAATTCTGTAGATATGTTGTTTTTGTGCAGTGGTATGATGTAGAATCTTTTCCACACTGATGGGACATATCTTTCTGCTGTGAATCTATTAATTAGTATGGACCCAGGGGAGGGTATGACTTCTCTGGCCATTTTTAGGTAGTCTGATGGTTGTTGATCTACAGCTACGGAAGTAGTTTTTAGTTTAAGGAGCAACTTCCTTATGAGCGAGATAGGTACTGGACTAAAACTGAAGAGTTGTGAGTTTTGTTTGGACAGGGGTAGAGAGAGGGGGCAGATGTCATAGTTTCTAAAAGATAATATTGATTGTATAAAGTAGGAATTAAACTGTGGGGGATAGAGTCTGTCATATTGTCTGTTTTTGGAGAGGGAGAGGTGGTCTTGCCTGGGTGGAATAATTTATTTAGTGATGACCAAAAAGGATTTTTATATTTGCCTTTTAGGTTGGTATAGTATTTGACATGGAATAAAGGTAATAAAATCACTGGGTTGCAGTCAGAACTCAACACAACTCTCCACAAGTACCAAACGTTTTATTAGAACATTAAAATGTTAAAAGGTATTCTTTAAGCGCTTTCATCCCCTCAAAATGGGGACTTCATCAGAATACATGCTTTCTGTAAAATCCTACATATATAGCCCAATGTACTAATGACATCACAACCACATGAATACATTTAAAGACACCATCACCATGTAAGCAAATACATACTTAACATTTATAAACGTGTACCATGTTTAATACATTTAAAATAATCTCTCCTGCTTAATAAAAATTCTAACATAACATTTTGTCCCTAGCTCTCTTAATTAAGAGGGGTTTTACAAAAATAACTGAAGTTGCGGGGATGAACACCCTTAATAAATACTTTTTAACATTTTAATGTTCTAATAAAACGTTTGGTACTTGTGGAGAGTTGTAGTGAGTTCTGGTTGGAACACAGTGATTTTATTACCTTTATTTCATTTTGGTAGTCATTGGGGTCATTGTTTAAACAGTTCTGGCTATTTGACATGGAGTTTTGCAAGGTTTCTAAGATGTCTAAATTGCTGAAAGGCATTTTTAGTTCTACTTTTATACCAATTTTTCTAGGTTTTATGCTTTTTATCATGATATTTTTGTTTATTTGTATGCAAATACTTCCAAGCTAAGATCCTAAACTTTCTGGATTTTGTTGCATACTCGGGAGCCATATATATGTCTTCCCACTGTTTTCGTGTAAATTGCTTTTCCAGTGTCTCTTCTCAGTCTTTGCTAAGCTCCAATGAATGATCCTTATAGCTATAGATTCATAGATTGTTGCTAGACTAATGACATGGGGGGTGGGGGCTTTCTAAGCCTAGCCAAGTTTTCCAGAAAGAATAATGATGTCCTGTATCCAAACAGAAAATTTATGACCAGGCATTTATAAACTACCTCTGTCCATAAGGGACATGGGTGTCAGGCACATTGTAAATTTCCTGTTCACCATCCACTAGTCTAGGTTGTGCTTAAACTAGGTAATAGACAAACTCAGCTGTCACGCAATATTTTACATGACCTACCAATTATCCCTTTATAACAACTGCTTCTGTTCAAGATTCAACTAAAATGTCTACCAGAGTAGGTCATTCACTTAAATTTCCTCTATTCCATTCTGTTTGCCTCTACTCTGAGATCAAGCTCTGGTAGAGAAGGTAGTCTTCAGCATGCGATCCAAATGTCTTCTTGACCTTATCCCACTCTGTTACCTTTCCTGCTTGACTTAATGGCTCCCAATGTCTTGGTTCCTTTACCAGGTTTCTCCAGTAAATTCCAGCCCCCCTCTTGCTTATTTTCTGTACCATGACTTGCAGTCATCCCTGTTGGCAAAATCCTTTTTCAGTCTTATATTGGCTTATTTCTTGGGGCAGCCATGGTGGTGCAGCGGTTAGCATTGTCGCCTCATAGCAAGAGGCTCTTCAGTTCGATCCTCGGCTGAGGTGCCTTCTGTGCGGAGTCTGCATGTCCTCCCTGTGGTCGTGTGGGTTTCCTCCGGGTGCTCTTGTTTCCTCCCACATCCCAAAGACATGCTGTAGGTGGATTGGACACTCTAAACTGGCCCTAGGCATGAGTGTGTGCATGTGTGTGCCTTCTGTGGAAGATTGGGCATCAGGCTGGCAACTCGACATCGTAAAAAAAAACTGTACTGCCAATCATGACCGGACTGGTGATCCACTGTGGTGACCCCTAACCGGGAAAAGCCGGAAGAAGATATTGGCTTATTTCTTAGTATAGTTTCTGCAACTTTATGAATAGAGTATTCTGTGTGGTTGCTATTACTCTCCTTAAAGATCTGCATCCAAAATGCCACTCTGTCTCCATTTCTTGAACTTCCCCCTTGCTTCATCATCATGCCTTTCGACTTTGAATCATAACTATCTGCTCGTGTTATGTATATGAGCCTTAACTGTGTAGCTCTAAAATATCCCATCAAATCAGGTAAATGTAAGCCACCTTGTTGTATTGGAAGAATCAACTTATTCCACGTAACTGTTGGCCTCTTTCCGATTAATTCCTTCAATTGTTTATTATTATCCACAGTGTCACCTCAGGTTGATAAAAAACATACCTGACCTGTATACAAGAAGAAAGGAACTAAAAACATTTTCATTGCTTGTATCTTACTATCCATATTTGTAAATAAGAGTTTCCAAGTTCTCAATTTCTGTATTATATTTTGAGTAGTCTCCTTAGCTACCATAACAGAAGCCTTTTATCTGTTCTCCTAAATACTTAATCTTATGTCCCAATTAATGTGGGTATTGCTGTACCAATTTTTGTGTGGGTACATAATTTATGCTTATAGCCTTTGTTTTATCTTCATTAATTTTATATCCTGAAAAGATTTTAAACAAAATGTTTCACAACACTGAGCTGTCCTTTTCTGGATTTATCAGGTACAAAATAATATCATCTGCAAATAAAGCCAACTTTTCTTGATTACCATACAATTTATACCCTTGTATTTATGAATCCCTTATTTTCTTTGTCAACTGCTCTAAATATAAAGCAGATAAATGGGAAAGAGGTCACTCTGCCTGTTTCCTCTGTTCAAATAACTTATCTGAGAGACCACCCCCCCCTTTAATTCTTGCCTCCGACCCTTCATATATATCCTTCTAATTAACCTTCTTATTGTGTAATGGAATGCAAATGCTTCCAAAGTCCTACTCATAAAATCCCAGCTTACTCTGTCAAATGATTTCTCTGCATTAAGACTCGCCAACCTCAGAGGTATTTTCCCACATTCTGCTTCCCTTGATCATCATTGTTCTATTGTCAAATGATTCCCTCCCCTCCACAAACCCACGTTGATCCATATCTGTTCAATTTTGGCAACACATTTGCCATTCTTTGAGCTAGTATAGATACAAACTGTTTATAACTGTGGTTTAAAATTGAAACGGGTCAGTATGAAGCTGGGTCTGATGGGTCTTTATCGTCTTTACGTAATACAGCTATCACAGCTTTTTTCCAAGAGGTTGGTGCTTCCCCTCCTTTTAAAATACCATTAAACAAAATATTCCAGATCTTTATTATTTTCTTCCCTCATAGCTTCCAGACTTCCACAGGAATACCATCTGTTCCTAGAGACTTTCATGAAAATTGATTATACATTACTATTTTTATCTCATTCCCTCCTTATCCGTCTATTAGTTGTTGAGCCTTGTCTCCCAAACACCATGGCATATTAAGCCTTCCATAAATATTTCCATTTGCTCTGGTGGAGGTTTTAGTCAAATCTAGAATAGAAGCTGATTTTAAAAAAAGGGGTAAATTAGGAGGGCATGTAACATATTACTTGATAGCTATAAGAATCAGAGGAAGCTGGAAAATATTGGGAAGAGAGACAGGAAAAGCAGTTTATAAGAGAACAGTGGAAGGACATATGTATGGCTCCCATGTAATATATGCAACATGGTACAGAAGGATTAGCTTCTTTGCTTGGAACTGTTTGCTTAGGTATTTTTATACCCTAAGCAGACTTCAAAGATTTTGTTCCTCAGGTAGATAGCAAATGTCTGTGTAACAGGGAAGAAAGAGGTAACTGGGAACATATGTTTTGGGAATGTAACGAGTTTGCATAATTTAATAATTTTATACAGAGTACTCTGACAAAAATATTGGTTGAGCAAATGGCTGTAAGTAAGGAAATGATTATTTTGAGCTGCAACACAGGATCTGAATTGCCTAGACATAAGGCCTCATTACGTTTAATTCTGTTGGCTGCTAAAAAAGCAGTTACTAGAAAATGGAAATCAAAGTATAAACCAACTGTATTTGAAGTACTGAATATTATAAAATACCTGGAAGAGGGATCTTTAGAAAAGGAAAGGAGAAAATTACATAGAAATAAGTGGAAATTGTGGGAACAGAATACAGTTCTGTGTGAAGGGATGAGACAAGATTTTGTAAATTGATTTGAAAACCCAGACTGAATAAGAAATTCTAAATAGTTACTAAAACCGCTTGACTGCTTGAGAAAGTATCAGCAAAGATAAAACAATAACACAGCTATGGAGAGATGTGAATACCTTGAAGTCTGCAACAAGAAATTACTGGGGCCCTTGGTGCACTGGAAAGTCCAAAGGGTAAGACCAAGAACTGATAATGTAAGCCAGACACAAAAAAGTCTGAACAGTTTGGCGATAGGAATTTGATAATAAGCATCCTTTGAAAGCTATAGAAGGGAGCAGAGGTAACAGAGATTTGAACTTTGGAATCTTGACAGGAAGATTTAGAAAAGAAAGGTCCAGCACAGGCCTCCAGGATCCTTCATTTGGTACCAGTAAAATCTTTGAATGAAAGCCTTTGCCTGTCTGATGGGGTGGCAATGTTTCTGTTGCACTGTACTCCCTCAGCCAGCATCTGATGAAGAAAAGAAGTAAACAAGGAGACTTGGTTTATGGGGTAATAAGGAATCCACTGGAACTGGTGGCTGGATTCCTATAACCACATGAATCTCTGCTAAACTACATTTAAAACCCCATGTCTGCCACAGTCTGGTACAACAAAGAAAGATGAAACCTCTGGGCTATGGAGATGTTGACAGGGTTGGAAGGGGGATCCTGAACAGGTAAGTAGTCATGTTGACTGGGAGGACTGTCTCTGATTTTTAGAAGCTTTTCTTTTCTTTTTGGAGCCATGTTGCCATTGCTTTTAAAGCTACTGTTTAACAGCTCCATTAATTTATTTATTGAAAAAGGAAGATAAGTAGGACAGAAAACTGTTATTTGCTTAAAAAGAAATGGCTGAAATGTTTGAGTCATCTCTTGAATCATTTTCCTCTTTCATCACACTTCTTGAGCACCTCAGCTGCAGAAGGGCCAAACAGGATTTCCTTGTCTAATGAAGAATTTAGAATTTCAGCTTTAATATCTTCATGAAAGTTTTGAGAATCTTGTCATTACAGACACAGAAGTAGCATTATCATAAGCATACTTTAAAATGTGCTTAGTAACATGTAAAGCAAATGTTATTGATGCATTCAAGTAATATATTACCTTCACAAGAAGGAAAGTTAATTAATTGTTGCATGTTCTCAAAAGAGAAAAATAAATAATTGAATACATGAGCCTGACTGTGCAAAATCCTAAAAGATAAAGTACCAGAAAAATTATCGTTCTTCTCCAACTTGTCAAAAAATTACCGATCCTTGTCAGGAGGGACGAGTTTCACAGCAGTTATCTATTTACTAGAAGCAGTTTTAGATAGATAAGTAAATGCTGGATCTGCTTTGGGGATAGAAAAAAATACTTATGAGCCTAAGGTACCCTTTATAAGCTGTCATACTTCCCAGGATCAGTTAGTTGACCATTTGGCAAAGTAGAAGCAGTGAGAAAAAAACATTTTCCAAAGAAGGCAAAGCAGGAGTGACAGCTGTAGATTTAGGATATCCAACTGTAATAAATCATAATGCATGTTCTGTGCAACAGGAATTTCATTCTGCTACCATTGAAAAAAACCCTTTCAACTTAGTCTCAGAAAAAGATGAATCTTCAGGATGGAACTCTAAAGCATTCTTTCCTCAGTATCAAGACTGTTTATATTGAGAAAAAAATCCAAAAGTACAACCACCCCCGACAACGCCTGCTACTCTAACTGAAAATCAAAGTCAGAAAGAGATGGAACTCTTTTTTTGGCCTGAAGAAGAATGTGGCAAGGAAAAAACAGAAATGAGCTTCTTCAGAAATTCAAGCAAATCTGTCCTGCCCTATGTTCTCCTTTACTGGAAAACTACCTGGAAAATGATTGACTCATAAAAGTTATACCTATCCCAGATTCAGGTTGCCTAGCTTGGCTGAGTGAAGAATCTTCATCCAGCCCTTCCTCTGAGACTGATAACAGTGGTTCTGCCTTGCCCACCAAGGGTATCCCTACAGCTGTAGAGGATGTCTGTATCTCCCAGTCCTTAGTAACTGTATGGTGCAACACTAGAGGGACTGGGGAAAAAGATTAGCAGTCTGTGGAACAGAGTTGCCACAGCAGAATTATCCACCAGTGGCCGAGGCACAACAGGAGCTGGCCAGACACCCATAGCCTCCCTAACAGTTTCTTCTTGCAAACAGAAGAAGGTAAAACAGCTGCTGCTGTGTGGGTTAGGTGAATATGAGATCTTGAAACCAAATATGGGTAGAGTAGAGAACAAGTTGTACACAGGTAAGCAGACCACTGACAGTCCTCCATGAGCGCAATATCCTGCTCCAAATACACAAACCTACAAGCCTGTTGGCAAGTTCAGTCAAAAAATGGAATTTTTTTTATTATACACAAAAAGTTCACAAAAGCATTTGCACACAAACTCCCTTGGAAAAATGACAGTCACAAAACATTTGGTTTCCTAGTAAACAAAATATTTTAGTCAGAAAAATACTAGTTTTCTTCAGAAAATTAATTTTAGTGGACCCAACTGGAGAACTTATCTGCCCAACCTTGAAAGATTGCTGGCTGACCAACAGTTCCATGGGGCACACCTAAGGAGTGCTTTTTAACAGCAGGAAAGCTCTGTAAAAATTGGCATTCTGCCTTTACATAGAGCTCCTAAAAGCTCCTGAAAGTTAGAGCATGTATATTGCACCCTAAAACTCTATAAGCTGGCTGGTCACAGGGTTGTAGGTAGGGTTGCCAGCTGTCCGGTTTTTGACCGAACTGTCCGGTTTTCAGACAAATTGTCCAGTTAAAAAATTTAAACTCATGAAGTCCGTTTTTTTTTTGTGCCGCCAGAGGAGAGGAGAAAGTAAATGTATCCAGCTCGAACGGAAGCGGATGCGATACACTACTAGCTACTACACAACAATGAAATGCTTTTAACTTCAGTATTCCTGGTAGCTACATAGTTTAGACAGTACATACATTAACTTAAGTGGCAGTGATGTAATACAAATGGACAAATTTTATTTTCTGCTATACGGATTGTAGAGATATCACTGGAAGGCAGTACTCCACGGTGGGAAAACGGTATTTTTTTAGCTATCATTATCCTACCAACTACCAAGCAGTGACAAAAGAAATCTTATAGCAAGATTTAAAATGCTTAAGCACTCTGCCAACATTGCCCAGTGTTGCATTGTAGTACACTCAGACTGATTTTAGAACTTCACCATGCAGTGTAATACTGCTAGCAATTAACACGCCCTGATTTGTATTATCCTCATCTACTATGTTGAACCGGATTCCATGAAACAAATTGTGCATCTTGCTTTTTGGGCACTTGCAGTTACCCAACATTATTTTGCTTTTACTTGATTCTGTCGCATGGGACCACATTGAAAAATAAAACTATCTCTTTGCCATGTTCAGAAAATGGCAAGTGTGCTAGCTGCATGTGATTTCTTTTCCTACGTGCATCTTTCTTAGATCTAGAGGCTTGAGTCATCTTTCATTCAGTCTTATTGCCATTTTACAACTGCATAGCGGCGGTCCAGTCTGCATCTTCGTAAACTTGTATTAGAGCGCATTGTTGTAGGAAGTTACCTGTTTTAACCCGCAACTTTGGCGTGATATAGAAAAACATTAATGAAACTCTTTAAAGTATGTGTGCTTTTCTGAGATTATGACGATACTTTGAAAGTAACATAAAACATGTCACCTGTTAGAAATCCATTCATCCACAACCCCTTTATCGCATTTTTTGCATATGTGACATGTAAAGAAAAAGAGTGGGAGGTCAGTCGGACCCAGTACAAGATCTTAAGTACTAGCATCTGAAATATCACACTAGGGGCAGTAACACTTAGCTCAATTGACCCCACCCAATACAGGCGCAACCAAGGACTGAAACTTCCTAATCCAAGTAAACGGAAAATATGTTACATCTTAACAACTGAGTACCTGTCCCACGCCCCAGTACAAACAGTATTTGACAGAACTTTCAAAATGCAAGGGAATGTTAAGATCATCATTTCTGAATGAGCAGTAAAGTGATGTTATTGACTTAAACGATCTTATGGGGTAAATCAAAACTTACAATTTTTTAATAGCCAAGATAACTGCTTACATTTTTTTTGGATTTTTTTAATCAGATTTACCACCATGTGCACAGGCTGCTAGCTCTTGACCTTTTATCTCCATGGATCATCCATAATTAGGTTTAGGAACATAGAAAATAAATAACTGGAGAAAAATGCACCATATTGACACTTTTCATCAATACTGGTACTTACATCTGCAGCAGCCTAGCAGTGCAATTAGTGCCGCCTGTGTTCTTTTCTCCCCTTTAAGTATGGCTTAAGTCATCAAAATGGGTGGTCCCATCAGCTGATGTCACTGTGATGTCACAAAATAGGTGGGGCATGGGCGGGAGAGGGGGTGGGAATGGGTGGAGTTATGTGTGATGCGAGGGGCGTGACTTTAGTCCAGTTTTAGCCGCAAAGAAACCTGGCAACCCTAGTTGTAGGCCCAAAATAGTTTAGGCTACTGCAGCAGTGATCTGAATGTTGAACATCTGCCTTTATGTTTTGTGCTTTTGTTTACAAATCAATGACATCTGCATAAACTGTAAGCAATGTCTGTTCCCATTCATTTTGAAAGTTTATGCCTGGAATGCATCACTGTGGGTGCTAACACCAGATGTGTAAAACCAGTACTAAAAATAAATATCATCAATAAAAAATACAGATAAGGCTTGATTGCCTCTGACCTCATTTACCTACTCTGTGACCTTGGGCAAGTCACTTTAACAACCATTGCTCCTGGGTTGCCCATGAAAAGGGACTGTTTGCCTAGCTAGCCTACCTGGTTAATAAATGGGTTTTATTATTACATATATTGGACACCTCCTGCCAAGATTATGTAATAAGATTCCACTATCCATCCATAACTCTTTTTTTCCCCATTTTTCACTTGTGGTCAGGGTGTCACTTCAACAGTGACAATCATCTAAAGCTAAGGTTTACACCGCCGGGTGGCAAGCTCTGCCTTGGTAGTTCTTCCACACCACGCACTCAACACCTATGGCCAACTGAGTGTATCCAATCCACCTACTGCATGTCTTTGGAATGTGGGAGGAAACCCACACAAATACAGGGAGAAGATGCAGACTCCACACAGAAGGCACCCCAGGTGAGAATCGAACAAGGGAACCTCTTGCTGTGAGGCGACAACACTATCTGCTGTTAATATCTAATTCAGTTTGGCATTAACGTCATTCAAAAAGTGTATGTATATGGAAAGTAGAAAATATCAGCACAAGATTACAGCAGTCAGGCCTGTTGTAGTCCAGAATTTTGTAAGCTTTACATTCAGATCTATAAACCATTAAACATAAATAAAGATGGTGAGGGTTATACTCTGAAAGGACTAAACAGGAATGTGGATTTGTTTAGGTGATAAAAATTGCTACTTTAATAAAGAAAGATTCATTATCATTTTAGTGTCAGTAGCTCAGTGGGTAACACACCTGCCTTTGATGCTAAAAGATAAGGCTGTGGGTTCTTTCTCTCCTCAGGTGCAGGGATTCATTTTTGATTGTTGATGCTGCAGTGCAGCAGAAGAGGAGTGCTGCACTTCTGACTCTGCAGTCATTTGGATGAGATGTTTTTATTTATTTACTTATTTGATTTTTGTTAACCGGGTTGGTCCAACTGTGCCAGAAGCCCATTTTCAGTGGAGACCTGAGGAGAAAAGCTCCAGAGTATTTACATAAATCAATTCACAGTAAAATAGAATGATATATTCTAAGTTATACATAGTAGTTAGAGTGAAATAGTACAAGGAAATATACAAAAACAAAAAAAGGATTTTGCATCAAAAATACAGTTTCAAAAAATTACAGTTGAAAGCAAGTGGCATCATTGACTGTGTACAGTATGTATTTACAGCTGATGTCTAGGAAGGAACAAAATTAGTGGTCAAAGGAGTCGACCTCTAAGAGTTTTAGTAGTAACAAAAAGTATAATACAGTACATAGAATACAATACATACATACACAATTACCTTGTTAAAAATGCAGTGGATGCTGCGATGTGATATTATCAGTACAGAGAAACTACAGTATAAAGGGAGTTTAAATGGAAAAAGTAGCTGTGAGGTTGAGCATAGAGGGAGAGAAAGTGAGTTGGAAGATATGAGGTAAGGTCAGAAGGATGGGAGTGGGTAGATAGGATCCTGGCAAGGACAAATCCTTGAGCTTAAGAGGAAGAGTTTTAGTTATGTTTTGAACTGAGTAGTATTAGAGGTTTTTCTAATGGAGTTAGGAAGTCTGTTCCAGGCTAAAGACACATTGTAGTTGTAGAGAAGTTTACTTATATTTCTTCTGGGTTTATGTATGTCAATGAGTTGTTGGTCAGAGCTTCTGAATGATCTGGTGGAGCTGTAGAAGGAGACTACAATAGAGAGGGAGGGGCAAGCAGTAGGTTTGTATAGGATAGAGTGGGTGATTTGTAGTTGTGCTATAAGAAGTTGGTGGGGGAATTCTGGCCATTGCAATTGTTTTAATGCAATGCAATGGTGAGATCTGTAAGATAGGCTTGTTGCATATCTGATGATCTTATTATAGGTTTGTTCTAGTTGTGAGATTAATGTGGATTGTAGGTTTGCGAGTATGAGAGCGGCATAAAGGAGGCCTGGTAATAGGAATGCTCCAGCTAGGGACAGTTTAGCTTCAGGAGTAAGGTATTTTTTGTTTTGATACAGTAATCCTAATTTTTGATATGTCTTTTTGATACACTGGTGAATATACTGGTCAAACATAAGCTGGTCATCTATTATGGTGCCAAGGAGTTTTGTATGAGGATCAGCTTTAATGATAGTGTTATCTAGAGAAGAGATGGAAAAGGAAGATTTATGGTCAAAGAGTAATTTTGGTAGGAAGATTAAGAGTTTAGTTTTCTTGGGGTTTAGGATAAGCTGGTTTTCAGTAAGCCATTTTTCAACAGAGTTAAATGTGTTTTGAGTAAAGGAAAGGAGATGAGATATGTTATTAGAGGAGATGATGAGGGTGGAGTCATCTGCGTACTGGATAAGAGTAGAGTGGTTGCAGGTGGAGTGGAGACTGTTGGTAAAGATATTGAATAGAAGGGGGCCTAGGATAGAATCCTGGGGGACCTCTGTTTTTACAGGCAAGAAGGTTGAGCAAGAAGTGAGTCATCAGACATACTGTAGACTGTTAGAAAGGTAGCTGGAAAATCACTGCATGGTGGCAGGAGAGAGGTTGAGTTCAGTTAGTCTTGGTAGTAGTTTAGAGTGAGACACTGTATCGAAAGCTTTGGATAGGTCAAGAAAGAGAAGGACACAAGTTGGTCATTATCTCTGGCCTCAGCAACTGTATGAGTAAAGGATAAGAGGGCTGTAGCCGTGCTGTGGTTAGCCCAGAAACCATGTTGAGTAGGGGTTATGAGGTTTTCCTGTGTTAGGTATTTAAGGAGCTGAGAGTGGATGCATTTTTCTGTAATTTTAAAAAGAGGTGATAGGATGGCTATAGGTTGAAAGTTAGAGGGGTCTGTGTAGTTACCTCCTTTGTGCAGTGGAATAGTACAGAGAGCTTTCCAGATGTTAGGTACTGTGCTTTCTTGAATAGACCTATTTAGTAGTATAGAGATGGGAAAAACTATGGAATCAGCAGCAAGCTTGAGAAAGAGGGGAGGTAGTTTATCAGCAGTTGGGAAACAAGGTTTAAGTTTATGAAGAAGAGATTTGATATAGGAGGTGGGAATGGGTTTAAGAGAGAAAGGGTTTTTGATAATATAGGTAGAAGAGGGGCAAGAGTTGGGGGGACTGTAGTTATGGTCAGAGTGAGTTAGTTTGCGGATGGTGTCTATGAATTAATTATTGAGCAGGGTGGCAGTCTCTAGTGGTGTATTATTAGGGAAGGGGTTTGGGGTTGAGGGGTTTCCAGGGTGTTGGATATTGTAAATGGTGGACCAGAATTTCTGGGGGTTGGAGAGGTGATTGGATTGTACCTGACATTCCTTCTGTCTGAATTTCTAGTAGGTCTGGTATATTTAAAAGATCCCACAGCACTTACTATAAAGAGTAATAGAATTTCTATAGTGCAGTGGCCAAATTGCACCTAATCAGTATGAGCAGCCGGCCAAACAGGTCTGAAAGGATATGAAGATCCGAAAGGATATGAAATCAAACCAGACGACCGCAATATCAGCCTCAATGGAACCGTCAACAGGGAAGGTATCAACAAAGCTTTTTGCATTGGAACGGTCAAGTGCAGCAAACCAGATGGAATTAATTAAGCATGTTGGTGGTTCAGGCAACATTTCCCTTGAAATACCAGGTACAGATTTCATTAATGTTACGGATTCTTGTCCAGAATTTGGGGAAAATGTTTGTGATGGTGTAAAGGGTGTGTAGACTGCATATGCTAATGAACAAGGGGATTTCGTGGTACACAAATTTTCCTCTAAAACATTTGATTCTGGAATAGCTGACTTGCTCAGTAAAGGTTTCAACTTTGTTCCCACCCACTTGTTGATATTATTTTGGACCTCAAAATTTTTATTAGAAAGTTGAATCTCAGATTGTTGTTTGATACTGCACTACAAGCTGAAAGCATGAACATGCTATGGAAAAGCAGTACTTTTAACTCCCCATTAGCCAACATTTTAGTCCTATTTGAATCTTTTTGTGATTTTGACTTTGGAAATTTATTACAACGCAAGATGGACAGTGGACTATGGAATTTAAACAACTGTGAAAAAATTTTGTTAAGTTGGTTTCAGATAAAACATTGCAGGTCATGAAGTCCGACAAAGGGGGAGGGGTAGTAATAATGCATAAAACAGATTACAACAACAGAAAAAATGTATTGCTGCTGGATGGGGCCATTTATGAGGAGGTCTCTTCCAACTTTGTCAACATTTCTTATTACAAGATAGATTTGGCTATAAAAGATCTGGTAGACCAGGGCCAAATAGATGTTGACTTGTTTAATTTTCTCAGTGTCAGCTACCCTAGGGTACTGAATATTTTTGGTATCCCTAAAATTCATAAAGATCCCTATGACCCCCCCCCCCCCCCCCAGTGAAACCCATTGTGAGTGTGGCGGGGTTTAAGACCTTTCTTATTGGGAAATATATTGATGTTACATTGAAAACAGTTTTAAAAGAAGAACAGCATATTTGCATAGATTCCCAGCATTTTTTGAGTAAATTGAATCAATTGTATTTTGATCCTAAAGTATCTTTTCTTACTGTCGACGTTATTAATTTGTTCAATGTTATTCCACATTCAGTGGGTTAGATTGGTTTGAAGAATTTCTTTTTGACAGTAATCCTTTTAGCAACTATGATGTTTCTGTCTTGGTTACTTTGATGGAATTAGTTTTAAAATATAATTTTGTTTTTTAAGGTCAATTTTTATGCAAAAAAACGGGGTCGCTATGGGGGCATGGTGTGCCCCCATTTTTTCAAATATAGTTATGCTGATGTGGGAATGTAAATTTCTTTTTAATTCCCCTTTTTCTGGTTTAAGGAATTTTTATTGTCGTTTTATTGATGATTTGTTTTTTTGTATGGAAAGGGGATCAAAAAGATGTGGAAGATTTTTTTACTTTTCATCAATGGTACCACTGAATTTTTCAGATTTGCCTATGTGTTCAGGCAGGATGACATCAGTTACTTAGATGTTTATTTGAAGAAGAATTTTGATAGCAACTGTTTTGTTAGTGACTTGTACAAGAAGCCCACCTATTGTAATAGCCTTCTACATTATCAAAGTAGTCATCTGGAACATGTTAAGAGGGGCCTGGTGAAAGGACAGTATGTACATATTTCACATATGGTGTCCAAAGATGTAGATTTTCACCAACAAAGTAAATTAATGAAGGAAATGTTGATGGTCAGAGGTTATCCTGCAAGTTTAGTGGATAGAATTTTTGATGAAGTCTGTGCTAAGAGGGAGCCTATTATTTTTAAACCATTATTAAGTTTAGATGAGTTCCTTCCACAAGCCCCCCAAACTTAAGCCCCCCTAACATAATACAAAGGAAGGAAAACCCACTGAATTATATACACTTTCCTTCACCACTCAGCTTTCCTCTGATCATAAGGAGAGTTATGATATTTTAAGGAAGAACTGGAGTATTCTTAATAGCCAGGAGGACGACATGGAAAAAGTAGGGACTCAACCCCGGATTATTTTCAGAAGAGGGGTTTCCTTTAAGAAATTGTTTGAACGGACTAACCCTACAGGGCCCCAACAGGGTGGTGGAACTAAGAAATGTGGGTTTTGTGCCCAGTGTTCCCTGATATACACTACAAATATGATTAACATCAACCATATTTCTATTAGACCAAAAGGGAAATATTCTGGTATCACTAAGGGAGTGGTTTATTCTGCCTTGTGCTGTAAATGCCAAGGATTTTACATCGGCAAAACCAAGAGAAATTTCAAAGAGAGGATTTATGAATATGCAAGGGATGTTAAAATTTGTAATTCCAATAATGCTTCATATAAACATATTTCACAATTCCCTGGTCATGAATTTAAGTTTTTAGTTAATGAGAAAGTTGCACAAGACCCTTGTGGAGGTCCCTGGGAAGATCTTCTAGCTTTTAGGGAGCTGTGGTGGCAAATCAGACTTAATGCCCTTAATTTTCCTGGCCTTAATGACAGTCATAGTCTGAGTAGTTTCTTAAAATTACGTTCATATCTAGGATAACTGATAAAAAAAGAAAATATTTATTATTTATTGCACAACAAGTATCCAGTGAGAGGTTACTGATTTATTTGTATATATACACATTTTTCATTGTATGCATTTTTTTGAACATGTTCATTTAATGTGGTTATCAAATGAAACTTTCAAAATTTTTTTATCTATATGGTTTTAACATTTTTTATTTTTTTTAATTAGTGATGTGACCAGATTAAGGTATAAAATGAATGATGCAAGTTTGTCATAGTATTCTGTAGAAGTCAGCTGACTGATGCTGATGAAAGCGCTCAATAAAACGTGGTTTTGAATTTGGTGGTGAGAAGGTGCTTTTATTGGTTCCTCATACAGCGTTTTTTGCTTGGTTCTTGGTTTTGTTTGCTTTCTTGAATAGACCTATTTAGTAGTATAGAGATGGGAAAAGCTATGGAATCAGCAGCAAGCTTGAGAAAGAGGGGAGGTAGTTTATCAGCAGTTGGGGAACAATGTTTAAGTTTATGTAGAAGAGATTTGATGTAGGAGGTGGGAATGAGTTTAAGAGAGAAAGGGTTTTTGTTAATATAGGTAGAAGAGGGGGAAGAGTTGGGGGGACTGTAGTTATGGTCAGAGTGAGTTAGTTTGCGGATGGTGTCTATGAAGTAGTTATTGAGCAGGGTGGCAGTCTCTAGTGGTGTGTTATTATGGAAGGGGTTTGGGGTTGAGGGGTTTCCAGGGTGTTGGATATTGTAAATGGTGGACCAGAATTTGTGGGGGTTGGAGAGGCGATTGGATTGTAATTGACATTCCTTCTGTCTGAGTTTTTAATAGGTCTGGCATATGTAAAAGATCCCACAGCACTTACTAGAAAGAGTTATAGAATTTCTGTAGTGCAGTGGCCAAATTGCACCTAGTCAGTATGACTACCACCTTGGGTCTCCCCCCTCAAAATAGGCCACTAGTCTACTGTGACTAACTTTGTCAAACAAAGGATAAATAAATTAAAGAATGAAGAAACAATAACAGTTTTTAGTAAAGTTTTTTTGCCCTCCAGATGACAATGACCATAATGTTATCCTGTTAAAAATAGGATACACAAAAGGCAGGATAACGTGTGTATATAAAAAAAAAAAGTAAAATACCACTAAAACTACCAGGCAATTAATTGTAAATTATGAATGACTCCATAACATAGTGGAACCAGACTGCTGAGCTGTAAGACAGTAGTGAGGATGATTGGACTGTTGAAACAGAATAATAAAAGATTGATTTCATCCTAGGTTGGCCAGGTAAGGAAACAAGTAAAGGCATAAACAACTACCCCACTGTGTTCATCAACAAAAATACGCTACAAAAAAGGTCACATCTAAGTGGATTACAAAGCTGTGGTATGCTTTTAAATGCATTTAAATTAACCCAAATTGCTAAACTAGCAGCACAGGTGTGAGACAAAAAAGTTCTCTCATACAAAGCTATAAGTCAGCTCTGGAAGTAAAGAAATCAGTAACTTGCAATTTAAGGGCACTATAGCAGCATTCTGAGGACTTGTGTATTTAGAGTATTATCTAAGCATCTCTGTGTATTTATAAAGGGTGGTGGTACATAAAGAGCAGACATACAGAAGTCTCATAGTAGATATCATATTATATATAAGAACTCGGCAGGTTTGGCAGGAAGTGATCTGAAATCTGACAGAACCCTGGTGGCTGATAAAATGACAATTGTAAAGCTCTGGAAACTAGTTGGGGATTGATTAGACCATGGCACACATATTTAACATTCTCTGAAAACGGTTGCAGCATCACTGGGTTAGAAGCATGCAATAGAAGTCCTAGTCAGAAAAGGTCAGAGACTAGAGAACAATGCAGAAGACTATAGACTCGTTAGCCTGTTAAACCATGTTAGAAGTCATTTAAAAATGTGTAGTGGTACTAACTCAGTGACAGAAAGGGATAAATGTGGCCCACATGATCCAGAACTGACTAGTGACCAGGAACTGAAGATGTTTTATGTTTATTTTATTAACTGTGTAAGTGAACTGGTACTTAGATCATTTTCAGCCATGACCCAGGCCACATGGCCAATTCAAAAGAGATAGAGCAAATGTATACATACAATTGTAGACAGTTCAGTGTACAGTATTATCAACAAAAGCCATACATAGTTCATTTAGCATAACATGCATAGCAATAAAAGTACAAATTAGCTACTATCTGCAATATTATTAAATTCTTAGGTGTGGATTTTGGGAGTGAGCTGCCAAACCAACTCATCTGTAGTGGAGGAGGGCAGCAGCCTAGTCTACTGCATTATTAACACTCAGAGGATGCTGAATGGTGTAGGAGGGGAAGAACACCGATCAAACAGTATGTTCACTTGCTGTAGTCTGCATATCAGCAAGCACAGAAGCTTGCATATACCAGCAGAGTTAATACTGTGGGAGATCACTCATTCAAACTATTCCAGGGGTAATTAGAAGAAGGCCAGACAGAAAATCCTGATGACTGCATGGATTGTTGCACACCTCATTGACCAACATCACTGGGTAAAGGGTAAATGCTGGTTGGCAGGAATAAGGATGAAAAAAAAACTTTAGATTAACAAAATATATTGATGTATTTTAACAAACTAAGGCTAAGAGAAGAGTTGCAATAACAAAGAACAAGGCATCAGAGGCACTCTGTCTGCTTCTGGAAAGTGACTCCGTAGATGATTCAAAAGACTCATCAGGTAGCAAGTAAAGGAAAGATGAAGAAGATAGGCACATTTCATAAGGGATGCCAGCAACAGCCTACTCACCAGTCTACAGGACATCAAAGTCAGATGGAAGGAGCACTACCTGCAGCTTCTGAATGAAGTAAACCCCACAGAAGCTGGACTGCCCCAGCCACAGCCTACAGTGAAAGAGGAAGAGCCAACCATTGAATATGTAAGAGCAACACCAAGGAAAATGAAGGCAGAGAAAGCAGCAGGCTAAGATGAGATCATAGCAGGTATGATCAAGATATTGGGTGAGATGGGGAGAAATAGCTCCTGAGGGCGCTTATAGCAGTATGGAGAGAAAGGTGGATGTAGATGACTGCAGAATAACCATACTAATACCAGTGTGCAAGAACAAAGGGGGCATCAGTAAGTGTGGGCAGTACAGATGTATCAAACCCCTGTCACACTGCATGAAAGTCCTGGAGAGGGTACTTGAGAAACAAATATGCAGAACTGTAGAAAATGTGATGCAAGATAAGGAGTTTGGATTCAGATCAGCATACAGCACAACCAACCTGATGTTTGTAGTGAGACAGATACAGATTAGCCCCACTGTCTCCTACAGCTTACTACCAATGACTCCTCAGATTTTTTTAAAAGACCACATGGCAAGGTTTTTGCAGCCTTGCCTTCTTTCTATCCCAGCAAGGTCCTCCTGCTTCCATCCACAATCCCCTATTTCTGGATCAAACATCATCAAAACTACTGCCATCCATTAATGAGTCAGATCAATTAGTAAGACCTGTTACTCTCAACTGAGTGGGCAGCTCAAGCACAGGAAAAAGAAAACTACAAATCTAACAATGGAGCTAAGAATTTCTTACTTTTTAAGAAACTTGTGAAGTCAATGTTTGTGAGTAATAAAAATATATTAAATGGCAAAGAATATAAAGCAAAGGGCTTAACTGAAAAAATATACTGCAGTAATTCCCGAAGCAAGCAGTGCTTCAGAGTACTTGAGTTGTAAACTTCAAAATTAAGACAGTAACAGTAAAAAGTGATATGGTCCCAGAATTCATTATGGGAGAAAGAAGAACACAGATGCAAAACAAAACTGTGGCAGTATGGTGGCTTTAATTAGCCCATTTGGGGGTATAACATAATTCAAAATAGCATTAATTACATAAATTGATGCAGTGGTAGTAGTAACGTATAAAAATCAAGGAATACTGAAATGTTTTAAGTTTCCTGACTACTGTGGTGATTTGAACATTGACCTTATCAGGAATGTAGCACATTTGACATTACTCAAAAATGTTCAAAAGACTGTGCTCATGTTTACTTATAATTGTTCATCTACAGCACACAAAACTTTAAAAAGGCTTCAAAGAAAATGTCAAGATAGTACCTTTCTAATATTTATTTTTATTAATGCAATATAAAAAGATACAATGAAGCAAGCTAACTTTCATAAAAATCTGAAGTAATAGTTCTTAAATATCTAGATACAGACCTTTTGAAACAATCTTGGTGGCTATCTATGAAATAATCCAAATTTAAAAGCAAGTATGAACATCAGTAAGGCCAAATGAAGATAGAATTCAGCATTTATCATAACAGCCTTCCTTTGTTGGAGGAGTTTGGTATCTATCTACATTATCTGTGCAATGTAGTCCCATGAAGTTTTTAGTCTAAAATGACGCACATTGGGGATGTAGATGGTACTGAAACATTGCACATAAGAAAGAGACCTAAAAGTGGAAAACATTGTCTCTCTGGTGCCACCTCTTGTTAAACTCTGCTAATGTTGTCAGCATTGCATAATCTACTGCTTCAGACTACTACTTACTGGCCTATAATTCGCGTAGCTGGTCGGGGCATTGGGAGAATAGGGAGTACAAATATAGCATTCACTTCACATTTACTGGTAGTGGGAAGTGACTATTCCAGGCTAATACTAGATGCCCAAAATTCCAGTATTTCTGTTTCAAAGTGGCAAAGTTTCTGTATGCATTACAGTATTTGCTGATAGGTTAAAGAAACACATTTTTAAAAGAAACACAGAATTTACAGTTATCTAAGCAATCCTCCTTTCAGAACCTACTCTTATTTAGAGTTGTATTATCAGTTAAATATAATGCTGTGTTTACATTTAACTGAATTATGATTTTAGAGAAAATCATGAATAACTGGGATTTCTCAATTTCTACTGTATGTACAGCCTTGGGGCAAGGATTTTGTAAGGAGGCTACAAATCCTAAATCTCCATGTGGGGGACCTTACCCCTCAATGCTTTTGCTATAACCAATTCTAGGATTTCACCAACACTGGGAATATGAAGAAAGTATGGTTGACTAAGACTTTTGCTAAAGCTATTTCCAATAAAGCAACACACCCTTTTAAAGTAGTTTCAGAACAATGCAACTCATTGGACTGCACAGTTTAAGTTATATATGCTCAATTCCTTTGTAAAACTGAAACTGATAGTTGCTGACACCATTGACTGAGTGTGGGCTTGTGTGTGTGTGTGTGTGTGTGTGTGTGTGTGTGTGTGTGTGTGTGTGTGTGTGTGTGTGTGTGTGTGTGAGAGAGAGAGAGAGAGAGAGAGAGGGACACAGAGGCAGAGGTGATTATCATGGGCGCAAACCCTATTTCAGTGTTTGAAATGCGTAATATTCCAGCTGTATATGCTTCTGTTTATATCGTATTAACTGCTGAATTAAAATAAAAAACAAAATTAGCAGTTTTCTACACAAAACCTTTTTAAATTATTTGTAAAAAAAAAAAAAATTACAGATCTTTGATGCATTACTCACATAGAATATAATATTTAAATATGGCAGGCTAAATGTTTAAAAGACAGTGTAATATTTCAATAGAGTCCAAGTTAACTGAAAGCACTCCGTTTAGCAGAATGGGAAAAAGGGGTTGTGGACAGATGGTTCTTTAATGTAATATTTTTCCATTCTTCTTATTTCATTCTTCAGCCAGGTGATGTTCTCTAGATTTGCTTTTAGTCTTTCTTTAATATCTTGAATTTCAGAGGTGGTCTTTTTTTGGGCATATTCCAGCTTCTCCCATGTTCTTATTTCAAGTTCTGCAACTGAAAAGAAATGTCTAAACTTAGTATGGCAAAGATCTTTTGGAACACTGTTAAGATTCATTTACTTTTGGTGGCCAGGTTGTTTACAGAATCCGGTCCATTTTCATTAGAGACCTAGACAGAAAAGTCCAGCACTAATGAGATGATGGGTTAGTAAGAAGTGAAAAGATACAGCCATTATGGATTTAGTTATATAGACATTTTAAATAGTAGACATTAAGGCAATTAAGAGCATTCAACAGTAAGGTCATTTAAACCACAGTTTTCATAATATATTTAAGCAGATATATTTCATCTAGTTCAGGGCTGTAGAGAGACTGAAACTACCCTGGTAAACAGCATGGTATATGGCAGGAATGAGTCCTGGATGAAATGCCAATGCACTGATGGGCATACTGACAATCATACTGTTTGTACACCTAGTGGTCGCTTAAAGAACTGTCACTTCTCCTACTCCAATCCTTTTGGGAGTTGGGATAAAGTAACAGACCTAAGCAAAAACCTTTGCAGGCATAGGGAAATCATGAAAAGTCTAGCCAGGAACTAGAGTGAAGAAGCAAGTGCTGCAAAATATATTTGGAGCAGGGGAAATTAGAGATTTGTTTGGAACAAATGTTATAGACAAAGGAGAAGAATTGCTTCCAGTCATTTCAGTTCTTCAAAGGTGAAGTGTATGAACAATTAAATATGACTGTAAACTGTTACATTGCCATGATGTAAAATGGGAAGAATGTTATGAGATTATATAATGTGACAGGTGATGGTCGATCTCTTCTTCTATCATAATTTTAGTACTGAAGTACATAAGGTGTGTTTAGGAATGTGTCTAAACATCAACTGGATGACACTCTAAAAGTCTGGAATGTAATAATTAAAGAGGACTTTGCCAAGCCTGTTGTTAGATGGTGCTTTGCTAACTTAACAAGGAGGCAGTAGCTGATCTGTGCTGCATCCAAGAGTTAGACCAATGACTATATGAGTAGAGCATTTTATGCATGATCTTTAGGTTTGTATGTTATATCCTGTTCTGGAGGCCAGGTCATGCTGTTTTAGCAAAGAAGGTATAATGATGTGCTCTGTTTGAGTCACTCATAGTAAATGTAACTGCACTTTTGTATAAGACTGAAATAGACTGTTATGGAGTATTGAGTCTTATAGTTCACACATAAAGAATTAATAAGCTATTTTCCATCTATATGTAGTGAGTAGGAAATGTTTTATTCCAGGGAGACTACTAAGCAAGGCATGTGATTTTGAATTATGTCAGTAACATATCTCAGATTTTAAATAACCATCTAACAGAACACTGGAAAGCATTCTCCACTGGCTATCCATCACCTACCCTCAAGAAACCATAGTTCTAGGTGACTTTAATATTGACTGGTACACATGTACATCTGAAACCCCGGTTAGTCATATTAATCTGTTTGGTTTCTCGCAATTAATTTCTTCCACTACCAGGACTAGCAAGCCCACTAATAGAACCACTATCTTAGACTGGATACTTGTCAATCGTCACCCCCATATATATAAATTTGGGACCCTCCCTGATGATCTCAGCAATCACTGTCTAACGTACATTTTCAAAGATAAAGGTGATAATCTCCGCCTCACCACACATAAAATTATCAAAGAACAGCAAGAATTTCAATCCCATTATTTTCCAAAACGAACTCAAGTTGCTTAATTGGTCAGTCCTTAAACAACTTCCACTAGAAGATGCCATAACATACTTTAACACCAAATTCCTGAGCATTCTTAACTCCCATGCTCCTGAGCATTCTATTCGAACTAAAAATAATACTGCACCATGGCTTTCTAAAGAAACCAAGTCTAAAATCAAACTGAGAAATAAAGTATGGGCTAACTGGCGCACATCTAAATCCCTCAAGATCAACTTACATTTTGCCAACTCAGAAATTATGCCAAAAAATCCATTCTGATAGATAAAAAAATTACTACCTAAACCTTCAGCATAAACACCAAAATAATCCACAAAAATTCTGCCTGGTATAAATCGACTACTCCACTCTGGACAATCTACCACTCCTGTTCCCTCTAACTCCAGTCAAAAGCCACCTGAGGACACTGCCAATGCCTTTAATAATTTTTTTCACCAAAACTATCCAGACCCTAGCTAGCCAACTCACTCCCGCTAACCCCCCTCTCTTCCTCAATCACAGACACCTCAAATCCTCTCTTTTACTTTCAACCTGTTCCTACTGCTCTTAACCGTTCACTACTCCAAAAAACTAAAATCCACCACCCTATCTGCAGACAATCATTTTGAAGCAACAATGCTTATATGTAATTTTGATAACTTGGATGAAATAGGGGAGGTGTCCATACTGATGCCACAATCAGCACAGAACAGCCCACTTCAAAACTGCTACCCAAACTGATGTCATCATTTCAGTGAACAGGATGAGGTCAACACAGGAAGGAAAACAAGTATCTTCATATAGCTGCAGATGTGGTTGCTTATCCCATCTCAGTACTGATCAATAGGACCCTGTTAGAATGTTTAATCCCCTCAACATGGAAAACAGCCCATGTTTTTCCTCTCCACAAAGGGGGTTGCTCAACTGAATTATTCAACTACATCTATAGCCATTCTCTCACCCCCTTGCCAAAATAATGGAGAAATGCATGCATAAGCAACTGATTCACTATCTCACAATGAACAACCTACTAGCCAATTCTCAGCATGGTTTCAGGCCACATCATAGTACCATAACCGCCCTCATTTCCTTTACCAACACTGTTAACCTAAACCGGAATTCTAATTTGCTCTCCTAAGCCCTCTTTCTAGATCTGTCAAAGGCTTTTGATATGGTCAACCATTAGTTACTAATCCACTCTCTAAAAGGCATATCCCTGGACAAACATGCTATTCAGTGGTTTGCATCCTATCTGAGTGGAAGAAAACAAGCAGTTCTATGACAGGACAAACTATCTGCACTGCTACCTCTCACCCTTGGAGTCCCTCAAGACCCCATCTTAGGTCCCCTGCTTTTTTCCATTTTCATTAATAACCTTCATGCAGCCATCCCAGAAGCCACCTGCATCCAATATGTAGATGACTCCACTCTTATCTCTTCTGCCTCCTCCCCATTAGACCTTCAAAACTTAACCCAAACTTCATTTAATACAATAGAAACCTGGTTAGCTAATAAATGCTTGCTCTTAAACCCTAACAAAACTAAATTTCTACTTTTCACCCCTACCAGTCGATCTAATCCTCTCTCTTTCTCCATATCATCCAACAATGGCACCTCTGTTCTCCCAGACATCAGCACTAAGCTATTAGGGATTATAGTTGACAACAATCTCAAATTTGACTTGCATGTAAATAAAACCATCAAAGCTGTTAACCAAAAGCTCGGCTCACTATACAGAAATAAACCTTTTCTAACCCCACTAGCCCATACCACTATAGCCCGCTCTCATATACTTTCTAGCCTGCTATATGCTTCCCCTATACTCTCCATCTTGAATAAGACTGAAATTAATAAACTCACCTGTAGTTATAACCATATAGCTAGATTTACTACCAACTCTACATACAGGACCCATCACTGTCAAAACCTTGAGCTCCTAGGATGGATAGAGTTCCTTAACCTACTTCGGTTCAACCAGCTCATATTTGTGCACATAATTCTCACACCCAGAAAAAACGCCTGCTCTTAGAAACATTATAGAACTGTACTGTCACCCCAGGCCACTCCGCTCAGCTAACAAACTAACGGTCCAAACACTAAGAGCTAGTAACTGGGCTGGAGACTCACTACTTACCAACTTCATTGGCAAAACCTGGAACTTACTCCCCGCCAATCTTACACTTGAACCATCTCTCAATCTCTTTAAAAAAAAGGCCTTAAACAATATTTTAAAAACAACTGGCTCTGCCCTCGCACTAATCCAGATTAATCTCCATAGATACCCTGTCAATTTTACTCTCTTAACTAATACCTATTTGTGCCAATAACTGTAGGATACTACTTAATATTTAACTATGTAGAAAAATGCTATACTGCAAACTGTATATTCCATAGTGCTTTTAAGTATGTACTGTTTACTCTAGTGCCATAATTAATTAATGAAAAACTGTTAAATTCTTATGTTTTTTCTCCTTTGTGAAGGTAATTCCTACACTGTGTTAGTTAACAGACTCTTTAATAATGTATCACCTCTGTAGTTGCTATTCTTCTTATAATCTGCTATGCTTATTACTGTTTTTTCTTGTATCTGTGATTTGGAGACTTCTCCCCAAGCCTCCACTGAAAATGGACATGTATCCAGTCGGACTATCCCAGTTAACAAATGTAAAATAAAATAAACAAACACCAGTTTATTAAGATCATCTTTAATAATGCAAAAAGAAATCTGCTGCTGTGATTCTGTGCCCACATCACTGTAAGTAGAACCACTGTTTATTTGTCATTGCATCCTTTCTTGTAAATTTTATTATATAATGAAGAGAAAAACTTTTATTTCTACTTAAATGTTCCATTACTTTTTCTCTGCTAGTGCTGTTTCTTTGTGTGATTTATACATAAGCAGCAAACTGACATTGATTTGTATTCATTTCTGTTTTAATTGTAATGGTATGGATGAGGAAACATACAGTGTAGCCACATTGGAATGCTGCCATGATGTTAATGGTGTATAGTGATATTTTGGGTTCTGTATTTTTACATAAATGATGAAGCTTGTACTCCAAAGTCACGCTTGCATCCGGGTTAGCACATATGTCTGTATTTTGTTATGCAGTCTGTCATTGTTGCATGAAGTATACAGGGGTGTACTTTTCACAATACCTCATTAGACAAGAATGGAGTGCAGAACAAAACATTTTGAAGCAACAATGCTTATATGTAATTTTGATAACTTGGATGAAATAGGGGAGGTGTCCATACTGATGCCACAATCAGCACAGAACAGCCCACTTCAAAACTGCTACCCAAACTGATGTCATCATTTCAGTGAACAGGATGAGGTCAACACAGGAAGGAAAACAAGTATCCCTCATTAATGTGGGCCTTCCCAACTTCATTTTAAATGTAATTTTTACTCAAGAAATTAAAGAAATGCTGTGGAAAAAACACAGAATAAAAACTGCATTTAAATAGGAACAAAAACAAGAGTACAAAGGTAAGTAAACCCCATGAACGTGATCCTTAATAGAGGAAATACCAGCATTTGAGTTGGCATTTTCAGGGCACAGTTTAGGGACAAAAAACAAAATTTTAGTTTTATCTTTTTTTAATAGTAGGCAGCTTATCTTTAGCCATTTTCCAGGTTAGCAAATCTGTGCTGCATTGCATGTTGTATTGGTGAGATATAGTCAGCATTGCCAATAGCTTTTGCATCATCAGCATACCGAGCAACTTAGTTTGGAGCAGTAGCTACACATATGGAGATATGCAATTAAGAGTAGTGGTCCCCTTGCACTAACTACTGATGTATTCCACTGCCAGTTAATTCTAGATAAGAGATGCATTTTATGAATTGTTTAAAGTGATCCAGACAGCTATCAAAACATGACAAGGAAAGTCTAGGTAGGCCAATGATAACTGTGTTATATAACAGAACATGGCAGACTATGTCAAAAGCTTTTGGGAAAGCTAAATAGAAGGGCACTGTAACATGGTTTTGATTTAGCTCCATTCTTACATACTGTCCAAGATCAAATAAGTGCCTGTTTTTCTCTACAACAAATTCCTTCTGACATGATGTTGGCTATCTGCTAGTATGTCAGAGACCTGTTCCACAGCCTTCAGAAAAGACCAGAGCAGGAGATATGTTTCAGTAAATTAGTGATCATGATCGCCCTAGTTTGTGGAGTGGAATGGCAAGCTTCCTTCTATTTAGCTGAGATTGATTTCCTCTCCATGGCTGACTTTATTTATTTTAGAAAGTGAATGGGGTAGCTTGTTTAAATTAATTGATGGTCATGCTGAAACTGGTTAGCAGTAATTTCTGCAGAGGGAGAATGATAATAACAAAAATGGTATGCAAAATCAGATCTTGGTCTGAATCCTTCTTTGCAAATGCATTCAGATGTGAGCTAATAGAAGGCAACTCAGTATTTATCTAGTCTGCCCAAATAAAGTTGCACTTAGCACCCATTAGCTTCCCTAGCCTTTATTCTCACTGATCCTTTTGCATAAGTCCTAGCATTGCTGCGTACCACATAGTCAGTAAGCCTTTTACTAATGTTCACTACCCTGTTTACAACATAGTACTTTAAATCCAACCTGTAATGCGTTCTCTAAGTTAAGATGTTGTGACCTATTCTATCACCTGTGTGGTTTATTTTTTAGCTCCAGCCTCAATATCTTCAGAGTTTCTATGGATTACCACATTTTCAATACCATTATTAAGCTACATTGCGATACCTACCTTGTGTAAACTTGTGTATTTTCCTCTACTTCTGCCCTAAGCCATACTGGACTTCTCATTTATTACCATGTGTAGGGTTGTTCCTTTTCCATTACTTCTTCCCTTACGTCTTTAATAAGCCACATTGACATTATTCATCTCCTTACTTTGCTTCTCCTACCCAGTTCCTTTTAAAATGGTCTCCCTTTTGCTGTCTTTCCTTCTGCCCTAAGGCCCACCTATCCCGTTTACTAAAGTCCAGATACCCACAGAACTTTCTGCCAATTCCCAAACTTCCTAAAAACTTCACTGCTTTTATTTTTTTAAATTCTAATATTTGACATCAGCAGCTAACTGTAATGATGCATTGTCAATATTAGTCAGAGGTGCTTTCTACTTTACTCGTTGTATCTCATTATTTTTGCATTGAATTATGTTCCTCTTAGGCTCTACATGGACTGCAGAAAATGACTTTCTGGCCCACAGCCTTCACTAAGTTGTTTTGTCTTCTATCTTTGGTGCTAATATGCATCACTCTATTCTGAGAGATTAAAGTTATCCTATTACTATGTATTTATTTTTCTGTTCTCTTTTTTTTCTGGAGTCCATTATTATTGCCTTTCAATTAGCTTTCCCTGGTTAAAGTAGTCTAAAAGTGTTTGAACAAACTGACCTCCCCTAGCATTATCTGGAATGATTTAATAAATGTTTGCAGGCTATAAATCACTGGAAGTCTCTAAGGGCACAAACAAACAAACAATCTTATTGTGTCACCACTGCAAGCCTTTGGTCAACTGGTGCTCTAGGCAAAAGGTGTCCACAGCCCCCCCCCCACCGAAAAAAAAGATGCAAAAATGTGATGGGCAAGATTATGTAGGGGCCAAGGTGGCAAATTCCTAAAGATAGTACTATGAGTTTAATTCACACCCAGCATGTGGCACTAAGAAAACTAAATTGGATTGGAGTGCCAGAGAATGAAAGAAACAACTAAGTTTTGCTTTTTCTATATATGGCAATATAAGGATAATTTTCAACAAAGGAAAATGTTCTCTGGGAAAATAAAATCTTGTGTATATAGGGCATAGCTGTCAAAGATAGGCAGTGTTCTTTGTTGTTTTTGTATAACAACTCATCAGCACTGACAGTTATCACTTTCATTTTCACATATATTTTTTTCTTCTTGCTGTAAAACTTAGAGCCATCAAAATCTTAACTGTATAGGATATCTCTCAGTTCTCAGGGGCAGCTTGTTATACTAGCTGTAGGGCTATACATGTCCCCAGTGAAAACAAAATTAAAAACAATTTTTATTTTATTTTATTCTATTTAAAAAATATTTGACTTTCCTGATTACTATGAAACTCGGAGTTCTAATTTCTGTTTTAAAAGAAAGAAATAAAAAGAAAGAAAGAAAGAAAAATAATTTTGCTTACACAGTTAGGCTGTTTTCTAGAAGAACCCATCATTAGACTTACTCCAAATGGAAAATGAGGTAATCATGCCTTATTGCAGGTCTACATGTGTTTTGAGAGTGGCAGAAATGCTATTTCACATGAGGCTGACTGGGCTGTTTTAAAAAGCAGTGAGAAGCCCTCTTCTTTTGGATTGAGCTGCCTTGGTGACTGAAGGAACCTGAAAGAGTAAAGGAGGTAGACAGAAAGGTAAAAGTATGAGGGGCTTTTTTAATTAGTTCTTATTTTAATAGCATTGTGCATGCCACTGCCATCCAGTCTGTTGGACAGTAAGTGTTTGTGTGTGTACATATATATATACGTATACAGACACACAAAATATATATATATATATATATATATATATATATATATATATAGAGAGAGAGAGAGAGAGAGAAACAGATTATATATATATATATATATATATATATATATATATATATATATATATATAGATATACACACACACACACACACACACACACACACACACATCCACATATGGGGGTTGCAGTATGGTTTTGACAACATACAGAGTGATACTATTGGCTGTAGTGGATGGTCACATCTGTGTGTGTGTGTCTTACACCATTTTGTTAATGTCTGCTAATCATAACCTTGTTCCCTGACCATAACCCCAGCCCTGTATCTTACCTTAAAAAAACACTTCCTTTAACACTACCACTAAACAAGGCACTCACACACCACATACAGGAGCCTCACAGGCAGCATTAAACCTTATCCACTTACTAGTCCTTACTCTAAAACTAACTCACAAACACTCTCACACACGCATACTGACACCCCCTAATGCAGAAACACTTGGTATATCTGAAAGTTTTGACATAAAAATGCCAAACACAGGTTTGGACTATCCACATGCGCTCAGTCTTCCTTCTTTCAAGATCTGCAACTCTTGACAATCAAAACTATCTTTTTCCCATGCAGTTCAATATATCGACAAACTACCAATTCATCTGAGTGAATGAAACCCATATGTATTTAAAAGATAATTCAGATATGTATAGAAAAATCTAGTATCTCTATTGAGTTGAATCTCGTTTTAACACTAGCAAAAAGCTAAATATGTGGGATGAAATTACTCAAAAGATTATAAGACTATGGAAACTATTTATGGACATTGATAAAAGATACAAGTTATTAAGTTGTTTTTGGTCTTTCTGGCTCTTTATGTAGGTCATGCTTAATTGTATCAACCAATAGGCCATGTATGGAAAATAGGAAAAAGGAAATTAAGGAGCTTATTTGGGGAAATAAAACAGAAACAGTGTGTGTGTGTGTGTGTCTTCTTTCGGTCGAGGGGGCGCCACAGCCGGGAACTCGGTCCATGATGATTAGCAGAGTAGTTTACATGCTGGCTTGCACGGCCTAGCAGCACAACCTTCAACGAAGGAAGCATTCACGCCATGTCGTCACACAGTAGGCGGCTAACTGAGAATCGAGCGCGCCAGCGTCTAACTGGCGACACGCGCTACCGCAGCACCACCACCGCAGTTCCAAAGGGAAAAACTAAAGCTGACAAAGGAACTGGGTGGTTTAAGGTTTCCAGATTTAGAGGCATAAAGCCCTGCAACTTAGAATAATATATTTGATTCAGGATATGGAATGTATGCCCAAATGGAAGCACATGATAGGCATAGTGTCCATTTGGGCTGACCTATGAAATTAATATAGAAGTACATTATGTACAGCTTTATAAACATAAAAGTAGTAAGCAAGTATTTACGTTAAAAGGAACTTAGACCCTCAAAAAAATAGAACAAACACCAATAGATCATACTATATATAGTATTAAGAAATATCATGAGCATTTGAAGAAGGCAGAATATTTTGGAAGCAAGTGATAAAAGGAGATGTGGTAATAAAATGGGATGAAGCCAGACAAATTTTAGGGATGTTCATCGTGTTTCACTGTTGCAGTCATTACAATTGGGTTATCCTGCTGGCAGGCTACCCACAGTCGGCCTGAATTCCAAAGTCTAGGTCTGGCGTCGGTTGCTGTCACCTCCTCCCTGACGTCAGTGCGCCAGGGGTATAAAAGATGCAGTTGATGCCATTTTCTTCAGTCTTTCTTGCCGCGCGGTGCCCGAAGCAAAAGCAGTTCGCAAGTGCCGGTCAGCCGACTCCTAAGATTTTCAAATTCGAATTTCTGATCCAAAGTCTTCATTAAAAGGTAAGTACCCCGTTGGGGAAACTTTTTTCTTGCTCCAGACCGATGTCAGAAAAAGTTAATAATTGTATTTCTTGTGGGAAGCAAATACCTCATAAGGATTTTCATTCTTACTGTATTCCTTGCCTAGGCCCTGACCACGATGCTGCTAGTTGTCGGTTTTGTTCTAGATTTGACCAATGTACTATTAAGCGTCAGTTCGACTTTGCATTTCATTACTTTGGCAGACAATTTAATTATATAATGCCATCAGAACAGCTGACTACCGGAGTTTACAAAAAACACAAAGAAAAAGAAAAGGACAGGCATACAAAGTCCAAAACCGATGACGAGGCTTCTTCTAGGCCAGTCGCCGGTTTGCCGGTTCTCAGTGAGACGCTTTCGCAGCCCCTGACGACCACTACTTTAGAGCCACAGGCCGATACCGATTCCCATGTGGAGTCAACCAGGCCTACAGAAACTCAAGGTATTGGGCCTTCGGAAACCATTCCCTCAGATGGGTCTGGAGCCGCTGAGTAGGCATCGGCTTCTGAGGGCGTTTTCAGGCCTACATGATTATATGTTAAAACAACTTCAGCTTCAAAGGCAAAAACTAAAGCAGTTTTAAAGACAAAGAAACAAGTACAACAGCCCCATGGACAGGCTTCCATGCCTAAAAAACAGATGCTCAAAATGGCCGAAGACCTGATTACTTTGATCAGGGGTTCTCATCCCCCTCCTGACAAGAGGCCTAGGCAAGAGATAGAATATGAATCTTCAGATCAGGTTTCCATTTCATTTGATTCCTCATCTGATCAGCAATACTCTCTTCCTCCTTATGAGGATTCTGATGCTGAAAAATCTACCCCCTCAGCTTCTCCTCCTGAGGATTATTCTTTTGGGGGAACACTGCATACCATGAGGAAGCATTTCCACTGGGAGAGCCAAGATTATTCAGAATCTAAGAAAAGGCTCAGAGACTTCCTTTTACTTCCTCAGCACAGGCCCCTTGCTATTCCACCTGTTCTAGACATTGTAGATGATGTATTTTCAGAGTCCAGTCTGACTCCTGAATCCTTACCTCCAGCTCCTGTTAAGCCTTACAGATACTACAGGGTTCCAGACTCCCACAAATTTCTTTTTAAAAACCCTGCTGCTGACCCAGAAACTATCTCTCAGGGTCCCAAGGGGGTCAAGGCCTCCACAGCAAAAAACCCTACCCCCTCTGACAGAGATTCCAGGGCACTGGACAAATGGGGTAAAAAGATTTACACTTCTGCTACCTTGGCTATAAGGGCTTTAAATTGTCAGTTTCATATGCTTAAATATCAGCAATACATAATGTCACTGCTTAAACAGAAAATGTCGACAAATTCTGAATGTGCAGAAAATAAAGAAATGCAGGATTTATTGCATGCAGCTGAGCAAGTTGGAAAGCATACTTTACAATGTGGTTTTGATTCTTTGGAGGCCTCCTGCAGAGCCGCTGTTACGGGTTCTGTCATTAGGAGGCATGCTTGATTAAAGGAACAGAATCTGCCTGATCATGTTAAAGCAAAATTACTAGATGCTCCATTACAGCATGATACCTTGTTTGGTGTTAAAGCAGAAGAGATGTTGAAGAAAATGGAGGACAAAGCCAAATCTATACAGACAGTCAAGGATTTCTTACAAGTACAGCCTCCAAGATTTAGCAGACACTGGCCCACAAAGAATTGGTCCTTTCCAGTGTCAGACAGGCCACAAAGAGGCAGATATAGACGCCCTAGAGGCAGATCCCAGCCCCGTGGCTCATACAAGTCTAAACAAAGAGGTGCTTCTACCTACAAAAGTGTAGAAGACAAGTCACAGCCATACAAAAAGCAGTCCCAATGACTTCCCCCTGCCAGCGCCAAGCACTTATCTACTGGCAGCTCCTTTAGGGGGAAAACTAGCACTTTTTTCTCAAAACTGGCACCTAATCACCCAGGACAAATGGATCTTGAACATAGTGTCACAAGGTTACAGGTTCCACTTTCACACCCTGCCAAGGCCGAACGGTATGCCAGACCTGCCAAAAACTCAGTGGGCAGAGGCACAAAAACAAGTTACATCCCTCATGGACATGGGGGCCATTCAGCAAGTACCACAGCAAGAGCAGGGACAAGGATTTTACTCAAGACTTTTCTTGGTGCCCAGAAAGGATAAAGCCTGGAGGCCATTACTGGACCTATCTATTCTAAACACATACCTGGATATTCCAAAATTCAAAATGTTGACTTTGCAGCAACTTCTGCCCATGCTGGGCAAGAAGGCTTGGCTTGTGACTTTAGACCTAAAAGAGGCATACCTGCATGTCCCAATCAGACAATCATGCAGAAGATACCTCAGATTCATAGCTGGCTCAATGCACTACCAATTCTCTGCACTGCCCTGTGGCTTATCTACTGCACCCAGGGTCTTCACAAAATGCCTGGCACCAGTAATTGCATTTTGCAGACAAAGAGGAATACAAATGTATCCTTACTTGGACGACTGCCTTATTCAAGCAGAAAACAAGGACATACTACTACAGCATCTGGCGTTTGTAAAAAGATTATTAACATGCCTAGGGTACACAGTAAACGAAAAGAAATCAAAACTTGTACCCTCTCAAGAGATAATATTCCTGGGTGCAAGCTTAAATACAACTGCCCAAATGGCTTATCTCATGCCATACAAACAAAGGCAACTGACAACTTATTTCAAAAGGTTGGCAACAAACACCCAGTTAACTGCAAGAAATATTCTGCAGGCTTTGGGCTTCATGGCATCCTGCATTCTGCTAATTCCATATGCAAGACTGCATATGAGGAAACTACAATGGTATCTAAAAAGTGTTTGGACTTAACATTGTCCCAGCCTGGAAACAATAATTACACTCATTCCCTGCCTACAACAGGAATTTCGATGGTGGACAAAGGCCTGTCACCACAACAAGGGGCAGCCATTCATCATATCCCCAGCCAGGCAAATGTTGGCAACAGATGCATCAGATTATGCCTGGAGGGCCCACATGGCAGGAAGATGTATTCAGGGCTCATGGTCCACAATCCAAATGCATCTACATATCAATCAAAAAGAGATGCTAGCTGTTCAGAATGCCCTGACAGCCTTCAAGGATCTACTGCATCCAGGACAACTACTGATAAAGACGGACAATACTACAGTCATGTGGTACATAAACAAGCAGGGAGGCACAGATTCCTACCCCCTTTGCAGACTAGCCATGGCTTTGTGGGGCATTGTGGGGCACAGCATTGACGTACCAAGTAAATCTGCAAGCACAATTCCTGCCAGGAAAGATAAATACTCTGGCAGATGAACTAAGCAGAAACCTCATGGATCCCCACGAGTGGAAATTGGATCCACAAGTCTTCAATATGATAACAAGGAATTGGGGATGCCCGGACATAGATCTATTTGCCTCCCCTCACAACTGCCAACTACAGAGATTCTGCACAAGGACTTATCACAAGCAAGCATGGAAAGTGGATGCTCTATCATTCAGCTGGAAAACCCTTACAGTGTACGCCTTTTCCCCACTGCCTCTTCTACCCAAGGTTCTCCTAAAGGTCAGACTATAGAAGCCAAAAATTATACTGATTGCCCCAGACTGGCCTCGCCAGCACTGGTACCCAATCCTAAGGAACTTGACTCAATGCCCAGCATGGACATTACCTCAAATTCCTCACTTACTGACCCAACAAAACAATCAGATCCTGCACAGCCAACTCAGGACCTTAAATCTGGCAGCATGGTGGATAATGTAGTTATTCAAAACACACCTCTCTCTAAAGCGGTTATAGGTTCATAGGTTCATACTAGGCTATCTCCCTAGGGCATTTATAAGCCTAGCCAGAGTGTGTTTGGCTTTCGCCACCCATTTTAAATTAATTTTGCTATGCCCTTTTTCGAGGTTAGTATACTGTGCCTGTCTAACAGTGACACAGAAGTGATACCCGGGGTAAACCTACGATCTCCCATCCACTCATAAAGATTCCTCTTGAAGAGAGTCAATGAGGGACTCTGCCTAACCTGGACTGGGATTTTATTCCAGAGTGAAGGGAACCTCTGGGTTATGAATCTGTCCCTCCAGCATGTCCTATTTATTTCAGTGCTGAGGTTCAAGTCTCTCGAGTGTGTAGCTCGATGGGATTTGGATTTTCTGAGGTGCAGCATGTCCATTAATTCCGGGTTGGACATGGCTTTATATGTCAGGCACAGATCGCCTCTGAGCAGGCGGTATGTCACTGTCTAGAGCTGGAGTTTCATTAACCGGGCAGCATATGGCATCTGTTTGAGCCCTTTGATCCTCTTGGTAAGGTATTTTTGTGGTCTTTCCAGTTGCTCCAGGTGTCTGGTAAGGTACATCCCAAAAGGGGCATTGTACTCAGTTATGGGCCTGATGAGGGATGCGTAAAGAGGCACGATGACTTCCCCTGATCTAGATGTGAATCCCTTCATTATGGATGTTATCTTGGAGGCCAGGAGGCCCAGTACCAGAAAATCTTATGCAGAAAAATGGAAGAGATTCTGTGCTTGGATCCAGACACAAGGAATTGACATGATTGTATCAAATATCCCTCAGATTTTACAATACTTAACTGAGATGCTGGACAAAGGCCTATCCTTTTCATCAATCAAGATTCATGCTTCTGCCATTTCAGCTCATTACAATACAGAGCCACCTCTTTTTTCTCATCCATTATTAAGGCAGTACCTCAGAGGAGCCAAAAACTTACGGCCTCCAAGGAGATCACCACTGCCTGCATGGGACCTCAATTATGTCTTGGAAAAACTCACTCTGCCTCCTTTTGAGCCAGCCGCTACAGCTGATATAAAATTTTTATCATGGAAAACAGCTCTGCTCCAAGCAATAACCTCTGCAAGATGAGTCTCAGAGCTACAGGCACTCATGGCTGTGGAACCTTTTATCATTTTCCATCCAGATAGGGTTTCTCTAAGGACAAATCCCACTTTTATGCCTAAGGTAGTGTCCACTGTGGCCCTCAACCAGACCATTCATTTGCCTACCTTTTATCCCAACCCACAGAATAAGGGTGAGAAACTTCTGCATTCTTTGGACATACAGAGACAGCTGCGCTTCTACTTGGACAGAACCAAAGCTTTCAGAAAGATTGAGCAATTACTGGTAGCATATGCTGCAGGATCACAAGGAAAGGATATCTCAAAGCAGACTATCTCAAAGTGGATAGGTCACTGCATTCATCTATGCTATTCTCAACATGGCAAATCTGTACCTAAGGGCATTAGGCCACATTCAACCAGAACAGCAACCACTTCAGCAGCCTTCCTCAAAGGAGTACCAACCAAAGACATTTTAGAAGCTGCAACCTGGAGTTCAGTGCATACTTTTGCAAAGCACTACCACTTACCTCTCTACTCCAAATTCAGGGCAGGCTTTGCCACTGCAGTCCTGCAGGGCCTCATAGCCGCTCCTAATTCTATTTAGTTCCAGCCACCCAACCTTAGCTTTGGGATTCAACCCAATTGTAATGACTGCAACAGTGAAACACGATGGACATAGTACAGTTGTGTACCTACCATAAATGTAGATGTTCGAGTGTATTCACTGTTGCAGTCCAGGTAACCCACCCACCATCCCCCTTATCTTTGCTGGACCTTATCTCTTCTTCTCTATTTCTATACAACCTATGTGGTGTATTTGCTTGTAGATGAAGGAAACTTGTTACTTAGTGCATGCATGCTTACTGACATATTTTTAGCCTACCCTTTTGGGGGCACCTGACATCTGGGGCAAGAAAAACTGAAGAAAATTGTGTCAGCTGCATCTTTTATACCCCTGGCACACTGACGTCAGGGAGGAGGTGACAGCAACTGACGCCGGACCTAGACTTTGGAATTCAGGCCGACTGCGGGTAGCCTGCCAGCAGGATAACCCAGTTGTAATGACTGCAACAGTGAATACACTCGAACATCTATATTTATGGTAGGTACACAACTGTACTTTGTTGAACTCGTCATCTTGTATATACAGTCAAATATTACAGCTCAAGGAAGATCTGCTTGATGATCTGTGGTGACTGACAAGTGTTTTTACTTATCAGTAAGGAAGCAGCTGCATTTAGCTAATCAATGAGTGGATCATTTGAGTTACATTTAGAAAAGACTGCTGCAGAGTTTGCATTTACTTGAGTTCTTAAGGGCTCAGCCTATTTGTTTTATTTTTTTAATCATTTGTGTACTCTCCCAGTCTTTCTCAAGACATGAGGAACACATACATTTTCTGCCTGGTGAGATGTGGTGACTGACAGGTGTTCTACCGGTCAAGAAGGTAACATCTGCATTTACTGAGTGTTTGGTGTTTTGAGTTTAATTTAATAGGGAGTATATCTGTATACCTCTTGCTAATTTTTAATATAAGGTTGGGTATTTTTTTGGTTTTAAAATGGATTCCTTAAATATTTATCTCCATCCTGATAGCACAGAGGCTAAAGTTCAGGATTACCAACTGTGGACCTTGAAACCTGACTGGGGAACAACTGGGCAGCAGCAGTATTTGTGTGGAAGAAAGGCTTGGCAATCTACTTCTGTAATATGCCACAAAAACCCTGTGGGATCTTCCCATAGAGTCACCATGATCTGATTTCAATTCAGGACAACTTGCTTTAAATATGTGTGTATTTGAAGGCCTGATTAAAAATCAATATTTACTTGAATGTTGAAACTGTGGTCTATATCAAAAAAATGCTTATAAGGGGCATTGTCTCAACTGTGTCAGATTGATGGAACTTCATAATATTTTTAACAGTGAGGATATGAAAAACAACTTAGATTGTAAATGCTAATATGTGAAGGCTTTTACCTCTGTACATCAGTTTACACTAGAGTGGTTAGAGGATGTGAAAATATCAACAATACAGCCTTAGATGATAAATCAGTTCCAAGTTACTAATACTGATAGTCAGGAAGACCAGTTTTAGCTCAAAAGTAAAAAGTGAAGGTAAAGAGCAAGAAAAAGTGATCCAAGAGGATGCAGACACTACAAAGGTTAAAAAAAGGTTAAAAGGGGCAGTTAAAAGTAATAAGAAGAAATCTATATAACAGGATCTTACAATAAAGACTTAATAAAAGTTCAGTGAACACAGAAATGATAAATACTATAGACAGTGACAACAACTTATTGGTTTGTGATAAAAATACTATTGGTGAACTGGTAGTGACAAGGGCCAAAAGTAACGATGTTAGGACATCAGCTGAAACTTACACTGAAAAAACTGTAGCAGTAATAAGAAAATAATCAGGCATTTGGTAATGCCAAACCAGTAAATATGAGAAGTCAGGTAAGATTTGTATTGAAAATTCACCTGATATTTCAATTAAACATCTAGATTGTGGTCTCTATTCTGAAGTCACAATAATAAAGAAATGTAGAATAAAAGATAGAGTTTACATCCATTTATAATGACTTAATTAACTTTGCTGAACATGAAAAATGAAAATGAAGAATATATTAACAAAAATATTATGATTGGGAAAAGAATTAGAAAAGCAAGTGAAGAACTGTTGTTAGACGATTCAGATCCCAGCAGGATAAAAAGTTGCTGATGCAAGAGTTATAAATAAAAATATTATTTTGTGAGGCCAACACCAAGAAATTTTAGTCCTGAGGGATTCTGTGTTACTACCCACTGTAAGGAAACTAAGAAGACTAGATAAAGAAGCTATACTGATCTTTTCTGTTCCTGGCCTGACATTTACTGATTAAGTGTTGTCATATATAAGTTCTCAACAAAGTATAAGATGTTTATTATCCATGCTGGACTAAATGCTTTGAGCCACACTCCATTAAACCACATGAGGAATTCTATCCTAGACATTGTTGAATATTTGGAAAGTAAAGAGGTTTACTGTGTACTTAGCAAAATTATTCCATCATTGTTCTGGCCAAATTATTTGTTTGTGAAAGCACATCAGTTTAACTGGCTAGGGCAACTACCTTTGATATCTAATATCAATCTTGTTATTTTCTATTATGACTATGTACTGAACAGTAGGTTATTTTCTATTGATATGTTGTATTTGAATTCATATGGTGCCTGTTTTGTTACTGAGCAGTTATCTGACAGTATAAAATATTTTTTAGAGTTAAGCTCAGCAATAGGAAGAGGTGTAATAACACCAAATCTGATAGAGTTATAAAGTGTTACCACTGTAACGCACACAGTTTAGGAAATAAATATGATGAACTTGGAGTAATATCAGAAGGGAATTATAAATTAACAGCAGTTGTTGAATGTTGGATTTCAAAAGTTTACAACATCAAAAGTTATACAAAGTATGAATGCCTGAGAGATAATTTAAGGGGTGGAGGTGTTACTCTTTGGATTCATGATTCTATTCTTTCAGTACTTATAATGCAAGTGAGAGAGACTGAAACAGTTATAGTGCAAATAAGAGATATCATTAGTAGTATATCAACACGTGTTGTGTTAAGTTATCAAATACCTTCTATGGATAATTTAATCCACAGTTTTTTTAACCAATTTGGAAATTATTTATATTATAAGGGTATTATACTGTTAGTGGATTTTAACCCAGTAATTTATGGAATGATCATCTGGCAAAATCTATATTTGAAAAAGAATGCATTGACATGATTCCATTTGTCAATGTGACACAATTAGGTACAAAAAGGACTAGAGGTTCTAACATATTGGATTTTGTTTTAACTACAATACTTGAAAGTGTAAGAGATTTGAAAATTGGGCCTCCACTTGGATGCTACAACCATTATTACTCTTTGACTTTTGATGTTAACCTTTCATTATTCATAAAGAAACAAAAATGATTTTAAAAGTTTAATGTAGACGATCTTGATTATTGCCCACTAATAGAAAGAATAACTGAATCAAACTGGTCATTTTATCTTGCCTTAAACTCTTTAAACTGTGGCTATAAGAATTTTGAAGACATTTTGTCTACTATAACATGAACTACTGAACAGGAAATTAGGAAAGGATTCTACTATCTTGTGTGGTGGAATCGAGAATTAACAATAATTCCTCAAGAAGAGGAAAACTAAGTGTAATCTTTATATAAGAAATATCTCACCATTATGGATAAAAATTCTTAATAGCCTACATAAGACACTTAAGAATAAAAATAAGACAAACTAAAATTAAATTTGAAATTCATTTGCTAAATGATCCTACATATAAAAAATCAGATAAATAGATTAATTTATTATGCTACACTGCCTCCCTGTATAAGAATTAAAGACATATTAACATCAGATCCACAAATTATAGCCACTACATTTAGCTTTTTTTGTTAATATTTGTACTAACTGCTGATAAGTCTAAAATTCCTATTTCAGTGTATGGTCAATGTTCCAATTTTGCTATAAACATAGTCAAAGATGTATTAAATAAAATTAATAAGACAGTATTGATGGGCCCAGATATGATCCCAGGGTTTCTGTTGGTTATTATTAAAATCATTTCTACCCCAGTATTACACAGCATGTTTAAAAGACTGCTAGAAAATGGTACTGTTCCTAAATCACTGAGCATTTTATACATTACTCCAATATATAAAAAAGGAGATAATGAAGAAATTAAAAACTGTGGGTCTATCAGCTTGATGTCTGTAGTTGGAAAATGTTTTTGAACGATGCGTGACTGATTTAATGAACAAAATCAACACTAGCAGTGTGATTACTGATATTACAAAACATGCTTTTTTTAAAGGTGGAGCTACTTTAAGTAACCTAATAAGTTTTTTATGAACAAATTATTTCAGCCTTATGTTTAGCCCTTGTTCGTGGTATAATATACTTAGCCAAATCCCTCAACTGTTTACCATTCTCATCCATTTATAAAATCCAATTATACCAAATGCTAACTGTTAAATTGTTAGATGGATATTGGAATGGTTGCAGGACAGAAAGTATTGTCTTAAACATTGGAATACATTATCCGGTTATCTGCCTGTACCAGCAGGAGTTCCACAGCGATCAGTGTTGGGACCTATGCTATTTAATGCTGTTTTTTCAATCATGCCAAGAAATGGAAATCTGTGGCTCCATAAGTGCAGGAATGACTGTAAGCTAGGATTTGTTATACAAAACAATAAAGATTTTGAAGAATCAAACATCTGCATGAAATAACGGTATTACTGGGCCTCTGCTACAGGTTTAAAATTTAGTTTAGACAAAAATAATGTCATGCATTTAGTTAAAACATACAAAAGCATCCATTTTTATATATAGTAGAACTTACGAATATAAACATTTTGGTATTACTATTACTTCTGATTTTTTATTTTCAACTCATGTAAATCAGATCAGTATAAACACTATGAAATTTATGGGCAATTTACTGAAGAATTAAATCACCAGAGGTATGGAATGCTTGACTCCTGTTTACAAGACCTATATAAGACCTATCATTTGTTAAGACTTGAAGTATAGTGCATCTCCGCTTAAAGTCAAATGAAAACTCTTGAGAGTGTTCATAGTAAATTCACTGAAAGAATCACTGTGTTAAAAGATCTTGTACGCAGAGACAGGTGTAAATACCTAGATTTGTATTTGTTAATTTATAAGTATATATGACAAAAATTTATTTTAGCATATAAAGCTATTCATGGTGATATAATGCAAATCTTACTTAATATGAGATGTAGAAATATGATAAAGCACCAAAGCACAATAATATGAAATTTAAGACATTTATGTAAAACCAGGTTAAGATATTTATTTATAGGAAACTACATGGCAGTTTTATAGAATAGCATATCTAGTGAAATTTGTCAGTCTGCTTTAGATAGTTTTTAAAAAAACTGATGATTGGGAAGGAGATGTTAAATTTGAACCTTATATTATGGAATTAGTGTTCCTTTTGGGACACTTGGCCTGAACACTGTTAAAGGTCTTATGACCTTAAGTTCAAAACCGCAAATAGATTTTATAACTGAGTGTAGAAGAGAAATGAAAAAGGAGAAAAGAGTAATAATTAGAACCTATAAGGCGATATTACATAGATATGAGAAGACAATACAGCACACAGGTAAAAGCATGGAGTGAATAATTAAATACAGATATTATAGATAAACAGTGGAGGGAAATATGTCTTAATCCTGTATATGCAACTAAATCTAGAAAATTTAGAATTTTTACATGGAAATATTTACACAAATATTTCTATGCTCCTATGAGAATTGAAAAAATGCTCCTGCGGACAAGAAGCATATCCTGGAGATGTTCAGAAAGAGGTTCTTTGGAGCATATATCCTTGGAATGTAAGTAGTTGCTTCAGTATAAAAATAATTTGAATAATATGTTAAGTTATGTATTTATTTTATTTATTTATTTATTTACATTTGTTTACCAAGAAAGTCCAACTGGGCCAGAAGCCCATTTTCAGCAGAGGCTCAGGGAGAAAAGCTCCTTTATAAACATTAACAGATAAAGTAATAGTTGCAGTTAACATAAGGTAATATCACAGTACAGCAATCAATATATACAAAAATGACCACACAGTCACAGTAATAGCTGCAGTTAACACAAAGTAGAAAAATTAATATCTCTAGTATAGCAGTTAATATATACAAAAATGATTATGCAATAAAAGCTAATCTGAATAGATGTCTGGAACATCTAGAGAGATAGAATACAGAATCTTATACACTGAAAAAAATTAACCTCAATATAGAGATATTTGAGTTGGTGTCAAACAACATGTACTAAATAACTGAAAATTTCTATCTTTACTGTTGGTAATGGCTAAGAAATCTGTGACTAGAAAATTGAATCCAAAAGACAAACCAACAGTAAGAGATGAAAAATGCTTACAAAGATTACAAATATGAAACTGAAAACCATTAAGAGATGAAAAGCAGAACTTCATTATAAGAAAATGGGCAATACGGGGTGGTGTATTGGAATTTTAGCTTGAATAGGGTGTTGGCATTGAGCAAAATACCTAGGATCTATATCTATTTAACAAGAGCACTACAATAAAAGGTGACACGTGACTTGTCCATTTGTTAAGACTTGAAGTAGAGTGTAAATAAAAAATATGGTTACTAATTAATTCCTGATCTGAGATTAGGTTGTAAATAGTTTGCATGTGCATTTATCTGTTGTTGTTTAATGAAGAATGTTAAATCAAACATTGGGTTTTGAACAGAATAACTGAATGTGATATTTGGATTTGTATGCTTAACACATGGTAAGTTTTTGATAACCAAGTTTAAGCAATGATTTCCTGACATGTCTGCTTTATTATTCTTGCATAAACATATTATTTTAAAATGGCGGTATCAGCAATCATTGCTAAAATAAGTGCAATATGTGTGGGGATTGCATGGTATGTTACAGGAAAAAGGTTATTAATAAAGTATGTGCATTGCTCAAAAAAAATTGATGAAGATTTGCAATGAGGAAAATGTGTGATTTTTCAACTTATCAAACTAGATCTGTTATGGTGGAGAGATTGAGCTGCCTGTTAGTGAGGGCAAATTTTAAGTACAAACCCTTTGATAAATATTGTGATCCATAAAGATAAAAGGATATGTTTAAAATCTTGAAATGGGTGCACCAGTCAAACAGTGTTTTATTGCACTGTTTTTTTTCAACTTAATTAAATGTGACAAGGAAAGAGATGTTAACATTTTTGACAAATAATGAAATTGTTAATAAAAAGATGAAAACTCTGCAATGTATGGCTGAAAAAGAATTGTATCTGATTTTCATTTCATATCAATTATCACATAACCACATATTATATGCATAGTATGGTTCTGGTTTCTAGAGGGGGCACATAGTATGGTTCTGGTTTCTAGAGGGGGCTCTTTTTTAACTATTTCATCATCATAGACTGCCCCATTTGAAAATTAAATTGTTTTGCCCTTCTGTCAAGGTCTGCACATATATTCATTTTACTCTTGTTCTGTTGTTTTTTTCTTATTACTGTATTTCATTTGTCACAATATTGAGAAACACACTTACTGAATTTGTAAATAAATCAACATCTTGACAGGAGTGACTCTTCTTTTGGAAAATGTAAAACTTTTGTAGTCTTGTAACATAGCAAATGCCTGCTGTCTCCATGAGACTTGCTAATGTAACTCCTCCAATACTGATCATAAAACATTTTACCATGCCATTATCTTTTGGCAGAAAAAGTGTTACCTTTTCTGTGATGGATACCTCACTATCACAAACACATTTGAACTGCTTGCTTTTAAATGGATGACATCTCTCAAATGTATCAGAAACCTCTTATCTAGTAGTGGTATACTATTTGTAAAGGTGCATGTTACAAGTTCATAGGTTCATAGGTTCATCATCAAAAAGAAAGCCAAAGTACTCATCTGTCATTACCAAATGATTATGATTACTGAGTGGACCACATAAATCAGTATTGGCATCAATCTAAGGTGATATAAAGTTCAAGTATGTTGACTGAAACATCATCATTTTACATGGTGTTTACACCAGCAAAGCAAATAGTTGTAGTAGTAGTTTCTGAATCAGGTCATCCATAGCTGAGAACCAGATCTTTTTTTTTTTTGTCTGACTAGGACACCTTTGTTCTCACTGCCCCCAAGTAAGGGTCATATGTCATTCCAGCTTCCCATTTCTGTGATTTTAGTGAAATTATTACTCTTTTTTACTCACCTTTATTAAATTCTCAGTTAAGAAACTTGTGTATTCATAAAAAATAAAACACACCATATTAACACTTTTTTATTTACATACATTGTTAAATTACTAATCTTAAGCCCCTTAGAAAGGCAGTTATCATTTAAAGAGCTACCCATACAAGGGATTGTATATCAACTAAGAAACTCAGAATAACTCCTTATCACGTTATTGCCCACCTTTTAAAAAACACAGTTGGTAAAACAGTCCTAAGATTAGGACTGACAACCTGGAACCACTTGCCCTCACAAGAATGAGATGTAACTTTAAAAAAAATGGCATTAAAGAACACATGTGCTCATAAGCTACTTGTAAATGCTTTCAAGACAATGGATATTATTGTAAAATTTCATTATATTTAATGTTTTTATCATATAGCTGTAAATATGTAAATAAATACATAAATGTTGAAATAACTAAATATGCAATGTTGTAATGACTGTATATATCGTTATACTATATGTACTATGATACTATGTACCATTTGTTGTCTGACATATGTCTGTGAAACCATATTGTCTAACATATGTTCTGTACAATTAGAGGTACCTAGGTCATGAATGAAAAGGGTTAATGCACCAGTTCGTCCATCCAGTCCTAAAATGGAAATAAATAAACTGCAATCTCCTATTTGCATGTTTTCCATTTTTTTAAGCATTTGGGTTACCTGTGCCTTTCTTGTGCCAAGTGTCTATCAGGTAAAGTAATTTCATGTGATATCTCTCCAGTTGGCCAAGGTGCCTCGAGTATCAGTTGCCTGAAACACAAGAAACTGAGGAACAAGGCAAACCAATGGTTTCCATAGGAAATCACTATTTATGTGATTTCTCACTGTGGGCTGGCAGTAATTAACTTATTTTGGGAATTTTCTCCCTTTTTCAAGTTGTTGTGACCATGGAGTTTAGTATTTTTAAGTCTGGAGTGTAAGGTGGGGCTTGGCCCACACATCGGAGGATGTAGGGGAGCTTGCTCCTCCTCCTGCAAAAAACACAAGTTAATTTTTTTTCACACTTCTGTGTTTCAGGCATTATTTTTTAGTATTTCTGATGCTCAGAGTTTTGCCATTCATTGTTCCATAGTACTACCATTTCAAGAGACGAGGAAGCTGTTCATCATGTTCGCATCATTTTCAGTCTGTTTGGCTTTTTGCAACCTTTCAGGAAATCATTATGGCGGCAACTTATAAAGTGGTTCTTGTTCATCATGGCAAATGCATTGGAATCAGAAAACTTACTTTTGTGGTTGGGTTGATGCTGATCTTACTGATACCAGCAAAAAAGAAATAACAAATGATGGTCTTCAGAAATACATGGAAAGTTATTGGGTTTCCAATGGTAGTCATTTTAAAATATAGGAGTGAAAAGTCAGTGTAGATGTTGGAAACCTGGCAACTTTATTTATGCAAAATATAAGGGCTAAAATCTACCATGGGAATGTAAGGCTAGACTTCTTAAGATGTTCACAGATCAACAGCCTAGTAAGTATTTATAAACATGATGCATTACTGGATTTTTTTCCTTTTTCTCGATTTCTTTTACTTTAAGAGCCCTTGGTACATAATCTGTTGTTATATTAATATGTTTTCTGCCACAATATTTCATATAAATGGTGAGTCTTTCTTCATTAATTATTTCCGATGTGAGCCACAGTTCTTAATCTTGAATTGTAATTTACCATGCCTAGGAAACATCTTACTTCTTTTGCTTTTCAGTATGGTGACATGTTGTATATTGCCTTAACTTTATTTAAATTTGGTGACCCTTCTTTCCTTGAACATATAATACTATAAAACTCGAGATGTTATGTATTAAATGTGCATTTCAGTTTAATGTCAAAATTATTAGCATATTTGTAAAACTCAGCTTATAGAATCATTGTTTCTGTGTTTTGCCACAGGCTGCATCGTCAAAGAAAATGTTAACATTCTGAATGCATGGGAATAAAATGTTGTATTACACATCTGGAAATTTCTGAAACTGATCTTACAGCCCAAATTAAACTCATGTATCTTCTAAGACCTTTGTGATTAAAAATGTAGTTGTTATTCTGTTCTTAGGATTCACCTCCATTTGGTAGTAACCTGCCTTCAAATCCATTTTGCTAAAAACAGTAGCACCATTCAACATAATGATAAATGTCATCCACAGTGCTTTCCCTCAGGATGGCTTTATTTACCATACATATATCAATGCAGATTTTCTCCAATTTTTTCCATTATTATTATTATTATTTTTATTATAGAAATAACCGGGGACCCATCAAGGAGGATGCTCTGATGTATCTGCTATGTTGGCATTATTACAGTAAGGTAAAATAGACTAGACATGATTGATCCAATCTTTTGTGTTTGTTAATCTGCTAAAGCTTAGCATGTCTAAAACTGTTGTCAAGGCAGTCTGTCCCACTTTTTGGAAGTTACATTGCCAGTCTTTGAAGCAAGTTAGTTCCAGGAAAGACAGGCTACATTTTGTTAGTGAGGTGAATGGTAAGCCCTGTGTTATTTACGTGAGTGACAGGGTAGACTTTTTACCAAGTTGCATGGTCTTAAAGTTACCCTCAATGATATCTTGACACTGACAGACCATGTTGAGCCCTGGATATGAAATCATTTTACAGACCAAAACAAGCACCTTACTCCACCTGAGGACATCTGTGTTGTAGAATGTATTGGTCTCTTCATGGTTGGCTTATTGTAGTTTTATTTATTTCAGTTTGTTAACCAGGTAGGTGGTCTGTTCAGCAAACCCTTTCCAGGCACAACCTGGACTAGCTGGCACAAAATAAATACAGTGGCTATTAATACAGTTGTTGTTGTTGTTGTTGTGTCTTTCGGCTTATCCTGGTTAGGGGTCGCCACAGCGGAACTCCGGTCCGCTAATGTTTGGTAGTGGATTTTTACGTGCCGAGTTACCAGCCCTGATGCACAACCTTCAACGAAGGCACGCCCATTCACGTATGCCTCCATACAGAAGACGATCTAGCTGAGAATCAAACGGGACAACGTCTTGCTGTGAGGCGACAATGCTACCGCAGCACCACTGCCGCGGGTTTGGTGATACATAGAAATCAAATATGTATCAGTACATTGAGACAATACTACAAATAAGACATGCAAAGTAACTGTACAAGTGTACATAGATCATATGTAAAAGTAAGAAGTTATAGTACATAGTATTCTCGTGTTATAATTGCACAGTTGCAGTGCATGTGTTTTTTGGCATAGGCATGGTATGCAATGGCTAACCATTCAGTCTAACATCAAGAACTGACTAGTCATTGTCACAAAAGCACAGGCATCTGGTATCCCACAGCAGTTGTTCTATTAATTTAGTTTTGAATGCTTCCAGATTGCTTTGCTCCCTAGCTACTCCTGGAAGATTATACCAGCCTGATGAATCCAGCTTTGAGAATGCATGTTTTCCTGTTGTTGTCTTGAAACATGGTCCGATAAGTATTAAGCCATCTTCCTGACTGTCTCTCAGATAAGAGTTTGGTTGTTTAATATGTAGTTTAGATTTTAGAGGTAGACAAAGTCCCATTTTAATAATTTCTATATCTTTGAACCAAGTAGCAAGGTCGTTCTTTCATTGATGGGTAGCTACTTGAAGCATTGGAGGAAATAGCAAAGATGCATATTTGGTTCTGCAAGTAATGCAAATCTACAGATCTTATTAAAAGTAACAGTACACATGTTATTTATATTTGTGGTAGAGTGAAGAGCTATTAAAAGGAAACCATGCTCAGTATTTGGGATAAGTATGTTTATAGCTTTGGTTGTGCACATACTGGAGGTGAGAAGGTAAGCTTGTAGCATAAATTTAGTTATTTAAGATTTTGCTAATATTATCTGTATGGTTTGTTAATAAGAGAGTAGGGTCCAATGTGATCCCTGGATATTTTTGCTCTGTTATGAGAGTCAGTACATTGCATGATATGTCAGTTATTGTCAGGTGCAGAGTTTTAGCAAGCTATTATGGGATGCCAATTGAGGTTTATTTATTTATTTGCAGTTTGTTTACCAGGAAAGCCCACTAGGCCATTCAGAGCCTGTTTTCAGTGGAGGCCCAGGGAGAAAAGATCCTCATTATGTGAATAAAAGTAGAATTATATACATAGGTAAAATACAACTCAGAAACAATTAGTTTACAATAAAAAACACATTCAGTAATCCAGTGTTTAAACAAGTGGAAGTCACATTAGAGCATTTTTTATGTGATTAGAGAAAATCTCTTCAGTACATGAATAAAAGTAAAATTATATACATAGGTAATACAACTAAGAAACAATTGGCTTACAATATAAAAACACAATTAGTAATCCAGTGGTTAAACAGGTAGAAGTGATATTACAACATTTTTGAGGTAAGTCGAGCAGAGAGGAAATTGGGTAAACATGGAGTAGAAGTACTAGAATATCACTAAAGTTAGATAATTTAAGGAGGCTGAGTGCAAGTACAGTTCCAGATGGAAGCTAGATAATTGCGCAAAGAAATTTTGAAATGGGCAGGATTCTTGGTTGTTCTAATTTCTATGGGTAGGGCATTCCAACTTTTGGCTAGAGAGTAGGAGTAAAGAAGTCGGTCAGGTTGAAGATTTGGTTTGTAAACCTGCAGAAGCTGCTGATTCTTAAATCTGAGGGCCCTTTTTGGGAAGTAGTTAGTGAATATTGAGCTAAGGGCAGGTCAATCTGAAGGTTTAAAGACCAATTTGTGTACTATAGTTAGTTGCAGTTAGTTGAGGTAGTTTGGTAGTTCCAGCCATTTTAGGGAATGTAGAGCAGTACAGTGGTGGGTGAAGTTTTTGGAATTATTTGCAAATTTGGCAATTTTGTTATAACAAGTCTCAAACTTGGCCTTTAGTGTAGTTTGAAGGTTTGTAAGTAGAGGGGTGCCGTACATAAGAGAGGGGAGTAGGTATTTAGTGGAGGGACTGAGGAAGTGATTGTGCCTATAGAGGATTCCTAATTTCTGATTTTTTTGGGATATTGTGTTGTATGTGAATATTACATTTTAGGTGTTCATCTATGGTGACTCATGGCAGTTTTGTGTGGCTAACAAGCCCTGTTTGTGCCTAGAGAATAGATATTAAAAATTGTTTTATCTAATGGGGTTGATTTCCTAGAGGGTGAATAACATGATTTTGTGTTTATTTGGGTTAAGGGTAGGTGGTTATTGTATATCCAGGATCCAGTGATGGAAAAGGCTTTTTGAGTTTTGAGCTGAAGTTCAGAAATAGAGTCAGCTGAACATACAATGGCTGAGTCATCAGCATATTGAATTAGGGATCTGTGGGTCAAAGAAGAATGACAGTTATTAGTGAAAATGCTGAATAGGAGGGGACCAAGTATGGAACCTTGAGGGACTCCAGTGGAGGTGTTAAGGTGAGGAGAGATAGAGTTTTGCCATTTGACAGCATGTTGCCTGTCATTTAATTAGCTTGAGAACAAGTTGAGAGTGGTGAGGTAAGTTCGATGTTAGAAAGTTGTAAAAGTAATAAAGGGTGGGAAACTGTATCAAAAGCCTTTGATGGATCTAAGAAGAGGGTACAGACTATTTTCCCAGCATCACGTGCTCTGTTAACAGTATCCAAGAAGGATATGAGGGCAGTTGTTATGCTATGGCCAGGTCTGAAACCATGATGTGTACGACACAGGAGATGGTTGTGAAGAAGATATTGCATTAGCTGAGTGTGAATGCACTTTTCCAAGATCTTGGAGATAGGAGAAAGAATAGCGATTGAACGAAAGTTGGTGATATCAATGTTTCTGCAGCTTTTATGAAGAGGGAGAATGGATGTTTTCTTCCATAATTTGGGTACATAGGTTTCCTGAATGGATCTAATAATAAGGATACTTATAGGGAATACAATGGCATCTGCTGCAAGTTTTAGATATTCGAGGGGTATATTGTCAGGAGCGTTAGAGCAGGGTTTGAGCCTGAGAAGTAGTCTTTTTATAGTTGTGATAGAAATGGGATTGAGTGTGAGGGTGTCCTGGGTATAAGGGGTGCATGTCATCTTAGGGAGGGTAGTGGGAGTTTTAGGTGGAGCTGTGTTACTTATGCTGCTTTTTGCATGGGGAAGGCTAGCAGTAATGTCAGCTATAGAATATAAAAAGAAAGAGTTAAAGAAAGAGGCCATTTCTTGAGGGGGGTTGTCAGGATGTGGGTTGTTTTTTGTGCCTGGGTTCAGCAGTGATGTGATGGAATTTCATAATTTCTTGGGTTTTTGTTTATGGTTAGACTGCAGTTTAGAATGGTATTCCTTTTTATCTTTGTTGACTAGTTTTTTTACCTGATTATGAGAATGTTTAAATTTTATTAGGTCTGGCTGGTTTCTACTGGCTTGTTATTGTTTCCATATTTTATCTCTGGAGTACATCAGATCTTTTGTGACCTTGGTCAGCCATGGTGCAAAGTTAGTTTTGATTCTTTTCATGTGAATGGGGTGCTTGGCTATTTAGTGTGTTAATGAACATTGTATTAAAATAGTTGATGTTATCAAGAGGGATAGTTTTTAAGTTGTGCCAGTTTATCTTTTTTAGGGTATCGACAAAGGTTAGTGGGCTAAATGCAATCAGGTTTCTTATTAGTTTGTATTGGTATTGATTTTGGTAAGAGGAGAGGCAGCAGTGGATAAAAGTAGGGAGGTGGTCTCTCAGGGTGTTTGGAAAAGTACCTGCTTCACATATTTTATTGGGGTCTGAGACAAGAATACATCTAGGATAGATCTTGTGGTGTTATCCTTATTTGGTCTAATTGGGGTGTTTATGAGCTGTGTGAAGCTGAATAGATTAATCTTACAGGGAGGGAGGTTGGAATTGAAGTTTGGCCAGTTGATATTTACATCACCTAGGATAACAGTTTAATTTCTGATATTAGTAGACATCTAAGCAAGGATTTCTTCTAATAGGGGTGTATTGTTGCCAGGGGTAAGTAGAGAACTATGATACACAGATGTTTGCAGTTGTTCACTTTTAGGAAGGAAATAAGAATTTTGTAATGTCTTCATATCATGTCTTGGAAATGCACAGCCAACTTGATAATGTTATTCACAATAAAACATCAATGCTTATGATGATAACAAGAAAACGTATACACACATGTAAAGCCATACAGATCTGTATATTCACATTTATGTACATCCTGCATATGAGCCATCTTTAGCACTTTTTCTCCATAATATCATGGCTTTACAATGAACTAATTTGCACATATCACACATGTGGTAATGTATTCTATCTCTTACATATACATTTTTGTATACTGAAATCCTGAAAGACTAAAAGTTTGAAACTTACAAGATCAAACCCAAATGTTTGAATCTTGTAAGCTCGAAAGCACACAAAAAAATCCTGTTTCTGCAAGGGGGGCAACCCCCCTGCATTCCACACAACCCCTCTACTTATATATTCCAACTGTGAGATCACCCCACAGTGAGAAATGATCAGTTTAGTACACAGTTGTAATATTCTGTGCAGTTATGTTAGCCTTATCCTGTAGGGGAATATTAGATATCCTTCTATTCACTTGCACCAGTATTCTTCACTTGATGGATATCCCAGGCAGATGGTTCCACAACATCAGCTAGTATGCAAAAGACTTTCACCACTGTAGGGTATATGGTACGTCTGGCATAGGCCTATTTGTACGTAGGCCATAAAACGGACATACGCATGTACCATCCTCAGAACTTTTCTGCCCTAGTCAGAAAGCCAGCTACTGAATGTCTGTCTTGCAGTTTCCAGCATTTTTGCTGCTGTTTTCTCAGGTAAGTGCCCCAGTGGGGAATTTTTTCTTTCTTCCTTTTCATTATGTCATCCAGAAAGGGCAAGTCCCACTATGGAAGACAAATTCCACATAAGGACAGACAGTGCCTCTTCTGCCTAGCCCCCAATCATGACCATAGGTTGTGTAGTATTTGCCAGTCCTTTGTTCCAAAGACCCTTAGAAGCATGCTTAATTCCTTAGCTTTGTATTTAGAAAACCAACATCTTTTAACTAAACTTATGGAGGGTGACCAGGAGTCTGATATGGAGCAAATGAAGCATAAGGACAAAAACGATAGGCCTATGCCTTCAGCTGCACCTCTGCCATCTGACTTCCCTCCCAAGGTGCTTGTTGACCCGGAGTTAAGTGGGATCTCTGGCTCCGAGTCGCAGGCCAAACCCATTTCTGAGGTCACCTTGCCTTCAGCTGCAAACATGTCACTGGATGTTGAGCAGATGTCTGACTTGGAAGTTGAAGGGGAACCAAGGTTTCAATGAGATGAGGACCCTAGGGGGGTTAGCTTGCAGTTTTACTTCCAAAGTCCCTGAGTCTAAGCCGTCTGATACTAGGCTAACATCTGGCCCTCCAACCCTTCAAAAATTAGTGTCTCCAGCTATGAAAAAGCAAGAGACAAACCATTTACCCACTACTAAAGGGGCCCCTTCTGAATGGCAGGCCTTTTCCCAAAATCTTTTCCAGGCCTTTATGACCCTCAAACAGACATCAGCAGTGCTTCCTCCTTCCCCAAAACCTCAGTCCTCTCAGAAAAGAGTTAGAGATCCTGAATCTTCTGAAGATTCCTTTCCTGAAGAAGACTCCTTAGATCACTCAACCCAGATACCATCTCCTTTAGAATATGTAAGTCCTAAAGAGGAGCCTGCAGGTGCTGAGTCCCCAGTGAAAAAAAATTCCTTTGGGAAAACCATCTTGAAAATGGGGGAGCACATTAAGTGGGAGACCACCCAAATTTCAGACATACAAAAAAAAAAAAGGTACTACCAACTGATACAAATGGATTTCCCTAGTTCCTCTACAGTTCCACCTGTTCATCCAGCATTTCTGGATGCATTTCACCATGTCTCTCAAAATCCAGACTCTAAGGCCCCAGCCCCTAAGAAGCCTGATCATTTTTATAAAGTCTCTGAGGGCTGCAATTTTCTTTTCAAATGCCCTTCAGCAGACCCAGCATCTATTTCAGTGGTTACTAACAAACCTTCTGGGATTCTCCCTTCTACCTCCCTTTTGCCTTCGGACAAGGAAAGTAGAACCTTGGAAAGACTAGGTAAAAAGACCTACACCTCAGTAACTTTAGCTTTCGGGGCTATAAACTACCAGACTCAAATGACTAAATATTCTCTAGAATTGTTGTCACAGGCTACTGCTGCCATCTCAGACATCCCTGAGTCGGAGGGAAAAACCTTAGCCCTGCCTCGGTTGGGAACCTCTTTTCAAGTGGCCAAACATTCCAAAAAATGCAGCTATGATGCTGCTGAGGCCTGTGCTATGGCAGCTGCAACAGGGTCTCTGCTTAGAAGGTTTTCCTGGCTCAGACTTCAACCACTTCAAGATGATTTCAAATGCAAATTCATGGGGGGGCGGAGCCTAGATGGCCAACTGAGAACAGGGAATTTTGAGAGCTCCATAAACTAGTATAATAACATAGGAAAAATGTATTATTTTCAAGTTTAAAACATCAGAAATCTATAAATAAACTACTAAACTACATAAATATCAATTTTGGTGGAGATATACAAAAGTTTTCCTGTCATGTAACTTGGAGATATATTGAGTCACTGAATATGAACAACTCAAGGAATTCTCATCCAGATGCTGCTTTGAAAACAGAACTGCAATTGATGACATCTGCCTTACAGGAACTATCTTTGAAGATGGATGGCTTTAAAAATGACTTAGAAAACCTCAAATTAAATTCTCAAAAACAGACTGATGCTCTTAGTAACTATTATAGCAACACCATACAAAATAACAAATATAAAGACTTCCCTAAATGACAATGAAAGGAGACTCAAAGAGGAAGAATTACAAAACAAATTTCTGCTTAAACAGAATACATGCCAGCTTAACAAAATAGATGACTTAGAAAACAGAGAATGGAGAAACAACATAAGGATCTTTGGTCTGCCTGAAAACACTGAAGGAGTAGAGATTATTTCATTCTTAACAACCTGGATTCCTGAATTTTTAGACTTGAAAGAGGGACTTTCATTTGGAATTGAAAGGGCACATAGAGCACTGAGGAAACTTGCTTTTAACTCAACAAATACTCCACCTAGATCCATAGTTATAACATTTCTTTCATTTCTGGACAAGGAACTAATATTAAAATCTGCTTGGAGAAAATCACCCTTAAAATACAATGAAAGCCTGATAAGCTTTGACAATGACTATTCTTCCAGAATACTAGAACAAAGGAAACATGTCTGGCCAATAATAAAACTGTTGAAACAAAACAACACAGCTGGCCTTTCCAGCCAAGATAAAAATATTTTTTGCCAATGAAATGAGAGCCTTTAATGACTTAGAAGAAGCTACTATATTCATAAAAAACAACAACATAGTGTCTATCCCAGATGAAATGGAATGGATGGCCCCTACTCTTAAAAGAATAAAAGAAACACATCCTTGGACTGATGCTAGAAAGAAGAAACAAAAATCTGATTCCAAGATAGCTGTACCAAAAAAATAACTCTTACAACTACATCTCTCAAAGTATCAACTGATATGGTACAGCACTTGTCATCTATTTTTATTTTAAAAAAAGGAGGGATTCTTAAACAACTGAGAAATAGTAATGATTTATTCAGAATGTTCAAAGAGTCCAATAATTCTTCACAAACAAAGGTAGGTCCAGATGGGTTACTATTTGCATTATATATATAACCCAAACAAAGCAACATATAATACAAACATAGAAGTTTCTATCCCCTACTTGAACTCAGTGAATACTTACCTTGTTCATTTTTTATTGATTTTACTTATAATAATTTAAGTAATTAATTAACTAATTCAACAAGGTACCATTCATCAGAGTTCAGACTCAAATGTAACAAATTAACATCATATATAATAGCAGTAACACTAGAGTGTTCTGAAAAAAAATGCTGTCATGGAGACTAATGCCTTCTTTAGTTAAAGTTGTTGTCTTTTGGCTTTTCCTGGTTTAGGGTCGCCATAGCAGAACTCCGGTCCGCTAATGATTGGCAATAGATTTTCATGAACGTCGATGTGCCAGCTCGACATTCAACCTTCAACAAAGGCATGCCTATTTATGCATGTCTTTCAAATGCCCACCCAACCGCAGGGAGGACATGCAGACTCCACACAGAAGGCACTCCCTGCATGATTTAGAAATGTCATGTATATCCTGGTTAAATAATAGTAGCAAACTCTTAGTACAAATGTCATCATTATTCTGTCTAAATATAGTTAATATCAATTATGGCAGGTATCACAGCTATGAGTGCTGTTTGATCAATCCTGATATAGTGTGCCTGGATGCAGCTGTGTCTGGCAGCTAGTACAAATGTCATTATTATTCCGTCTAAACATACTTAATATCAATTATGGCAGGTATCATAGCTTCGAGTGTGTTTGACTAAGCCTGACATGGTGTTGGGATATTTTGGCAGAAAATGGTTAGTTTGTTTGTCCGCTGAGTGAGAGGTGGGAGGGCTGGAGGAGTGTGTTGTCTCTTGTTGTGGTGGCTTGTTGGGAGTTTTTTTTTTTTTTTTTTGACTGCTGCCTTGCTGAAAAGGAGGGAATTTAGGCTTGAAATTGCAGTGAAGTGAAGCTCTCCTTCAGGTGCATTGCGGGCCTCTGGCATGCAGTACACAGACACAGAAACAGATGCTCCCAGCTTGCTATGGTAATGGAGACAGAGTGACGATAATGCTTAATGGCTCTGAGGATCCTCCGAGATGATTCTCGGCAATGACGTTTTTGGTTTAATATATATATATATATATATATATATATATATATATATATATATAAATATATATATATATATATACACATACACACACACATATGTATATATATATATATATATATATATATATATATATATAAAATAATAAAAGGGCTGTTTTAAACCACATGTACACATATTAATGGTCTCCCAACACTTTGTTTAGCTCATTAAGTTGATTCTTGATAAAAAAATAAATAATAAGCGCAATTTTATATTTAAAATGTATTTTGGTCCAAACACATTAAGGACTTACATAAGAGTAGAAGTCTGAGTTATTGTGAAAGACTAAGAGCACTTGGTCTTGTGCAGTACCCTTTGCACAGGTCTGGGAGGTGAGCTTGCTCAGACGTGTTGGGCATATGGGGATAGCTGATTCTAGGGGTGTTTGGGGTTGCTGGGAAGTGCTAGAGAGTCATCAGATTTCCTTCATGGAAATATCTGTGGGAATGGAAAGTGTGTTGAGTGGTTCACTGGCAGAGTGGCCACTGCATGGAACAGGCTTTTAAAATGGAACAGGACAAATATTGGTTTGAATATTTTAAGAACAGCCTGGAAACACACCACATGAACTAGTGAATAATATTCTGGCAAAAATGGATGGGTATTGTTGCCCATGCTTGAAGTAGTGATATGTGTGTATGTAAAGATGGAAATGTGCTTATAACAAATAAGAAACTAGAAGGGTCTCATAATTTAAAGTCTATGGACTGTATAAACATGCTTGGAAGGAGCTAATAATAAGAATAATTTATTTATTTATTTTACATTTTACTGGGAAAGTCCGACTGCATATAAGTCCATTTTCAGCGGAGGCCCGAGGAGAAAAGCTCCAGTATGCAGAGTACAATTATATTAGGAACAATAGAAACATTTAGAGATAAGTATAATTTGCAGTTTTCAGTAGGGTTACAAACATAGATAAAATATAGTAGACATGGTCAGAATCATGCAGCTTCAGTTTAAGACAATAATGCACGCAGTTAGTCTTCCAAAGAACTAAGCAACAGCCAAAAAAAAACACACACACACAATAGTTATGTAATGTATGATTTTAGTAAATCTAGACATAAAATATGTAATCGTCATATAAGATGAAGCATTCTGCAGAACTTGTCATAAATGACATACACTACATTGAACATCAAGGGGGAAGCATGATGATTTTCTTATATATATATATATATATATATATATATATATATATATATATATATATAAATATGCACAAGTCAAGTAAGTACTTTAACTTGAATTGTAGTTTTTGTAACCCATCTTGACTATATATAATACTTAAGCGGTTACCAAGGTAACTAATGTTTTATACATGACATCAAGCTGACAAGGTTGTCCAAGAGAAACAATAGGAGCCTGAATTTGAAATGTCACAGAATGTAAAAATCACATTCTGAACAAATAGCATTAAAATGACAATAGACAGTTTAATAACATGGGCTTATGTATAATAGCACTACTGTTTTAACTTGTCATAAATGACATACACTATATTGAACATTAAGGGGAAGCATGATGATTTTGTCATATAAGTAAATGTGCATAACAAGTCATATAATTGCTTTAACTTGTGGTTTTGTAATACAGCTTGACCATACATAATACTTAAGCTGTTACCAAGGTAACGTTTTATACATGACATCAAACTAACAAAGTTGTTGGGAAACAATAGAAGCCTGAACTAGGAATGTCATAGAATGTAACAACCACATTCTGAACAAATAGTATTAAATTGACAATAATCACTCAGTTTAACCTTTGCGGATTATACAAAATAAAATGTTACCATTTAATCTAAGAACTTTCAGTATATGCCATAAAATGGCAATTTATGAATATGGAAAGGGAACTTGTAATCATTAATCACAATAAGTGAATTTGTTGTTTTTAACCTATAATTTCACTCATTTATAATAAGAAATGATCGATATGAAAATCCTTATGTGTTGGAAATGGGGGAAGAGGGATGCACTGATAATTAAAATGCACTAACTTTCATCAATGTTTACATAAAACAAACTTGATACTTTAAGTAAGTTAGCAACAAAGTGATTACTTAAATGCTGGCAAACAATTAAATATACCTTCTGATATATCTAGTAAAATACATTGTATTATAAACATTAGATATACATATTATTACCATCTATTTACATTAAGTAATAAGTTTTGAAGGACTTCATCAATAAGGATGAATATGTTAAATAACTGTGTGCTATAATCTTTTACTGAGGTTTTATATATGATACAGCCTACTTTACTATGAATTACTCTCATCTATCTTTCATGTAAATATTAATTGCTTATACAATACATAGACATTTGTATTGTATTAGAATTCTTTCTAATGTACAATAGTACTATATCTGTTCAAAATAATATAAATATTGCTTATTCCTATTACAAATATTCTCCATATGATAATTCAATTTATGGAGCTGAGATGTTCTGGATTGTCAAGGTATGGGTGATAATCTGATGGACTTAGGGTTTATCCATCAGATTAGGAATGATTTTCATTCCATGGCTAGTGCGGATCTTAGTTTTGTTAACATTTATTAATTTAAATTTATTTCACAAAAACATTTTAGTATGCCTGACCAAAACATTACTTTATTGGTAAACACTCAAAGTATAAAACTGATCAGTTCCTTTAAAAGCTACAGCATATACTTTATAGTTACCAGATGAAAATGTTTAATAGTCACAATAAAATAAAAAATGCATAGTCTAAATAACCTAAGATGGATTTAACTTTATTATCTTTAAATACCAATGGCTTAAACAATCCTAGCAAGAGATCAAATCTACTGAAATATTTAAAACTGAACAAAGCACAAAATGTCTTCCTTCAAGAAACTCATTTCAAAACAAATGACAATTACAAATGGAATCCTAAGGAATATATGATATTGTCGCAATCCACTTATAAGACAAAGACAAAAGGGGCAAGAATTTTATGGAAAACAAATGTGATTAACCCAGAAATCATTTATAAGTATGAAGATAAAGAAGGCCTTGTGGCATTAGTAATAGTTAAATATAATAACAGAATATAGACCCTAGTCAATCTATACTGGTTCCCAGGTATTGGATCAGGAACTGTTAAAAAAAACTTGGATTTCATTTCCAATAATTATAAAGGAAGCTTAATATTAGGACAAGATTTTAACTGTATATTTGATATTTCTGAAACTACAAATAAAAGACTGCTGCATTCACCTGCTGTATCAAAAGCTTTAAACAAGTGGGCAGAATAATTTTATCATGTAGATACTTTCAAATTTAAAGAAGATAAATCTTTGTTGTTTTCCAATAAAGATCACAGATTTGGTACTCAAACTAGACTAGATGAAATATTTGCTGCTCATGACTTACACTCTAAAATCATTAATTTCTCAGTCACTCCCTGCCCCTTTTCAGACCGCAATTCATTGATACTAAAACTTCAGAATGGGTACAAACCATAAATCTTTAACTCCAGAATTCCAGCACATATAACTAAAATTAAAGAGTTCAAACCCTGGTTATTATCTGAATTACAGTTCTTCTTAGATATTAATTTCACCACAGGGATAAATAAAATAATGATATGGGACTCATTAAAAGCTTACATATATGGTAAACATCTAACTTGGTATAAAAAAAATCAGAGAATGGGATTGAGAATTATTAGATCTACAATCCAAACTTTTGTCAGTAAAAGCTGAAAAAATCAAAATCATTTGGAGATGAAAACGAAAGTAGAAGTATTAAACAATAAATACAATAAAATTCTTACACATAAAACTAGTTTAGCTTTAGAAAAACTAAAAATTAATACCTTGGCCACTTCTCCCAAATATCTACATAATTTATCCACAAGAATCAAAATACAATCAAAAGCTAATAACATTAAAAGTATCTTCCATGAAAAGAAAGGGAAAAATGTCTTGGATATAGGTGGCATTCTTGATGCCTATAGAAATCACTTTATGGAACATTTCCAAAAAGAAAATATACATATCGATCAATTAAATCTAGATGAAAAATGTTCTAATATAAAAAAAATACCAGAAAAATTAAAACTAGATCTGCAAGCACCCATATCCTACAAAGAAATTACAGATACAATAAAAGAGGGTCAAAATAATAAAACTCCAGATATAGATGGCATAATTATGGAAATATATAAACTTTTTCCTTCAAAGATACTATCCCTCTTCCATAAAACTGTATTAGAAATTCAGTCACAAGCTTTAATACCACCCTCTTGGAGATATTCCTTAATCACACCAATCCTAAAGGAAAACAAATCCCCAAACCTCTGTACCTCATATAGACCTATATCATTATTAAATAATGACTATAAGATATTTATGACAATATTAACTAACAGAATGAAAATACCACTATCCAAAACAATAAATAATGATCAAACTGGATTTATATATCATAGAGACACACATGACAATATTAAAAGGTTAATTTCTCTTATAGATTATGCTAATAAAGAAAATAAACACTCATAATTGGCTTAGATCTAGAGAAAGCCTTGATTCCCTAAATTGGGACTATTTATTCAAAATTCTGGTGTTATTTGAATTTCCTCCTTCCTTTGTTCATCTACTAAAGAATATATATATATTTATATATATATATATATATATATATATATATATATATATATATATATATAAAATGGGTCTACTACAGTAAACCAACAGTACATAACACCGACACCCACAACACCGACACCACAAGAACGAAACCGCAAAAACACGAAAGTTCACATGCCTGACAAACCACAATCCCGACAGTTAACAAAACAAAAAGTTTGTTGTTCCACACAACACACACACAGCACAAGCACACCAACAACCTAAAAACCTACACTACACCTTACACACAACTATCTATGCACTAACCTTAACCCAAACCCTAACTCTAAGGTCCGTCACTATCGCACACTTACCTTACCCGCACCCTAACCCTACCTCACTTAATCTGCCCCTAACCCTTAAGTCCCTCACTATCGCACACTTACCTTACCTGCATTCTAACCCTAAATCCCTCACTATCACACACACACCTTACCCGCACCCTAACCCTAAATCCCTCACTAGCGCACACTTACCTTACACGCACCCTAACGCTAAATCCCTCACTATCACACACACACACCTTACATGCACCCTAACCCTAAATTCCTCACTATCGCACACTTACCGAGTCGTGCTCACACGTTTCCCATGTCGGTGTTTTCGCTGTCGGGATTATGAGTTGTCGGTTATCTGCTCCGTCGATCTTCTGGCGTCAGTGATGTGATTGTCGATCTTCCCAACTTTTGGTCTAATGTAGGGAACCCATATATAATATATATATATATATATATATATATATATATATATATATATATATATATATATATATATACACACACAAATAATTTAGCGTGTATGTTAAGCTAGGTCCTTTCACCTCTGAATCTATACATATAACAAAGGGTACTAAACAAGGATGTCCCATGTCACCGATTCTATTTGCTTTGGCTATTGAAATATTGGCAGATTTAATATGTAACAATGCTAAAATCAAAGGAGTAGCTGTTTATAAATAATACAATTCTAAAGTAATGCTCTTTGCTGATGACATATTATTAACATTATCCAATACAAAAGAGACATTAGAAGAATTAGATATTTTAATTGACACATTTTGCAGGACTTCAGGACTCCATTTCAGTAAATCAAAATCACAATTTTTATTTTTAAATAAAAAAAAGAATTGCAGACAAAGGGAATCACATTATAGGAAAACAAGAATCTACCTTAACATATCTAGGAATTGAGTTATGCAAGGATAATAATGAATTAGTCTCAAAAAACTACAATATCATCAGTACAATTAAAATCTCTATGGAAAAATGGAACAAAATAATATTAACATTTGAAGATAGACTACAGTTAAAAAAATGGTTTTACTACCCAGGATTCTATATATATAGCTTTGGCAATACAACTGTTACCAGAAAGGAATATACTCAAAAAAATAAACTCATGCCTAATAAAACTTTTATGGTTTCCCAAAAGAAACAGAATAGCTTTAATACATCATATCAGACCATGGAAACAGGGAGGATTAAACTTTCCTGAGATAGAAACATATATAAAAGCATCAATATCTAAAACAGTCACAGATTGGATAAGTCCAAGTTATTCCACAAATTGGAAAGAATTACTAACTGTAATATCAATAAATGAATTTGATTTACAAAAAAATTTCAAATAACAGATGAAAACAATTTGCAATGGCACATATCATGTATCAGTATACAATATAACATAACTAAGCCCACTAAAACTCATATGATTAATTATTACATTGACTCATTTAGGAGAATTATTAATGCAAATATATATGCCTCGGCGGTAATGTTGTTACCTCTCAGCAAGAGGTTCTCCCGTTCGATTCTCGGCTGGGCTTGGGACTGCCTTATGTGTGGAGTCTGCATGTCCTCCCCACAGTTGGGTAACGTTCGACAGATATGCGTGTGTAAACGGGCATGCTTTCATTGAAGGTTGGGCGTCGAGCTGGCACCTCGGCATTTCATAAAAATCTACTGCCAATCATTAGTGGACCAAAGTTCCGCTGTGGCGACCCCTTACTGGGAAAAGCCAAAAGACAAACATTAATGCAAATATATATTTAAAAATCTGGTTTGATCTTTAACACCATTCATAGTTACAAAGAGCTATCCACATAAAATATACAGAGAAATAATTAATTCCTGGGAACAGAAAGGATTTGTTTGTTGGTTTCAATGTATCAAAGAACTAAAAGTTCTGGATATGCAAAGAATAGAAACAACATACAAAATTCCACAACAAGATTGGCTAACTATGCAAAGCATTTTGATGTATTTGCAAGATTTATGTAGAATCATTAGTAATTCTTCATTTAAAGAAATACCTAAACTTACAAAATTCCAATATGAAATCATATATAATGATTATGACATGGGAAATAGTATTTCGAAATTTTACAAGATATTGATCAATTATAAAACAACATCCAAATCCTCATATTGGAATTATATAACAAAAGGACACTCATTACAGCTAACTGAAGAAATTAAATCAAATATTTTATTATCAATAAAACATACATCCTTTACACAATACTGGAAAGTTTTTAATTGGAAATGCTTGCACAGAGCATTCTTAACACCAGGTAGAATTACTAAAATTAATTCTTCCACAAAGGGAATATGTTGGAGGTGTAAGCAAATACACAAATTAGATTGGAATCACATTTTTTTCGACTGTGTTAAAATTAAGCCATTTTGGAATGGTATTAAAAACTTTTTACAAGCTTTATTTAATGAATTGTTTAACTTATTTAAAGCTCTAGTATTATTAAATGTGTACGAAGGTCCTCATTTGAATGAGTCAAATATGTATCTAGTATGGACAATACTTGCAATCTCAAGGAAGTGTATAACAAGAAGATGGAATACAAACACAATACTGACTTTGGAAGACTTCTACAGCCTACTGAAGACCACAGCATTGTTGGAAATTAAAATTAAAGAATTAAGAATTCATCCTAAGCCATTAATTAACAATCCATGGAAAAAAGTCTTATCATTGATTGACACTTTTCAATATCTTAACAGATACACTCTGATAACTGGATTATTATACCTATAAAGTAATTGTATATATTGAGCTCTGTTATAGTGTCAGGCTGATGTATATAGGGTACATAGTTATTAAGATGTTATATATAAATACTATGGAATTTATTAAACTGTATTTGAAAAATAAAAACATTTTGAGGAATCAAATGCAAACTCATGAATGCCCCTCTAAATAACTCTTCTCTGTTTGGTCCTGCTACTGTGGCATTTTTCAAATCCCTACAAAAAGACCAAAGAATGTAACGAGTTAAAACATCTACTAGTTTTGCCAGTGCCAAGGTTCCATAGGAACTTTCCTTCTAAACATGCCTTTGTCCATAGCCGCTCCCAGCACCAGAGCAGTATATCTTCTAGGGGAGGAAAGAGAACTCAGAGGACCAGGGTTCCTCAGAACCCTCACCAACAAAAGCAGCCCTTTCCTAATAGAGCAGGGAGTCTGTGACTACCCTGCTTTTGTTCCCTTCTCCCTCTCCACCCCTCCCTCCACCTCTCAAAAGCTCTCAGGGTGTGGAAAGGCATTGCTTAAGACAACTAGATCCTTTTTCTTCATAAAAAATGGATATTTTATATTCTGGCAATCCACTCCCACCTTTCAGGGTGCCCCCAACCCTCCAAAGATCAGCTACTTCTCTTCCCAGACCTCCTTTCAGACCTCTGCTTACAGGGCTCCATTCAAAAAGTCCCTGCCAATTCCAAGGGAAAAGGATTCTATTCAGGTATGGCACTGGAGGCTAATTCTGGACTTGTCCCCCCTCAACACATTCTTAAAGGTCCCTTCCTTCAGAATGCTTACTCTTCAGACACTTTTCTCTCTGCTCCTTCTTCAGGGTCTCTGGACATAAAAGCTGCCTAACTGCACATCCCTATTCACCCACATTACAGGAAATATCTGTGATTTTCTCTGGGTTCCTGGCATTTTCAATTCTCTGCTTTGCCCTTTGGCCTGTCTAAAGCTCTGAGAATTTTCACCAAATGTTTTGTTCTGGTCATTGCCCATTGCAGGCTACTAGGGATCCAGATATTCCCAAACCTGGATGACCTAGTCTTACAGGCCTAGAGCCCATACATCCTGCAACACAATCTTCAGACCACCATTTCCCTACTGGGAAACCAGGATTTCATAATAAATTACAAAAAAATCTACCCTCTCTCCATCCAAAGAATACATTTTCCTTGGGAGCAGAATTCAGACACACATACTAACAGTATCTGTACTCCCACAAAAAGAAGAGGATCTTCACACTGTCTTCCTGTCTCTTCTACCTTTACACCACATCACAGCCAGGGAATTCCTCAGAGTACTAGGGTTCATGGCCTCTACCATTCCCATGGTACCTCTGGCAAGACTGCACATGAGGAAGCTCCAATGGTTCTTCAGGTCTGTTTGGACCCAACATTCACACTGTCTAGAATTCCCCATTCCCCTGATCCCATGCTTGAAAAAGGAAATTCTCTGGTGGTATCAACAGGTAAACCTAAATCCAGGACTACCTCTCCACCCTCTGGATCCAGTCCAAGAACTTTACACAGATGCCTCAGACATGGGCTGGGGTGTGGCCATAGGAACATACACTGTCCAGGGAAGGTGGTCCCTCACCCTGGAAAAGGGAATAAATCAACATAAGGGAAATAACAGCTTTGCTTCTGGCTCTTCAAACCTTCAGACACCTTCTTTGCCCAAGCCAACTGACATTGTTCACTGACAACATGACTGTGCTCTGGTACATGAACAAGTAGAGGCAGACCAGATCCTGCCTCCTTTGCAGGTTGGTCCTCCTATTATGGGACTTCCTGGACAAGCACAACACGACCAATTAGGCAGTGTACATTCACTCCAACAGAAACCTTGTGGCAGACTCACTGAGCAGATCCTGGACTCAATCCCACAAATGGATGCTTCACAGGGATGTGTTCCAGGACATGGTCCACCAATGGGGTACTCCGAAAGTACACCTATTTGCCTCCCCTCTGAACAGGCAACTTCCATCATTTTGTGCCAGTCCCAAATCCTCTGGCTTGGAAAATGGATGCCCTCTCTTTCTCATGGAAGGGGATATTTCTCTATGCATTCCCTCCCCTTCCTCTAATACCAAAAGTCCTGTTCAAAATCAGGCAGGACCAACCAAAAATCTTGCTGGTCATTCCCTTCTGGCCAAGACAGCTCTGGTATACCCTTCTCCTTTAAATAACCCAGGGCCATAACCACAAGTTACCCCACAGAGTGGAACTTATTCACACAGAACAAAGGATCTCTTGTTCACCCTCACCTATCAACTCTGGGTGATAGAGTTCTAATTCCTTTTAGACATCTTCCTTTTGCAGATGTGCTCAGGGTTTTGCAGGAGGCCAGAAAACCCAACACTACAAAATCATACATTTCCAAATGGAAAATATTTTCTTTATGGTGTCAATCTAAGGATCAGAATCCATTAACCATGGATATTCCAGTGGTTTAATCCTACTTGTGTGAGTTGCTCAATGCTGGCTTGACTTATTCATCAGTCAAAGCCCACATGTCAGCCATATCTGCATGTCTGCCCTTATCTCCTACTCTTGCCTCCAGGTTCGAGGTGAAGCAGTTCCTTAAAGGTGTCCTCCACATTAGACCTCCCAGGAAACCCATCCCTCCTTCCTGGGACCTCAACTTTGTACTAGAGAAATTAACGTTGACCCTTTTTGAACTAGCAGCATCCGTTTCCCTCAAGCATTGCACCTGGAAAACGGTCTTGCTGGTTGCCTTGACTTTGGCAAGGAAAGTGTCAGAACTCCAAGCTCTAATGGCTTTTCCCCCCTTTCTAGTCTTTCATAAGGACAGGGTGTCTCTGAGGACTAACCTGTCCTTTATGCCAAAAGTGGTTAATGAACTCTCTCAACCAATCCATCCACCTCCCCACCTTCTTCCCCATCCTACAGAACTGCAGTGAGAAGATCCTGCATTCCTTGGACACTCATAGACAACTGAGATTCTAGCTGGACAAGACTTAACCCTTCAGGAATTTTGACCATCTCTTCATTAACTTCTATCTCAGGGCACTGGGTCTCCCTGCTTCCAAGCAGTCCATTTCATACTGGATCTCCAAAACCATCTCCTTTTCTTACACTAACCATGGAATGACTCTTTCCTCCCCTGTAAAGGCCACCTCTACCAGAGCCATGGCTTCTTCCAAGGGTTTCTTCACAGGTTTGGATAACAGTGCCATTCTTGAAGCAGCCATCTGGTCTACCAGACATACTTTTACCAAACATTACAAATTGGAGTCTATCTCCAAATCCAGAACTGGTTTTGCCAGAGCCATTCTCCATGGCTTCATTGAGAGCTCCTCTACTCCTGCTGCCCCCCTTCCTTCTTAAGCTTTGGTACTCTCCCTCAAGTGAAGAATACTGCAGTAAGTGAATAGAAGGACATAGTAAGGTTGTGTAAAATCATACCATAACCATAGATGTCCTTCTCTTCACTGCTGCAGTATTTTATCCATCCCACCGTCCCCATGGGACCGTTGTCTTACCTAGATGCACACACCACTTAATCCTTAGCCAGCCTTTCCTCCTGGGGCATTCAGTTCTGAGGATGCTACATGCATATGTTCATTTTATGGTCTTTGTATGACTCAGCCTACACCAGATGTACCACGTACCCTGCAATGGTGAAAGTCTTTTGTATACTGGCTGATGTTGGGGTACCATCTGGTGGGGATATAGCTCAAATGAAGAGAAAGACATCTAGGGCTATGGTAAGATTTTATACAACTTTACTTTATGGAGAAGTTGCAGAGAAAGGTATTTATGGTCTTAAGGGGGAAATACATAAATATGTTATGAGTATAATCTGAGTGAACTAGGGCTTTTTTGGTTGGAAGCAAGATGCAGAAGTGACACGATATAGGCATTTAATATGTTGAATGAGTATGAGGGAAGGAGTACTCTGTAAAGAAGAAAGATAGATGTGAGGAGAGGTCATCATGTATAGATAGTGAATTTGAATTTTATTTCCTATATAAGAAATATTCAGTGGTAGGGTGGTAGGTACAAAATCTGCTGAGACATTTAAGTCTGTATGGGACAGGGGTGTAATATATGAGTATACAATTCTAAGTAATTGGCACCTGTAACCTATGTATCTGTTCAGGCACTTGTAGCACATCTGGCATTCTGTGTAATGGGGCAGTCTGAAGTATATGTTCTTCTAGCTACTTGACTTTGACAGATGTTGCTCGATGCCAGAAGTAACTGAAAATTAGTAATTTATCATTTGAGAAATTATTACACTTAACTTAATCCCTCTGGTATCCTGTCTCTTAAGGGTAATTTGTTTTAGAAGTGGACATAGAAGTTTTATTTAGTTTTAACTGTAAGCAGGATTTCCTAAAAGTTTGGATAGGTATAGTTGGAACACTTCTGCAAATAGCAGGAGAAGAAGCCCTGAATGTTTATAATATACTTAAGTTCTGAGAGGAAGAAAGAATACTAAGATGATTAGGCTAAAGTCTCGGAGTTATTGTGAGTTTAGAAAGAGTCTGCTATTTATTCTTCACAAGGGCACACAGTCTTTTGATACATACTGCTGAATACCTGAGTTTCTTGGCTTCTGCTACATACCTACAATCAACTGTATTACTAGCTGAGGTAAGTACAAACTTGTGTTAAAGATTGTACTGCATTTCATTTTTCTGTCTATTTAATTGTTTCATTGAATATTGTGTCTGTGTCTCTCTGTAGTTATTTATTTTTCTGTTTAATTGTTTCATAGAATACTGTGGTCTCCCTCTGTCTCTGCAATTAGTGGGGGCTATTGTGTTTCAATTCATTCATATTCAATGTTATACTCTTAGCCTCGAGGGTTTCTCTGTATTTATAAGTGTTAGTCACATATCTTTGAATTTATTACTGCTCAATTTCGGAGTTGTTTGCTTCTGCTACATACCTACAATCAACTGCATTACTAGCTGAGTTAAGTGCAAACTTGCAGTGTTAAAGATTGTACTGCATTTTATTTTATTTTTCTGTGTATTTAATTGTTTCATTGGTCTGTGTCTCTCTGTAGTTATTTATTTTTCTGTTTAATTGTTTCATAGAATACTGTGGTCTCTCTGTCTCTGCAATTAATGGGGGCTATTGTGTTTCACTTCATTGATATTCAGTGTTAAACTCTTAGCCTAGAGGGTTTCTCTGTATTTATACGTGAGTCACATATCTTTGAATTTATTACTGCTGAATACCTGAGTTGTTTGGCTTCTGCTACATACCTGCAATCAACTCCATTACTAGCTGAGTTAAGTACAAATTTGCAGTGTTAAAGATTGTACTGCATTTAATTTTTCTATTTAATTGTTTCCTTGAATATTGTGTCTGTCTCTCTGTAGTTATTTTTCTATTTAATTGTTTCATAGAGTACTGTGGTCTCTCTCTGTCTCTGCAATTAGTGGGGGCTATTGTGTTTCACTTCATTGCTATTCAGTATTAAACTCTTAGCCTAGAGGGTTTCTCTGTATTTATAAGTGAGTCATATATCTTTGAATTTATTACTGCTGAATACCCGAGTTGTTTGGCTTCTGCTCCATACCTGCAATCAACTCCATTACTAGCTGAATTAAGTACAAACTTGCAGTTAAAGATTTACTGCATTTCATTTTTCTGACTATTTAATTATTTCCTTGAATATTGTGTCTGTGTCTCTCTCTATTTATTTTTCTATTTAATTGTTTCATAGAATATGGTGGTCTCTCTGTCTCTGCAATTAGTGGGGGCTATTGTATTTCACTTCATTGATATTCAGTGTTAAACTCTTAGCCTAGAGGGTTTCTCTGTATTTATAAATGTGTCACATATCTTTGAATTTATTACTGCTGAATACCTGAGTTGTTTGGCTTCTGCTACATACCTACAATCAACTCCATTACTAGCTGAGATAAGTACAAATTTGCACTGCTAAAGACTGTACTGCATTTCATTTTTCTGTCTATTTAATTGTTTCAATGAATATTGTGTCTGTGTCTCTCTGTAGTTATTTATTTTTCTATTTGTTTCATAGAATACTGTGGTCTCTCTCTGTCTCTGCAATTAGTTTTCCACCCACCCTCCTGTTCGTGTTTTGGTATTAATCTTGGTGGCTTTGGAATTGCCCACCCTTCCTGTAAATTTGTGTTTGAACACTCCTCCTGGGTCTATCTTATTTGCTCACTCAACTGAGCACAGTGAGATCATATTTTTACTTCAGACAATCTTACCAATCCCATCTATTCAGCTCTACCCCAGCTCTATTCCAGTCTAGTGTCACTAGCTCACTCTACCTAATACAGAGAAAATATTTGTGAAGGGCAAGCCACTTAGGTCCTTAATTTTGAATTATCTTCTGTTTCTCCTTTCTCCCTTTCCACTTTCCAAAAAAAAAAATCTAAGCTTGTTTCCTGCCTCTCCTGTAACTAGTCTAGTCCAGATACAGATTTGCTGTATCTAGGACTGTTTGTAAGCTTCTGAGCCCCCCATGCCTTTCTGTGTTGAAGGGAAACCTTCAAGCTTATCAGTGGGAGTGGTAAGCACTAAGTAGCCTATCTACCACGAGAGTGGTTTCTGGCCCAGACATTGTAGCTTATTGGCCATTTGGCAGTTTTTCGATCTCTTTCAACTTACTGGTTTAAAAGCCCACGTTTGCGCTTGTTTACCATCTTTTCTGTAACTAGCCTAGTCCAGATATAGATTTGCTATATCCAGGACTGTTTGTAAGCTTCTGAGCCCCCAAGCCTTTCTGTGTTGGTGGGAAGCCTTCTAGCTTATCAGTGGGAGTGGTAAGCACTAGGTAGCCTATCTACCACAGGAATGGTTTCTGGCCCAGAAATTGTAGTTTATTGGCTGTTTGGGCAGTTTTTCCATCTCTTTCAACTTTCTGGTTTAAAAGCCCACATTTGCGCTTGTTTCCCACCTTTCCTGTAACTAGTCTAGTCCAGATACAGATTTGCTGTATCCAGGACTGTTTGTAAGCTTCTGAGCCCCCCAAGCCTTTCTGTGTTGGAGGGAAGTATTCCAGCTTATCAGTGGGAGTAATAAGCACTAGGTAGCCTATCTACCACAAGATCCAGGTATAGATTCTTAGTTTTTGCACTTGAATTTGCTTATTCGTGCTCAGTACTTGTTCAGAACTTGTTAGCACTAAATAAGCTACAAATTACTACAGCACTCAACCTTCCTCTTTACCTAGAGGAAAACAGTTTTTGCACTTACTTTCCTCACTTGCTTAAAACAGCTCTTATACTCACTTTCTTCACTTGTCTAGAGGAAAGTAGTTTTTTATTCAGGCATGTCCAAAGGTCAGCTCCCAGTGTTCACTCCTGTCTATCTGATGAATCTGGACATCTTGGAGCAATGTAGCAATTGCCTCATGTACACAGATAACCCTCTTCTCCTACCAACCAACACCATAACCTGTGAGAGATGCACTTATCTAGCCAAACTGGAGGTAAAGCTCTCTCCAACTAAGACTGAACTTGACAGTCAAGAGCAGAAGGTAAACACTTGCACCATACCACACTCATCACATCGTCCCACTAAACCTACATCGCCAAAGTCCACACATAGAAACACAGAAACATTTGTGGGCGCTCTCAGTAATAATCTGCTCAAGCAACAGAGACCTCCAAAGCAGTAACACAAGAAACCTCCACCCCCCCCAGCACAACCCAAATGACACATAGCCCACAGACTCAGTGTGCCACTCAACCACAGCCCAAAAGGCAAAACAACGTACCCAACACACTAGTCATAGGTGACTCTATAGTCAGGCACACTGATGTCCCACTCACCAGGCTAAACAAGGAGAAGGTTACTGTCAGCTGCCTGACAGGTGCCAGGATCTGCCACATAACCCACGCACTCAGGTCACTCCACAACAAGTACAAATATGACTCTGTCATTGTCCATGTAGGTGTGAATGACCTGAGATGTACCTTCCCTGGACTACATGAAAAGAGACATGGAAGAGCTCTCCAATCTTGTAGCACAGGCAGGTATGACCCTAGCCCTGAGTAGCATCCTGCCGTCACCCAGAATGATGCTGCAGTACAAGGACAAAATGATTCACTTCAACAATTGGCTAAGCTTCTGGTGTCATTCTAAGGGGATCCAGTATCTGTTTTCCTGGGACGACATGGTCGACAGACCACGATGCTTTGCCAGAGATGGCCTACACCTGTCACCCTTGGGATTCCGAATACTAGCTAAGGCTCTTGCTGTCCATATAATGCCTTTTTTAGGCAAGATTCAAATGACAAATTCACCACCATAACAGGAATAGGCAAGCAAAAACTGAGGGTAATGCTACTTAATGCTAGAAGTCTAAACCTCAAAATGCACTCCCTCGAGGCACTCCTTAAAATGGAGAACATCAATATTTGTGCATTGACTGAGACCTGGTTCAAGGGTCCAGAGAGCACCCCTGCATTACCAGGCTATAACTCATACCACACTTTTTGGCCACCTAACCTGGACCGGAACACCAAAGGGGGGAGGTATGTTCATATTTATTAAGGATATCCCCACCTCCAGGCTAGTTACTCAGCATAATGCATCTGAGGTTATCCAAGTGCAACTAACTCTGGGCAAAACTACAATCCAAATTGTAACTTGCTACAGATCCCCCATCATGCCCCAGGATTCCCACTCCTCTTTTCCTGGTATACTGGAAAATGTTAGGGTTCAACCAGACACCCTAATAATGGGTGATTTCAACTACCCCACCATTAACTGGGAAAACTACTCATGTACCAACTCCTTCGCTCAATGCTTTCTGGAAATCATAAATTCCAATGTCCTGGATCAACTTATCCACACCCCCACCAGGGACAACAATATCCTAGACCTAGTCATTACCAACATGAGTGACCAGTGTTCCACACCTGAAGTCAACTCCTCTTTTGTCAGATCCGACCATAATTTAATTACCCTAGATATCCACATCCTGCCCCCACCCCACCCCCATTAAGGAAATCATGGTAAAAAATTTCTCCAAAGCCAACTTCATGCTCCTTAAGACAGAAGTGGCAAACTTCATGACACCCATGCAGATGGACAATACAGTTATGCCTACTGAATCCTACACAAATGCACTCTATAAGCACTTACACGAGTAGGATTGTGCTGTCCCAAACAGAACCAACATGCTATCCTCCAAAAAAGGAAGCCAATCTGGTGGTCCCCTGCCATAAACAAACTCTACAACAGAAGGAAGAAACTGTTGCAAAAGAGAGTAAAATCCCATGAGTGGAGGAGTTCCCTGGTCAGCCTCAGTAAGAGGCTGAGCTCCCTTATAAGATCCTCCAAAGCTAGCTATGAAAACAAAATTGCCACTGATTCTGGGGACAAACACACAGCATTCTATAGCTATGTCAAGAATCTCAATGGCAACACCCAGATCTGCTCTGAGTTACAGCACAATGGCATGAAAATTACAGAACCAACTGATATTGCCAACGTCCTGGCAGATAGGTTCAGTGCTAACTTTACCCCCCCCCACCCCCCAAAGGGCCCATATCTATACAGGAATAATGCAGAGTCCCTGTAATTACAACTATGCCGGTAAAAGCTGCACTCTCTAAAGCCAAACACACAGCATCCATGGGACCGGACAACATCCCAGGCTGCGTTTTACATGAACTTCAGAACGAACTGGCTCCCCACCTAAACACCATATTCAATCATAGTCTCACATCAGGCTTTGTGCCCACTGAATGGCACACAGCAACAGTTATCCCACTCCACAAAGGGGGAGCCACCACTGATCCCAGGAACTATCGCCCTATTAGCCTGACGAGCCTGGTGTGTAAGGCCATGGAATGTATTGTCATGGAACTCATAAACAAAAACATTGGTAACCTCCAAACTCAGTTCAGGTTTTTGAAAGGCAGATCATGCCTCCTGAACCTGATTGACTTCTTTGAGGCAGTCACCAAAGCTGTAGACGAGGGTAAGGTGGTTCACACAGCCTGTCTTGACCTTGCCAAGGCTTTCGACACCATCCCCCATTCTGGAATTATAGCTAAACACAATAAACTAGGTATAAATCCTTACGTCACAAGATGGGTTGGCAATTGGCTCACTGACAGAACCCACACTGTAAAAGTTGCAGACTCCAAATCTGACTTCAAACCAGTGACAAGTGGAGTACCACAGGGTTCAGTCCTGGGACCTCTCCTGTTTGGTATCTATTTCTCTGAAGTACAGGCTAACACAGAAGGCCTTTGGCTAATGAAGTTCCCTGATGATTGCAAACTAGGAGCCATAGTTGAGTCCCCAAATGATGTGGACATCCTACAGAAGGGCCTCACTGAGACAGATGCCTGGTGTCAGAGCCATGGCCTCAAGCTGAATGCCAAAAAGTGCATTGTCATCCCCTTTGGTAAAATCTCTGTACCCATGAACTACCACATTGGCGGCAGTCTACTTAATGCCAAATGTCTGCTGAGACCTGGGGACCCAAGTGGACAGTAGTCTCTCCTTTAATAATCACATCACCATAGTAGTCAGGATGTCCTTCTACATGGCACACCTCATCACAAAAGGGTTCTCATGTAGGAAAAAAGAGGTCACTGTTCCCCTCTACTTGACACTCATTAGACCCATTATAGAGTACAGTGTCCCTTTTCGAATGTACCTCACAAGACATCTGCAGCAGCTGGAAAGGCCACAGAACTACCTCACAAAGAGGATTACTGGCCTCAAACAGATGCCCTACACTGACTGTCTCAAAAAATTCCAGCTTTACTCCGTAGGATATCGCCTACTCTGAGGTGATCTCTGCCTAACATATAAAGCTATGTCAAACCCAGAGCTGTTGGACATGCTACACCTAAAGAAATCCCAATTCCTCCAAGCTACACGCTCTAGGGACCTAAACCTTGTTACCACAATAAACAGGACATGCTGGAGGGATAGATTCCTGTCCCAGAGACTTCCCATACTCTGGAACAAGCTACCCATCTATGTCAAGCAAAGTTCCTCATTAGCACTCTTCAAGAAAAATCCTGATAAGTGGATGGGAAATAGGAAATACATCCTGGGTATCACTTCGGTGGCTCTGCTCGACAGGGGCTCAGGAAAATAACTTTCTTGGGTGGCGTAAGCCAGGGAACCTTGTTGGCTAGGCTTACTTAGGCCCTTGGGCTGATAGCCTAGTACCTACCTATGAACCTATGAACACTTCTGAATTAATGAATCAAGCCAAAGAATGTGTCAGTTGAATACTATAAGGCAGCATTTGCCTTTTTCATCAAAATTCCCCATTTGGAAATGTCCATGCATCTGTCACATTGCATTTCATGACATAAGACTTAGGACATATAGGCTCACTCTTGTCCCAACCTTACATGTTTCTCCTTATGATAAAATTGAGTACTCTCCTGCAAATCAATTAATATCTCAGACTTCACAATTATTTAATGACTGCTGCTGTTCTTAGCAGTTAATGCAATTTAAAAAAAAAATAAAAATTTCAGAAAACAAAGTATATACCATCCTATTTTCCCCATGAAAAGGGGATCTTGATAACTTAGCAAGTCTATACAGTTAACAAGAAGATAGGCCATAGCAAATGTATACACACATGTATACACAATTGTATACATATGCACAGAAAACAATATTTGATAGGTAATATTATTTCTTAAATGCATCAGATGCAAAGTATGCTATGTTCAGACAGCATATGTAATATGCAGTGAGTTGCCTTGCAAAGCCAAGAGGGTGCATTTTTGTGAGGGTACTCACCATAACTAGAGACATTTGAGTAACATGATCATTGCTGCACTAAGTGCACAGACCAATGAGATTTAATCACGTGTGTGAGGGTACTCATCATAACTGGAGACATTTGAATAACATGATCATTGCTGCACTAAGCACACAGAGCAATGAGATTTGATCATAGCTGATCATCAGTCTTCCAGACAGATTTTAAGATTTGCTAAATTTGCCAGGATCAGGTGTGAGGTTCGCTCCTATTCCCAGGATGTTAGATGGAAAGTTGGCTGTAAGGTATAGAAAACCCTATCACCTTCAGTTCTTTTCTGGAGCAAGAAGTCAGCAATAAATCTGCCTAAACCTCATAGTCTCGCCTAGTAAAGTTGGGAATCAAAAAAACTTAGGTAAGCTTAGCAGCCCATCACCTAAGCTTAATCATACAATACACAAATACAGTCAGAATATATTAACATCCTTCCACCACAGTGCTGAAGACCTGCACTACACTAAAAATATCCTCATTGCTAGCAAACACAAGCTTATCAACAGGCAGTATATCCTCAATAGAGAAAATGCAGTTATCTAAGGAATGGTGTAGTAAAGAGGAGAGGAATGTGGGTGAATGTTCCTATTGCATCAATGATTATTTTACTTAAAATCTATAGCTCTGTCAGTACTCTCACACAGCTGTGCTGTGGTTATCATAAAGATCATTGCTACAGTTCATTCATAAAAGACTGTTATTGATTTCGGACCTGGGTCGAGAACTACAGCACACTCTTTAGTACAACATAAGCAAAACCAGTCCTACTTTTAGGCTACTTATCCAGTTTGTAAAGTCTGGAAAAGTTAAGAAAAAAAATTCTAAGTAGCAAACTTACAGATGTTTTGAGATTAGACATGCCTGAAGAATGCTGCAGTGGTGGGCAGGTGCCATTCTAGAGGGTTCAGTTATTTGACCAGCAAGCTTTCATATGGTAATCTTAACAGAAGGTTATGCAACTTGATAGCCATTTTGAGACTGTCTGTTCAGATAGTGGTCTACCCTGCCTCCCTAACATAAAGGAGACAAAAGTCCGATTAGTCTAAAGTCTTCACTATTGTCAGAAGTATATCTAAGTTGTTTATGAACTATCATGGTGTGCACATTCATCTTGCATTTATTCCATGAAATTGCCTGAAAAACATGGAGATCAATGGAATGATTTAAGGACATCTCCAAGGCCACCTTAGCATGAAAGAGGGATTAGTTTGGAGTACCAACATTTTTTTCCATAGAAGATTGTATACAGCAACCTACAGTTCAAGACTTACATTTTTGACATCCATCTGGTTGAAGTGGTTACCAAAAAAATTGTTTTCAAGACAAGCATCTGAGACCAACAGAACTGGCAGACTGAGAAGGAAGGCAAATTAGTTTATTGGCTGCAACATTCAAATCCATGGGAGACAGTCTCTTTTTATGGGGGGCTCAGGTGCAGGTCATTTTCCAGAAACAAATTTCCAATAGACTTGGAAAACACTGGAAGACTGAAAGGCAGTTAGGCTGCAATTGCTGAAAGCTGCATTTTAGGAGATTAAGCTAGGCCTCATTCTGATAGTTCAGAGAGGTAGTGTTGCACTTGAGGAACAGAAAAGGTTGTAATATTTGGATAATTCATACTGCAGTTCACTGAATTTTTTTTTTCGTTTAGCTTAGTGTGGCTTCCACGTGTTGGGGCTTCTATTCCCCTGTAGTATAAAGACCACCTGTAAACAGAGAGTAACAGTTGTGTAAGTTACCATAACAGCAATTGTTCAAATGATCACTGCTGCAGTAGCCTTAGCTATATGGGTTATATCCTGACAGGGATATAATAGTGAGTCAGCTTCCAAAGATTCAGGCCACCTTCCATGTGCCCAACTGTCAAGTAGTTCCAGCTGAGCTGACTAAAAGACAGTTCTGGGCATGAAGCCATTCGATGTTTTCCTACCAGTAGAAAGAGAAACAACAAGAAAATAGATGCCCACATTCTGGCATAAAAAGCACACCAAAAACAAGGCGGATGGAGGGTGGGAGCTGCTTCTGCAGCATTGATCATTTGAACATCTACTATTATGGTATGTTCAGCTTACACAACTGTACTATGTTCATCATATTGATCACTGCTGCAGTAACACTAGCTCTATAGGTAGATTCCCTTAGCTAACTACATTTGGGATGTGGAAGGAGAAGAGTCCTGGAACCCCTGGAAAATGGTCCTGGCAAAGCTTGATCTGGACCTAGGAAAGGAATCATGCTTATAGTGCTTTGTAAAAGTATGTACAGAGGACCAAGTATCAACTACTATAATACTGCTAGAATCCAATCCTTTCCAAAAAGCCATAGATGAAGCCAAGGCCCTGGTAGAGCAGGGTTTGACTCTTCCTTGAGTAGATTTGTTTTGGTGAGTATAACAAAAGGTAAGGCCTTAGACGGCCATTTGAAGGTAGTCTGTTTTTACACAGGTTAACCTTTCTTTTTACTTTCACAAGAAATATAAAGTTGATCTGAAGATCTGAAAAATTTAGTTCTGTCAAGATAGAACCTGATCTGTCTGTGGATCTTCAAGGTATGGAGTATCCCTCATTTTTTTGTTTCAGGAAAGAAAACGGGAAATGGATAGTTTGCCTTAAAGTAAACTTCGATACCACATTAGGCATAAAAGAAGGATTAGTTCTCAAAGACAACCTGTTCCTATGGAAAATGAGATGGGGTTGACTCACCATAACAGCTTGCAACTCAGATACCCTTCTTGCAAAGGTCAGAGCAATCAGTAAAAATGTTTCCATGTTAAAACCCTCAAGTCAGACAGATTAGTTCTTTCAAATGGAAAAAGTGTTAGCTTCTCTAACACAAAATTAAGATCCTAAGTAGGGGCCACCAGTTTACTTGGAGGCCTGTTAAGCAAAACCCCTTTCAAGAACATTTTGAAATCAGAATGCATTGAAAGAGGAGGATCCATGGGCAGACATGCTGAAATGGAAAATAAATGAACCTTGACAGAGGAATAAGAAAGGCATAGGATAGTAACTCACACAAATATTGTAAAACTAGTGAACAACTAGCCCTGAATAGCTGCTAATGATGTTGCTGGCACCAACTAAAAAACGTTTCCATTCACTAGTGTATGATTTGCTAGTAGCAGGCTGTCTTACCTCAGTTAATACCTGCTGCACATCTTTAGAAACAGGTGCCTAAAAGGAATTAAGACCCTATCATCCAAGCAGTCAACCGAAGATGATTGATGTTGAGATGTATCAAACACCCTTGATGTTCTTCGTGTTTCACTGTTGCAGTCATTAAATTTAGGTAGTCTGCTGGCAGGTTGCCCTCAGTCAGCCTGAATAACAAAGTCTTGGGACCTGCGTCAGTTGCTGTCTCCTCTTCCATGACGTCAGGTCATCAGGGGTATAAAACATGCAGCCGATGCCATTTTAATCAGTCTTTCTTGCCTGAAGCAGAAGCAGTTTGCAAGTGCTGGTCGGCTGACTCCTGAAATTTTTGTTTTCAAGTTTCAGAACCAAAGTCTTCAAACTAAAGCTAAGTACCCATTGGGGAAACTTTTTCTTGCTCCTTACCGATGTCAGTAAAAGTTAATAATTGTATTACTTGTGGGAAGCAAATACCTCATAAGGATTTTCATTTGTACTGTATTCCTTGCCTAAGCCCTGATCACAATGTGACTTGCTGTCAGTTTTGTGCTAAATTTAACCAATGCACTATTAAGCGTCGGTATATTTTTGCTTCTAAATGTCCTGAAATGTCATTGGTTAGCAATCCGACTACCGGAGTTCACAAAAAATGCAAGGAAAAAGACAGAGACAGACCGTCGAGGTCCAAAACCGACGAGGAAGCTTCTCCTAAGCCTGTCGCCGGTTCACCGGTACTCAGTGAGGCACTTTCGCAGCCCCTAATTCCCGCTACTTTTGAGTCACAGGCCTCTACTGAGACCCATTCGGAGTCCGGTATGCCGTGAGATTCTGCAAGTATTGAACCTGCGGATGTCTCTCCCTTGGATGGGTCCGGAGCCGCTGAGCAGGCACCGGCTTCTGAGGGTGTTTTCAGGCCTCAACATTTGTATATTAAACCGATGCGATCATCAAAAACAAGGCCAAAACCAACTTCTATGTCTAAAAAAACGACGCATGAGCCATGTGCTCAGGCCCCAATGCCTAAAAAACAAATGATCAAAATGGCTGAGGATTTAATTACCTTGATCAGGAGTTCCCACCCCCCACCCCTGCTAAGAGGCCTAGGCAAGGCACTGATTATGAATCTTCAGATCAGGTTTCCATTTCTTCTGATTCCTCTTCTGATCAGGAATTTGCTATTCCACCTTATGAGGACTCTGATGCAGAGGAATCCATCCCTTCTGCTTCTCCTCCTGCGGATTTCTCTTTTGGAGAGACTTTGCGCACTTTAAGGGAACATTTTCACTGGGAGAGTCAGGACTTCTCAGAATCTAAAAAGAGGGTTAGGGATTTTCTTCTTCTTCCTCAGCATAGGCCTTTGGCAATACCTCCTGTATTAGACATTGTTGATTATGTGTTCTCGGAATCAAGCATGGCTCCTGATTCCCTGCCTCCGGCTCCTAGTAAGCCAGACAGATATAACAGGGTTCCTGACTCCCACAAATTTCTTTTCAAAAATCCTGCTGCTGACCCTGAAACTATTTCTCAGGGTCCCAAGGGTGTTAAGGTTTCTACAGCCAAAAATCCTACCCCTTCTGATTGAGATTTCAGGGCGCTGGATAGATGGGGAAAGAAGTTTTATACGTCTGCAACCTTGGAAATCAGGGCTTTAAACTGCCAGTTTCATATGCTTAAATATCAACAGCATGTTATGGGCTTACTGAAACAGAAATTGATGTTGATTTCTGATTGTGTGGAAAATAAAGAGTTACAGGATTTATTGCATTCAGCAGAACAGGTTGGAAAGCATACTTTGCAATGTGGTTTTGATTCCTTGGAGGCCTCTTGCAGGGCCGCCATAACTGGATCTGTGATAAGAAGGCATGCCTGGCTCAAGGAGCAAAATCTGCCTGATCATGTTAAAGCTAAATTGTTGGATGCCCCTTTACAGCAGGACAGTCTGTTTGGTAATAAAGCAGAAGAGGTTTTAAAGAAAATGGAAGACAAAGCTAAATCAATGCAAACTGTAAAAGATTTCTTGCAAGTGCAGCCACCCAGGCTCAGTAGACACTGGCCTACTAAGAATTGGTCCTTTCCTGTGTCCAACAGAGCTGCTCAGGGCAAACCCAGACACTCCAAAGGCTCTAGATATCAATAACAAGGATCTTAAAGGTCAAAGCAATGGTGTGCCTCCAAATCAGGAGGTAACAAAGCACAACCCTACAGTAAACAGTCTCAATGACTTCCCTCTGCCATCTCCAAGCACTTATCCTTCAGCAGCCCCCTTGGGGGGAAACTAGCACTTCATGCTCAAAATTGGCATTTAATTACCCAGGACAAGTGGGTATTAAACATAGTATCCCAGCGGTACAGATTTCATTTTAACACATTGCCAATTGCCAATTCCAAACGGATGGCCAGATCTGCCACCAAACCAGTGGGCAGAGGCCCAGAAACAAGTCATATCCCTCATGGATATGGGGGCTGTTCAACCAGTGGCAGAAAAGGAAAAAGGACAAGGATTTTAGTCAAAACTTTTCCTGGTACCTAGAAAAGACAAATCATGGCATCCAATTCTGGACTTATCAATTCTAAATGCGTTTCTGGACATTCCAAAATTCAAAGTACTGACTTTACAACAGCTACTGCCTATGCTAGGCAAGAATGCCCGGTTGGTAACTCTAGACTTAAAAGAGGCATACCTGCATATCGCAATAAGGGAATCTTGCAAAAGATACCTCCGCTTCAAAACAGGCTTTTTGCATTACCAATTCTCTGCACTGCCCTTTGGCTTATCTACAGTGCCCAGGGTCTTTACAAAGTGCCTGGCACCAGTAATTGTATTTTGCAGACAAAGAAACATTCAAATTTATCCTTACCTGGACGATTGTCTCATACAGGCAGAGGACAAGGACACTCTTCTTCAACATCTGGCATTTGTAAAAAGGATTCTAGCATGCCTAGGATACACCATAAACGAAAAGAAATTACAACTGGTACCCTCTCAAATAATTACATTCCTGGGTGCAAGCTTGAATACAACTGCCCAGATAGCTTACCTCACACCAGACAAACAAATTCAATTGACAACATACTTCAAACAAGTGGCAACAAAAACCCAGCTATCTGCAAGACAAATTCTGCAGGCTTTGGGGTTCATGGCATCCTGCATTCTACTAATTCCATATGCGAGACTGCATATGAGGAAACTTCAATGGTATCTTAAAAGCTTATGGAGTCAACATTGTCACAGCCTGGAAACAATGATTCCTCTCATTCCCTGCCTGCAACAGGAGTTTCTTTGGTGGGCAGAGGCATGTCACCAGAACAAGGGACAGTCATTCACTCTACCCCCTGCCACCCAAGCCCTAACTACAGACGCATCAGACTATGCTTGGGGGGTCCATCTGGCAGGGAGATGAATTCAGGGCAAATGGATCCCAAACCAAATGCATCTACATATCAACCAGAAAGAAATGCTAGCTGTTCAGAATGCTCTGACAGCCTTCAAGGACTTCCTTCATCCAGGACAACTACTGATAAAGACGGACAACACCACAGTTATGTGGTACATAAACAAGCAGGGGGGCACCCACTCCTACCCGCTTTGCACACTAGCCATGGTCTTGTGGAACACAGCCTTGACTTACCAAATACATCTTCAAGCTCAATTCCTGCCAGGAAAGCAAAATACCCTGGCAGACGATCTAAACAGAAATCTTATGGACCCGCACGAATGGAAACTGGATCCACAAATCTTCAGCATGTTAACACAAAAATGGGGGAGCCCAGACATAGATCTATTTGCCTCTCCCCAAAACTATCAGTTGGACAAATTCTGCACAAGAACTCATCATAAAAAAGCATGGAAAGTGGATGCTCTATCCTTCAGCTGGAAAAACCTATCAGTCTGTGCCTTTCCCCCTCTGCCTCTACTCTCCAAGGTCTTACTAAAAGTCAGACAGGAAAAACCAAAAATGATTCTAATTGCTCTGGACTGGCCTCACCAACACTGGTACCTGCTTCTAAGGAATATGTCACACCTTCCTCCGTGGTACTTGCCTCAAACACCTCACCTATTGTCTCAGCAGAAATATCACATTCTGCACACTCAGCTACAAACTCTGAATCTTGCAGCATGGCTAATCAACTAATTTCACCAACCACATCTCTCAATAAACCTGTGATGGATGTCATTTTGGAGGCCAGAAGGCCTAGTACTATAAAATCTAAAAAAAGAGATTCTGTGCTTGGAACCAAGTGCAAGTAAAAACCACAGCAAAGCCCAATATTCCTCAGATTTTGCAATACTTAACTGAGATGCTTCACAAGGGCCTATCTTTTTCTTCAATAAAAATACATGCCTCTGCCATCTTGGCTCATTACAACACAGAGCCTCCCCTCTTTTCTCATCCCTGCTAAAACAGTACCTCAGATGGGCCAAAATTTTAAGGCCTCCAAGAAGAGCGCCAACTCCTGCATGGGACCTCAACTTTTGTGCTGGAAAAACTCACCCTACCTCCTTTTGAACCAGCAGCTACTGCGGATATAAAATTTATTTCTTGGAAGACAGCCTTTCTTTTGGCAGTCACTTCAGCTAGAAGGGTTTCAGAACTACAGGCTCTCATGGCAGTGGAGCCTTTTATTATATTTTACCCGGACAGGGTGGCCCTCAGGACCAATCCTTCTTTTATGCCTAAGGTGGTATCCAGTGTGGCTCTTAACCAGACCATTCACCTGCCAACTTTTTTCCCAGATCCGCAGAACAAGGGGGAGCGGATTCTGCATTCATTGGATGTACACAGACAACTAAGATTCTATTTAAACAGGACAAAATCTCTAAGAAAGTCTGAGCAACTACTGGTGACATTTGCTGCAGGATCAGAGGGGAAGGCTGTATCAAAGCAGAATATTTCTAAATGGATAAGCCATTGCATTCGTTTCTGCAACTTGCATCATGGTAAACCTGTGCACAAGGGGATCAGATCCCATTCCACCAGGGCTGCCTCTACTTCAGCAGCTTTTCTCAGAGGGGTCCCTACCAGAGACATTCTAGAAGCTGCTACTTGGAGCTCAGTTCATACGTTCACAAAGCATTACCATTTACCTGTCTTTTCTAAATCCAGGGTAGGCTTTGCCACTGCAGTCTTGCAGGGCCTTATAGTTGCTCCTAATGCTGTTTAGTTCCATCCTCCCATCCGTAGCTTTGGGATTCTACCCAAATGTAATGCCTGCAAAAGTGAAACATGAAGAACATCGTACAGTTGTGTACACTTACCATAAATGTAGATGTTCGAGTGTATTCACTGTTGCAGTCCGGATTACCCACCCACCAGCCCCCTTTCTATAACTTTTCTTTCCTTCACTATGCTCAAAAGCCTTTGTGGTGTATTTGCTTTTAGTTGAAGGTAAATTTTATGTGTTCCAAAGTGCATTTATATATTTATGGTTATATATATATATACATATTTCTGCTCCCTATTTGGGAGGCACCTTACATTTGGGGCAAGAAAAACTGATTAAAATGGCATTGGCTGCATGTTTTATACCCCCGACGACCTGACGTCATGGAAGAGGAAGGCTGGTGTCACAGCCGAAAGTGCTTACCTTTTGGAAATTAATAAACTTGCATTACTATTCTGGACTGTTCTTCACGCTGCCTATTTGTTTGGTTTGGTTCATTCATTTTTTGTTTATAAGTCATGGAAGACGAGACAGCAACCGACGCAGGACCCAAGACTTTGTTATTCAGGCCAACTGAGGGCAACCTGCCAGCAGATTATCCAAATGTAATGACTGCAACAGTGAACACACTCGAACATCTACATTTATGGTAAGTGTACACAACTGTACTTTCTTGTGTGAGTAGATCTGGTCTGTGAGGAAGCATGCCCCTGTCTATTTCCAAAAGAAGGGAGAACCACAGTTGCCTAGGCCAGAAGGTAGTCAACACAATGATCTTGGGGATTCCTCTAATCCTTTGAATCTTCAGAAGTACCCTGGATATTAGTGGACAAGGCGGAAAAGCATATAGGAACATTCCTGTCCACAGAAAGGAAAAGGCATCTGTCTTTCAGGCCTTCTTGTATTGAGTGTTGGAACAGAATCTTGCCAGTTGGTTGTTCAAAAAGAAGGTAAAAAGGTCTACTCAAAAAACTCCCCACAGAGGGATAAAACCTTGAAAGACCTCTTGATCTAGTTTTCATTCATGATGGTCTGCCCTGGTCCTGGTCAGCTTGCCTGCCACTCAGGTTTTGCTCTGACAGAATGTAGGATGCCACTTGAGTGAGATTGTGTGGTGAAGCTATATCCCAAGCTAACATGGCTAGTCTGCAAAGGGGGATACAACCTGATCCCTACTACTTGTTGAAGTACCACAAGACCGTGTTATTGTTTGTAACACCTTGAAGAGGTTATGTGGACAAAAATGATTCAGAGAGTTGACTGCCTTGAACAGAGCAATTATCTCTTTGATATTTATGTGATTGCATCTGTCCTGAGTGTCACACACACACATATTGCATTTTTATTCCTCCTGAAACTGCTTCCCAGGCAAAATCCAAAGAGTCTGTAGTGACTCACTGCTTTGGAACAGGGAGGGAGAAGGGGGACCTGGATTTAAGGATATATGTTGTCTCCACCAAATGATTTCTCTCTGACAAATCCTAGCACTGGGATTTGAAAAGGCAAAGGGTGATTGTGCTGTGACCAAGGAGACTTCAGATACCATTATATCTTTCTCATGTGACTGTCTTGCCAGGGATATCATGAGAATCATAGACTCGTGAGACCCAAAATCCTGAAGTATTCCCTTGCAGTGACTGATGTTTGAGTGGAAAACTTTAGAAATGGATCCAGATATTGATCTGTTTTTTTCCCCCTTGTGGAAGAAAATCTATTTGAACTGAGGTATCTAGTCCATACATCCCAGCTACCCAATCCTGTTTGAAGGAGTCAAGGAAGACTTTTGAATGTTGTCTTGGAATCCCAGCTTGTATAAGAGATCTCTCACCAAAGAGAAAGATTTCTGACACTTTCAAAAGACTCTGCAAAGATAAGTAAGTTGTCTAAATATGGAAAAATGTGGATACCCTGTAGCCTGCAATAAGCTGCAACTGGAGCTAGACATTTTGTGAACACTCTTGGTTCAGTAGATAATTCAAAGGGTAAGTTGGAGAACTGATAATGTAATCCAGAACATTAAACCATAAGAAATGTCTGAAGTCTAGATGAATAGGGATGTGATGGTAAGCATCTTTTAAGTCTAGTGTTATCAGGAAACATGAAAGAAGAAGAAGAGGTGACATAATTTTGAACTTGAGCACTATCACAAACAGGTTTAGGAAAGAAAGATCCAGAACTGGTCTACAAGCATTTCCTTTCTTTGGCACCAAGATCAGCCATGAATACACACATACACACAATGTAAACAATGGGTAGTGACCTGTGCAATAGAAGAAACTAAATTGTTTAAAGCAGATTTCTCCTCACAAGAAAAAACTGCAGATAAAACATTTCTTATACTTTTCACAATTAGTCAGAACAAATGTTAACATATGAGCCTGACAACTCAAAATTCGAAAAATCAAAGTTGCAGATGTATACACTTTTCTCCATCCTTATCATAAAGAGTAAGATTGGAATTAACAAAGTATTTAGTATCAATGTGAACAACCAAAGCTATAGCTGCTGGGTCAGGTTTGGGAATATTGTATATAAGCTTAAAAGCATGTGGAACTTTGTACATCCTATCTGCCTTTTTAGGGGCAGCTGGCTGACGATCAGGAAAATTGTAGGCAGCAACATGTCTTCTAAAGCAAACAGAACAGGAGGAGTAGGTGTAGGTTCTGAAAATTCCTTCTGTTACAACTCAATTTTTCTGAAGTACTGAGAAATATCAGTGTTCTCGTACTGAAAACATTGATACATTCTAGCAATACTCTTGGAGAAAGAGAAAACCCCAAAGGGTAAATAAGAAACTGAGCTCTTCTCTGAGTCTGAATGAGAAAACTGAGAAGAAAACCTTGTATCCATCCCTTCATCTTCATGTTCAGATTCAGAGTTTTGAATCTTTTCAGGAAAAGAGGTATACCTCTTTCTTTTTCCAGAAACTACTTTACAAAAAGGTTCAATAGTCTGAGACAGACTCAGTAAACTATTCCTATCTAAGGAAATTTGAGGAGGAATAGACACATGCTTAGCTTTCTGTTTCTTTTTGACAGGAAAAATGGGGCCAACAGTGGTACTAATGGTGGCAGAAGCTTCTTTAGGGATGAAGACAGTACTGTGACACAACAGGGAAGCCCTCCGTGTTCTCTCTGTCAGGACCAACAAGAGTGACTCTCTTGACCAGTGAGGGGAAACCAACAGCCACAGAGGATGTAGGTCCATAGTGGCTGTAGGTGCTACACCAGAGGGATGTGGGTTAAAAGGAGAGTGGTCTGAGAAGCAACAAATGTCAGCAGCAGAATCAACTACCTGCAGCTGAGGCAAATTGCTAATCTGCTATACTGACAAAGGCTGTTTGCTTAACCTTTTCTCTTTCTGGTTGGATGAAGGACTGACTATTGGATTTGTAGTTTGTTCCATGGTCAAGCTGAAAGTGGTGCCTCTTTCTAGGGGAAGACAAGCAACAAATGCCAGTAAAAACTAGGCACTTTTTTCCTCAGAAAAAGCTAATAAAAAGTACTTTAAAAAAATTTCCAACCCCCCCCCCCCCTTAAAAGTAAAATAAACACAATTTCACCACAGAAAAAAATGGTTTTCAATTACTTTAAACAATGTTTAAACTGACAGGCAAAAAGGCCACTCCCATTTAAAAATATGATACAGTCTTGTGACAAATGGCAATGGTGGTGCAGCGGTTAGCATTGTCGCCTCACAGCAAGAGGTTCTCCCGTTCGATTCTCAGCTGGAGCGCCTTCTGTGTGGAGTCTGCATGTCCTCCCAGCAGTCGAGTGACATTAAAGACATGCAGGTAGGTGCGTGCATGAATGGGTATGCCTTCTTTGAAAGTTGGGCATTGGGCTGGCAACTCGGTACTGTAAAAATCCACTGCCAATCATTAGCAGACCAGAGTTCCACTGTGGCGACCCCTAACCGGGAAAAGCTGAAAGACATTACTATACAGTCTTGTGACAGTCCATTAAAACACAAAAAATCTAGCTTTAAAATAACTTTCCTGAAGAGGAAAGTGATACACAAACAATATTTAGAAAATGATAAAACAAACAGATCCAATGCCAGGAGGAACACCAGCTTTAATGTAAAATAAACTAGCAAACTGACTAAGCACTTTTACCCACAATTGGGCTTCATCATTTAGAAAATGGATATTTTTCCCTAAAAGGAACTTATCTGCCCAGCAAAGAAACAGCACCGAGCCAACCGTTGAGCCTTGAAAGCCTTACAGGAGCATACTCTTTGGTGGCAGTAAAGCTCTGAAGGGCTTGGCCCTCAAACTTGTCATTTAATCACCTTAGCTCAAGCTGTCTGACAGTTTGGGTGCATGGAAGGTGCCCTGAAGCTCTGGAAGATGGTGACTCATATCCTTGGCAGCATATAACCCATATAGTTAAAGCTACTACAGCAGTGATAAGTATGATGAATATCAGCAGCAGCAGCTAGCAGAAGACCATTCACCTGCAGAGAGATGTATGAAAGGTATTATTGACTCATTAAGGAATGTCTTCTCATAGACTATTAGAGTAAGAATGGTTGTGGTTTGCCTTATATCAAAGACTTTCCTTTTCCTTTCCTTTATGAATCCTAGGTTGGGCTAAATCCCAAGCAACACCAGCTGAGTGGAAGAAAAGATCACATAAGGCTAGATGTCAGGTGGATTAGTCCTGGAGAATTGATTTCCCTAGTGATTCTGAAACCTTTCCATACTGTAGTTGAGAATATAAGGTTTGATGAATGTATACTATGAGGACCAAGTGGCTGTTGCATATATATCTGCAGGAGAGATATTTCTGAAACAAACACTAGAGGCAACTAAATCTCTCCTGCAGTTGGCTTTGGGCACTGTATTTGTAAATTATTTGCTGGCTAAATGATGGCAAAAGATGAAACAAGCTGACAATCCATTTATAGAGAGTCTGGCATGCTAACCACAACTTCTTCCCTCCCCAAAGCAAAGACAATGAATAAGCACTCCATTGTAGGTGTTAGGGCAGGACCTAGGCCCAAACAAAAATATCTTAATACCTATGGAATTTTAGGTCACACCTCAAATGAAAGAAGGTAATACCTAAACAAAGTAAAACATTTTTACATAAAATAAAGCAAATTATCTCTTCAAAAAACAATCTGTAGCATGGGGAAATATTCACTTGCTTATCTTGAATATCAGCATTGAAGATGTAGAGGAACTTGGTACCACAGTGCAATATGAGACAGATGGAGGAGCCTTAGCAGCCTGAAAAAATGTTCTCTGTAAAGCAGTCTTAATACCTGCAGCATTTATCATACTATTGTGGACAGCCCTCTTTTAAGATATTACACTTACAGCAATTTTTCCTCAGAGCACTTCTTTATCTGTATATTCCTGGCAACTTTATAACTTTCATATAAAAAAATAGTCTTCCCCAACCCATTTTCAGCATTTACCTTGATTATTTTTGGGTTTGTTCTTGATTATTGTAGCTACTGACTAAAAACTCTGTTCCTTTATACACAAAATTGTTTACATACAGCCCTTTCAGAATGTTTGTCTACAGTACACTTTCCCAGTTAACTCATGTTCTGAGCAAACACATAAATTGACCAAAGTAAATTAATAGAATTACTTTTTAAGCAAACAAAATGATGGTCTGCAGGAAAAATTAACTGCAGAAATGCTGTTTTAAAGATTGGTAGATTATAAAATGAGAAAGTATGAGGGACTTAGTATATATAAATAAAAAGAGCTATCCTTCAATGTATTCAGTGTTGTTGGCTACTGTTTATAGACTATCTGCAGGATTCACGAAGCCTCCGTGTAAGAGTTATAACTCATACACGGAGGCTGCAGTTAAACGGAGTGATGTCAGCATGCTCTGCATATTCATGAGAGCATGCTGAATCACACCTAAGTCTAACACGGTCCATGTAAGACATTTGGGGGCGTGTCCGTAGGCTGAGCCCTGCAAGCGGACATGCCCCCATAAGTGTAAAGGTGTCCAAAGTAGACACCCACAACAGAGTCAACGGAAATGTGAATAAACACAACACAACACATGCCCCTACAGACTATTAAACATAAAAGAAATATAAATGAACATGTCATATTTTTTTAAACTGTAACAATGTTTAACCGTGAATGCGCTCGTTTGCGTGCCCGTAGCGCAGCTACAGGTAGCAGTCAATGGGAAAGCATATAAGAACTAAATATGCAAACTAAGCCAGGAAGCAATAGCGTAGCGGTAGAGATGCCGGCTGCAGAGCAGGCATTCATGGATCGAGCCCCCACAACACCAATATTTTTTTTTGGCAAAATAAGCAGGAAAAAAGTCCCTGACACATATGTACACATAAAACCAGAATATATGTAAAATGCAATGAAATAGCCTATCTGTATTAAATAAATGTGAGCTAAGAAATGAATAGAAACTGCCAGATGTGCCTATAGCTGAGCTACAATTCAACAGAGTGAGTGTATGTGCCCGTAGATAAGCATTGGTCCAACTGGTGCAAACTGAGTGCCCGTAGCTGAGCAGTGGTTTACCATGCTAAATATATGTGCCCCTAACTGAGCTGAGCGGAATATGCGTGCCGATAGCCAAATGAGGCTTAAACAAGCGTACCCCGTTTGCGCGGAGCTGCGTACCGCGCAAACAAGCTAACCAACGGGCAACGGTGAGCAAGCCGTATCCAAAATGCCTTTACACAGACACACCCCTCAACATGTCTAGACAGTCATGAAAAATAAAAAGCAGTGGCCAGGTTCGAACCCAGGATACTATACACCATAGTCAAGGTACAGAACCACTAAGCCATAATAGCAGTACCTAGAAATGCAATAATAGCTCATATATAGGAATGAATACAAACTACAGCATGACAATGCAGGTTTACTGAAGTTGATACAATTCCAAAATGGCCAATCACAGATATGTGTGGGAAAAACGGACTATATAAGCCCCATAGGCGGGAATACACAGCATAAACGATTGTAGAACAGACCTGCAGGCAGAATGTCAGGTGTAGGAGAGGGTAGTCGCTTTCGAGCGCAGAGGTGGGGTGTTGAGGAGTCCAGGTACATGGCCTGGCTCCTAGTCCACAACCATGAGGCCCAACTCATGCAGGGCCAGGTCCTCTGGGGAGCGTACAGGGCTGAGGCATGGGACCAGTTGGCTCATAAACTCACCAGTGCCACAGGAATTCCAAGGACAGGTGAGCAAGTCCGTCACCACCATGCGGACCTGAAGAGACGCAAGCAGGACCAACTGAACCTTTGGATCCAGGAGGCCCGGCAATCACCCAACGCCCCACCACTGAGTAAGTAACAATTAATTATGTATGTAGAAAGTTAAACTACCTGAAATTATGGAGATGTGTATTCCAATATTACTTCATTTATATTACAGCTGCAGGTGTCCGTTCTGCGAACCGCAGAGCCTATGCCGATAGGCTGGTGCGGTTGCGCCACCAGGCAGGTCAGTAATCCACTACCAGTAACTGTAAAGATTTATAAATGTATGACAGTCAGCAAAAGAGTGCAGTGTAGCCAGGAAGGAATACAATCTGCAAGTAACAGTGTGAAAGTGTATGCAAGTATTGCTTGATTACAACAGTTCCCAGCCTGAAAGTGTAAAGTAAACAAGAAACTGTCCAACATATATCTTGAAATAAAAATGCCCTGCCTGTAAGAAAATAGTACACAACCTGCAGCAGCATGTAAAGTATAGCTGCAGAAGAGGATGAAATCACATGTGGGAAATATATCCCTGTGGAAATACTGAAACATGACAGAAGTGAGACTGCTGGAAAGAACTGTAATAACCACTGTTAAAACATGTCAATAAAGCCTAGAAGTACCAGTCTGAATAGTAACATGAAAGCAAGTGAGAGAGTGTGGGAAAGTGTCAGGAATACAGCAATACAGTAGTAATAACCCCTGAATAAACTATACTGCAGTCAGGACAGAATTAAATGCATGTGAGACTCAGAACCAAACAGCAAAATCTGTTCAAAGTGTTGCTGCATGTGGAATGTGTACCCCAAAATCTGGATATGTTGCTCCCAGTCTGAAATACGCATATAGAATGATTGTCTGCTATACCAAACATCCACACTTGTCTACAAGTAGATAAAGCAAACGTAACAGGACGATGTATCTGAACCAAGCTTGATATGAATGTGTATGAACAGCAATAAAATGTAGATTGATGTTGCAGTAACAGTCCCATCTGCAAGGTGAAGTAGTTAACATATAGGACACTGTAGTTAGAACAGTAGTGTGTATATAACTGTAGCTATTAGAAATGTACAGCATATGTATTTGTATTCGAAGGTGTTAATATTACTTTATTTACCCCACCCTCCAACCACCTATAACCCATTCCACGTGAAAATGGTATGTGCAATCACAATTACCACCCCTGGACGTCTGTCCTGTTGGGTCATATATATTTGCATGTCTGTTGATGCATCTGCCCTGTTCATACATCCACACCTGATGGCCTGTTGCCATCAATCAACCCTGCATGTTGTTGGACTGTGTATTACTGTTCAGATTATGCATGTGTTTTGCACGCTGTTCAATGGTGTGAATATCTGGGTGTTTGGTTAATGGGAATACTAATGCATGCTGTTACAACTAACTGTGAATGGTATTATATGTCACTAACCCAAACTGTCATGACATAATGCAAAACATAGAACGACAGGGAAGGCGGGTTCTGGCGGACCCACCTCTCCCACCTCAGCTGGCGAGTGCACCTGGCACTAGTGCCGAGTCCGGACCCTCCTCCGGTGGCCCTGTGCCACCTGCGGGTGGAAGCGCTGCAGGGGATGGGGCTCGCCCCCCCTCTGCAAGTGTGGCCGGAGGAGATCCACCACTCACCCTCCGTAGTGTCCGGACTGTGGTGTGTAGGGAGATTCGGGACTCTGTCCTTGAGCCCCTACGCCAGCTTGAGGCACAGGTGGCGCAACTAACGGGCTTGCCCGTTGCCCCGCCTACACAGCCCCCAGCACAGCCCCGTCCTGGGCAGTGAAGGGACAGTGGCAACTGCCTATGGGTGGGGATATCAGTTCCACTGTTGCCATCTGTGGGCTCATGGGCTCTGGATATCCAAACCTCCGTCCCTGTCATTTGTGTAACCCCCCCCACACGTGTCATACACCATCCCTGTATGCGTCTTGTTTGTCTTGTCTGTTTACCTACCCAGCCTACCTCCCCATCTGAACCAACTTCCTTCACCTGACATACCACTCTTACCTGAAAAAAAAAAAAAAGGGCACTCTGTACCCACAAAAAAATTACGCCCCATACATAGCTGCCCATTCCGCACACGTCTACTGGACATGGAACCTATCAATTCCAATTGGCTGTACAACAAGTATTATTGTTGTCCTGACACCTCTCTCAGGGGTGGAAGGTTTCAAATGTCACACCAAATTACATACATATGCACAGCAGTTGCTGCTGAAGAAATGGGCAGCTATGGGCCTTACCTACATCCCTCCTGCACATCCCAAGCTTGTTTCCCTACTGTCTTACCCTCTTTGTGACCCCTTTTTCACCACTTTCCTGTCTCCCCATTTTCTTTTCTTTCAAGGAAAATAGCGCGGGTGTGCGCAAGAGTAAGCACGTTTAAGTGGTTGTAATCAGGTGTGCGCTTGTGTGCGCGGAGCTAACTGCCAGTGCGCATGCGTGAGCTCCGCGCAAACCAGCGCTAACCCGGTTACAACTGCTTAAAAGTGCCTTAGGCACTTTGATTGACAGGTCTTGTACTCAGTTCAAATGAAAAATAAAATCCCACTGTGAGTCCCGAACCCAGGACCTTGGCAACTATAGTCTGCATGACTTACCACTAAGCCATGACTCTCATATAGAAACACTGTGCTAAAGTAAATATATCATTTAACAGTAGGAATGAATGTAAAGGGAATATAGATGTGTAGTACACAAAGCATGACATTTAGAATCACAAACAAAACTGGTGGATTTCCATAATAGTAGTGTGTGAACAGAAACAGCCATGCTAGTTGGAAGCTAGTAGGTAATAATGTCACCATAGCACCTTGCAAGACACACACATACTCACAGCAGGATAAGCACTGCCCATACCCCACAACCTCTTACAGGAACACATCCGGACCAAGTAATAAAATATGTGGAGCAAAGGCCCAAAACCAGGGACACATTACAAATAAAGTTACAACAAACGCAGACAGTTCAGAAAGTAACAGGGTCTACACCTTGTGGGATGTTTGGAAGGGTATGCAGTCTGGAACTTGAATGTTTGTCACCATATTCTGACTTGAGCCCAGACTGACTTGCCAGATAAAGGTGTGCATGAGATAATGACCAAATTATGAGGCAGAAATGTGGACAGCCTGCAAATATCTGTACACATGATGGGTCCAACACCACCATATTTGAATAGTTAAGAACCTAGACATAGCAACAGTGAATGTCTTACAGGGATGCCCCACAGACCCCATGTGAAATGTACAAACAGTAGGCAGAAAGGTGTAACACATGCAATGGTAACTATGGAGTCGGAAAGTATTCACCACTGCATGGCAGAAAAAGTGTAGTAATACATATGCTCATGCTAACCCACAGTCACAACTGCAGCATACCAGACATGTTAATGGGTGTACCCCACTGATATGTACCATTCCATGAGGCACATAACTGATAAACCTGAAGGTCTCTGGGGCCTGCTTAGCAGCATACTCAAATACCCTAATAGATGTCAAGGCCCACACCATGGCCAGACCACACTGCATGCTGTAACACCCTAGCAGATATAGCAAGCATTCCAAGGTGTGAATGTACATGGAAAATAGGAAAGCTACAGCAGCACACTACAGTCAAGACACCTTGCAGGCATAGAAGTAGTGACTGTAAAGGGCAACTATTGAAGACTTAGCAACAGAGTGCAAGCAAATGTGAAAGGAAAGCACACACACACACACACATTTACAATAGTAGTAGTTGTAGTTGTCAGTGTACATACACAGTTAGTACAGGAAACTGGAGAAATGAATGGAGGAATGTTAATCCACAACACACCTGGAAATATGAGAGAGATACCAACCTTTACACTCACAGAACATTGTCCACAGCATAACAGCATGGTCCCTGCCCTTAACATCTGAAAGGGCTATGCCTATCTCACACACCTTTTTATAGCACTGTTCTGAAATCACAGTGAGAACTGCAATCAGTACACAACTGGCTGCATGCAATTAGCAAATGCTGGCTAACAATTGGTGCAGAGGCCATCACATGGGCATATGCAGATACCTACAAAAGTATGCTGTACTCCATGTCCACGCATGCAATACTTTCATTACACCCTGAGAAGGACGTGAGAGACAGACAGAGAGAGAGAGAGACAGAGAGAGACAGAGAGAGACAGAGAAAACTGCATTTAAGCAGACAGACACGAATTGTTCAGCAACAGCTACCTGAAAGCTGACAACTGGGAAGTGGAGCAGCAGGACAGGGAACCAGACAGCAGCAGAAGCAGCTGTGACAAACACAGGTAATGTAAAGTAATACTATAAAGGTCTACATACTGTGAACCCTCCATATGTGTCATTGGTCTGTATCCATATGTATATGGAGATGTGTAAAGGGCAGGAGACATACAGCAACTATCAGTGAAGACTGTACATACATTTGTATGTGAGAGCATGTATGTGCACATATCAATGTTGTTTGATTGTAGGTTGTAGTGCCATGTACAAATTAGGTTACACAGCTATGTGTGTTTAGCAGTATGTTAGTGTGTGTCTACAGTATAGTAGACAAATATGTTGATATACCTGTCTAACATATGGTTATGTATGTATGTCAACATATGTATGTGTATATATATATATATATATATATATATATATATATATATATATAATATGCATATATGTATACATACATAGAGAGAGAGATGTAGGAATACATAGACAGATGTCAATAGAATATTGTACCAACATATCTATGTAATGCACACATGCAGATATAGATATATGTAGATACATATACATAGACAGACTGATCTGACTACCTACAGGTATGATTGTATATGATGACCTGCAACACAGCCTGTCCCACCCCCTCTGTCACTCACACCCCCTCTGTGCCCCCCTACACATCTATGTCAATATATGTCCCAATATATATGTGTATATGTATACAGACATATATATATATATATATATATATATATATATATATATATATATATATATATAGATATATCTCTATACATATAGATATATCTATATACATATATATATATATATATATATATAGAGAGAGAGAGATGTATATAAAGTCTGAGTGAGGCACATGTGTACAGATGTATTGCAACAGGTGCCTGGTGACAAAGGCATGGAGTGAACACCAGTGTCAAATCCGGAGTATCATACCACATTCCAGATCACCCACACCAGTAACCACCAGATATGTGATTGGCCGCCCACCACTGCATGTGTCAGGGGTGAGCAGGGTCAGAAATGTGTAGAATAGTGGCCCCAATGATAGTCACAGTGGCACATTATCCCTGGAATACCTGCACATGGTATGTGTCCGCAGACATGGTGAGTCAGGTATGGACATGTAGGTCGGTGTACCCCCCACACCACATAATGGATGCCATGGTATGGACCTCACATTACAGCAACAGATATGGAGAAGGACACAGTGACATGTACAACACTGTGACAACGCACTCAAACACATTACCAATGCACAGTGACTGACAACACCACAGAGTACACATATGCTACCCACATAGAGGTTACCACTCCCAGATGTACATATGGAGGTCACACCCATGACAGATGTCCAACAACCATAGTAACACCTCCCACCATCCACAACCTACATGTCTGCTGTGTGTCATCCGTGCCACTGCAATAGTGTGCACATGTGGAGGTAAGAGTTCCTACTCACAGATAAGACACACCCTGCAATAAACCACACAGTGTTAAGAAGCGAGACTCCCCATGAGTACATGTCACACATACCCCTGCTGAATGTTAGTCAGATAGGTAATATGCCATATGAGTCACCCTGTGTAACTGTGTGACAGCAGCAGTTACCATCACACCACATGTGTCACAATGGTCAGGGTAGCAGAACAGTACGCTGCTGTAGACACAGGGGCAATAGCATATTGTATAGTATTGTATTGTAATGTAATGTATTGTGTTGTATTGTATTGGTATGGTGAGGTGCCTCCTTCATGGAGTGGAACCACTGCTGCTGTGCACCAGTGTACAGGTACATATCCTGTAGTCAGGCTAGTGTTACATAGCACTCCTATATGTGTGTTTAGCTCCTGTCAGAGGTTATGTAGCATGCAACTGGGGATACCATCAGGTCCCATCCATGTTGTGTATTCTGCTGTCCTGCGGGTGTCTCTCACCTGGACATCTGTGATGACGGGAGGTTACAGTCAGCTGGGATAACTATGCCTTATTACAGGGCAGAGGGCGGGTGACACCTGCACTGAACCTGTCCACCGCAATGTTGCCGATATCTGTGGTGTCAGTGGAATATGTGTTGTGTACTACCTATGGGCATAGAGGATGGCTCCTGACCAGGTTGCTAACATAACTGAGGAAGGCCTCCTGGTCATCTGTAGTGTCACTCTTGAATTCCCTCTCAACGTTGCCCATGTAGTCAGTATGATGGGAAATAGATCCTTACCAGTGCTGCTCAGACATGCCCTCCCTTCAGTGAATGATGCTCTGTCTTGCAGTAGCTTCCATCTTCTGTAATACAATCTGTCTATGGCTGGGGTCCACCAGACAGGATGCTGCCCTTTGTGGAGAGTGTCTTGGTCAGATATGGGATTGCATGATCCATGCATTCTTGGAGATGTCTGTAGACAGCAATTGTGTAGGGGTCACCATTGTGGGTTGTATCTGCCACTGGCCCAGTGGGCTGTAAGGATACCATATCACTGTTACAAAGTGTAAAGTTTGTATCTGTAATGTTATGCACTATAGTCATCTGTGCTGGTGGTGGAGGTGGGATATGTATATCCAGGGCAATCAGTGTGTGGTCAGCCCACAGTAGTTGCCGATGTAGGCCATACAGTACCTAGATACAAACCCCAGAGTGAGGAGGTGCTTCTGGCCTGAATCGGTGTTCTGACTGCTGGTGTTTGGTAGTATGTCGTATGGCGTCTGCCAGGTACTGTTGCACAGTTGCTGGCCGAGCACTGATACCTGGCCATCTACATGTGTATCCACCAATAGACAGACAGATGCTACATATGTGAGATATGTTGTATCATAACAGTCGAGTAGCATGTGTAGTATGTGTGCCAAAGTCTGCTGACATATATTGCTGATACCAGGTTATTTTCTTTCACAGGTACATGGCCCACCTGCGGAACCCCACCTACTCCACAGCTGAGGATGTGGAGATACACCAGAGCTTGGTGTGGACTATGCAATACTCTTTTCCCGCACCAGCCAGAATCAGCAGGAGAGGGCTGCACTGTGGCAAGACCTTGTCCGTCGGGTAAATGATATAGGCACGCATAATAGGACATATGAGCAGGTACGACATCACTGCAGTGATTTAATCAGACATGTCCGTCAGCGTGCGTCAGATATCCACAGGCAACAGGTCGCCACAGGTGGTGGGGTGGCTACACATCCCCCACTCACCAGACTGGAGGGACTACTCCTGAGTGTAGTGGCTCCAGTCCACCAGCAACAACAACAGCAGCAGACATGCATCATGATGGAGGCTGGGGCCACACAGCAGGTAATATGTCATATGTATAGTTGACTGTTGTGTACACTGGTAGTTAATGCATGTGTGAGGTGTGTCCTTGGTTTGTAGCTGTCACCATAGTATTTAATGTGCAAGTGTGATATCCTCAATATTAGCTGCCGACCTGTGAAAGGCGACTGTTGTACTCCTGACCTGTATCATACACAGTAACAATGGCACAGTTGTGCCCACTGACATTAGTTTCTTCATGTCTGCAGGACCCTCTGGTATAACTGCAATGCAGCCTATCCATGCTGGTGAGTGTGTATTAACAATTCCTGTAATAGTGTTGATAGTAATAGTACTATTTGGCTCACGTAGTAGTGCTCTTTGTATGCATGTAGGTGTGTCTGTGTCTGTGTGTTGTTATCACGCATACTGAGTACTGTACAATTGTGTGAAACTGTGTGCATGTGTGCATGTGTGCATGTGTGCATGTGTGCACCTGTGCATGTGTGCATGTGTGCACCTGTGCATGTGTGCATGTGTGCATGTGTGCACCTGTACATGTGTGCACGTGTGCATGTGTGCACCTGTGCATGTGTGCATGTGTGCATGTGTGCATGTGTGCATGTGTGCATGTGTGCATGTGTGCATGTGTGCATGTGTGCACCTGTGAATGTGTGCATGTGTGCAGGTGTGCACCTGTGCATGCGTGCATGTGTGCATGTGTGCACCTGTGCATGTGTGCATGTGTGCATGTGTGCACCTGTGCATGTGTGCATCGCTGGTAATGTGTAGACATTGTAAACTGTGTTTCCTGTTCCCTTCCCACAGGTTCTGTTGCTGCTCTGGTGTCATGTAGCAGGGAACCTGAGTCAGGTGCCGTGGGTACTGATAATGATGACATTGGTGTAATGGCACAGGAAGGTATGCCAGGGTCCGCCATTGGTCAGCCAATTGACAGTACACAGCTGTCGACCCCATCAATGCGCACAGTTATCCTGCCAATACACCCCTTGTCACCACTGTCCCTAGGTGATGGACAGCATACAGTGGGCATTGACCAGGGTAATGTGGTATCTGTGGCACATGCTTCCCCACACAGCAGCCATGGGCATGGCCCAGAGATGGTACCACACAGACAGATGTCCAGGGTTCTCGTGTGAGCATCCATGGGCGTACTGCCCCTGTCAGACGTGCCCACAGAGGTCTTACAACCTCGGCTATGTTTCGGACTGTCATGCAGGCACAGTCACATATGGAACGGTACACCAGACAGGGTCTGAGGGAGCTGGCAGCATGTCGCACAGCCATGACTGACAGTATGCGTGACATTGCGGCTGCCATCCGTGATTTCACCGATGTCATAGACAGACGTTGTGGGGACATATTAGACCGGTTCCACAACTACGTGTCCATGAGCCAGGGTGATGGTGGGCGGTTGAGGCGTCGACGTGGCCATATGCCAGCAACAGCAGCAGCTGGCAGTCGGCGTGGACGACAACAGGGCCGCGGCCGCCCCCGTAGTGCCAGCAGCAGCCCCAGCAATGCTGGGTCTGTGCTGTCATCAGACCACCCCAGGAGACCACGTGCACGTGGCTCTGGCCAGGCCCGACAGGGATCTGTGTCCAGTCAACAAACACCTGCTTCTGATGACAGTACCCAGTCTGGGTTGGTACCGGATACGGTCCGTAGCACCCCTGCAAGGCACAGGTACCGTGTCCGTGGCCAGAGACACTGATCTGTATGACCTGGCAGGTACAGTCTGTGGCTGTCCACAAACACCAGTATATGGCAGCCATGAGGTGGAACTGTGTGCATCCATACACACATGCAAATTGACAACACCTAGGGCTACCGCACACGCACACACTGCATCAACATTGCCCCACCTTCTACTGCTGTCCCTCACCAACACACATACACATACATGTCAATTGGTGGTATGGGTGGCTGACCCAGGCATACCAAGTTCACACCCTGTGCATATGATGAAACTGTGCCACCTCCTGCAATCTGTAACAACTGTGCAGGTACAGGTTAACATGTTGCTGATGCACAGGGTGACCACATAGATGTGTAGTAATAGTATCATGTTGTTAACAGTACTGTGTGCTGAATTAATTGTGGGTATATCACAGCATGCCTGATGCAGTATTTGTGTGATTGTCATGTCCTGTTGTCTACACCCATGGTAAGTACCATAGTGTATCATCTGCACATGTTGGCATACTGGTGGTAATGATGTCAACAGAAGGCTACATACATAGGTAGCACAGGGGATAGGGTAATGAATGTAGTAATACACAATGATGGACATGTAAATTGCAAGTGGCATGTTGCCCACACTAGACTCTGCAATGCAGATGTTTGAGGATGTTGATATGTGTGCAGAACTACACAACTGGTACAGGACACACAGGAGCACACTAGCACTGCATGCACACATCTCATACCATGCTAGACAGCCCCAACACACATAAGTAACTGTCACAGGAGGGAGAGTCCCCATATATGTCAGGGATACTGTGGTGGCAGGCCAGGAGCATACATCCTACTAAGTATGGAACCACTGAGAGAAGGCTCGGTGTCTGTTATTTGACATGTGTATTACTGCAGGTATGGGCACATGGGTTTCTATCCAGTTATTGTACATCCTGACAGTACATGCATGTTCCGTACACTTGTGTGCACTGAGACTGGACCCTAGCCATCTGACCAGTGTATTTCCATGTACATGTGCATAGCGCCTGCATATTTGCAGTGTTACCTTATGGAACTGGTACAGCTTGTTTGTTGTACAATGGACTACATGGAGCCCTGTTCACTGTATCTTTGTTTGCATGCATGTTTGCTTGCAAGTACCCTGGAATACCGATCACACCTGCAATGCATAGTTATAGAGCTTCTGTGGACTCATAGTGCCATCTGCATAGCCTACTATATGTATGGCCATGTCCCACTTGACAGGTTGCCACTGTTTGACCTGTTCACATGTACATTGCCTGTGACACAGTGCATATGACCTGCCTGGCATGTGTCCACGTGAGCAGTCATATATGCTACTGCTAAGTAGTCACAGGCACTACACCTTCACACATTCATCCTCTGTTGGACTACCTGCTTTGCTAGGGACAGCCTGCACCTGTCACCCCTGGCCTATCAGATATTGGCAAAGGCTCTTGCTACCCCATAGTGCCTATGTTAGGCAGGGCTCAAATGACAAACCCACCTTCATAGGTATCACAAGGGATAAGACACTAAGAGCAATGCTACCCAATGCCAGATGTCTAAACCTCCAGATGCATGCACCCAAAACACACCTTGGCATGGGGAACATCGATATCTGTGCAGTAACAGATGCCTGGTTCAGGGCTACTGAGAGCACACCAGCACTACCGGTGTAACCCGGTTGATTTCTTTGCTACAGTCACCAAGGCCATTGCCGGGAAGGTGGTTCACACAGCCTACCTGGACCTTGCAAACGCCTCGCAACAATACCCCACTTGGGCATTCTAGGAAGCTCACCAGCTTAAATATAAGCCCCTATGTCACTAGATGGATTGCACAGTGGCTCAAGAACAGAACCCACATGGTTAGCATTGCTGGAGCCATGCCAGACCCCATAACAGTTACAGGTTGTGTCCCAGAGGGCTCAGTCCTGGGACCCTCTTGTTTGGTACATATTTATTGGAGGTACAGGCCAACACGGATGAACTGTGGCTGTCCAAATATGCAGATGACTGCAAACTGGACACCATAATCGACTCCCCAGCTGACACAAGCATCTTCCAAAGGGGCATCATAGCAACAGACAACTTGTGCCAGAGCCATGGCCGTCTGCTGAACAGTGTGTAGAAGGGGAATGTGCATCCTGTAGTCTGTTCACCTAGTTGCCAAAAGGGACATTGTCCTCACACACACTACCCCCTCAGCCAAAAACACACACTTGCCAATTGCAGGATTCAAACCCCTATCTGACTGTTATGACACGTGAGACGGGCACATTAGCAGAGCACGCTATTTGCATTACTGGGGTTTTTCTTCCCCTGCTATACTTATAGAGTGCTGACATCATCGGTGTTTAGAAAGGGAATGTGCATCCTGTAGTGTCTTATCCTATTTGCCAAAAGGGACATTTCCCTCACACACTAACCCCCCTCAGACAAACACACACACTTGCCATTCACAGGATTCAAACCCCTACCTAACTATGTTATGACACTTGAGACGGACGCATTAGCAGAGCGCGCTATTCGCATTACTGGGAGGTTTCTTTTCTCCTGCTGTACTTATAGGGTGCTGACATCATCGGTGTTTAGAAAAGGGGATGGGCATCCTGTAGTCTGTTCACCTAGTTGCCAAAAGGGACATTTCCCTCACACACTAACCCCCCTCAGACAAACACACACACTTGCCATTCACAGGATTCAAACCCCTACCTAACTATGTTATGACACTTGAGACAGACGCATTAGCAGAGCACGCTATTCGCATTACTGGGAGGTTTCCTTTCTCCTGCTGTACTTATAGGGTGCTGACATCATCGGTGTTTAGAAAAGGGGATGGGCATCCTGTAGTCTGTTCACCTAGTTGCCAAAAGGGACATTTCCCTCACACACTAACCCCCCTCAGACAAACACACACACTTGCCATTCACAGGATTCAAACCCCTACCTAACTATGTTATGACACTTGAGACAGACGCATTAGCAGAGCACGCTATTTGCATTACTGGGAGGTTTCCTTTCTCCTGCTGTACTTATAGGGTGCTGACATCATCGGTGTTTAGAAAAGGGGATGGGCATCCTGTAGTCTGTTCACCTAGTTGCCAAAAGGGACATTTCCCTCACACACTAACCCCCCTCAGACAAACACACACACTTGCCATTCACAGGATTCAAACCCCTACCTAACTATGTTATGACACTTGAGACAGACGCATTAGCAGAGCGCGCTATTCACATTACTGGGAGGTTTTTTTCTCCTGCTGTACTTATAGGGTGCTGACATCATCGGTGTTTAGAAAAGGGGATGGGCATCCTGTAGTCTGTTCACCTAGTTGCCAAAAGGGACATTTCCCTCACACACTAACCCCCCTCAGACAAACACACACACTTGCCATTCACAGGATTCAAACCCCTACCTAACTATGTTATGACACTTGAGACAGATGCATTAGCAGAGCGTGCTATTCGCATTACTGGGAGGTTTCCTTTCTCCTGCTGTACTTATAGGGTGCTGACATCATCGGTGTTTAGAAAAGGGGATGGGCATCCTGTAGTCTGTTCACCTAGTTGCCAAAAGGGACATTTCCCTCACACACTAACCCCCCTCAGACAAACACACACACTTGCCATTCACAGGATTCAAACCCCTACCTAACTATGTTATGACACTTGAGACAGACGCATTAGCAGAGCGCGCTATTCGCATTACTGGGAGGTTTCCTTTCTCCTGCTGTACTTATAGGGTGCTGACATCATCGGTGTTTAGAAAAGGGGATGGGCATCCTGTAGTCTGTTCACCTAGTTGCCAAAAGGGACATTTCCCTCACACACTAACCCCCCTCAGACAAACACACACACTTGCCATTCACAGGATTCAAACCCCTACCTAACTATGTTATGACACTTGAGACAGACGCATTAGCAGAGCGTGCTATTCGCATTACTGGGAGGTTTTCTTTCTCCTGCTGTACTTATAGGGTGCTGACATCATCGGTGTTTAGAAAAGGGGATGGGCATCCTGTAGTCTGTTCACCTAGTTGCCAAAAGGGACATTTCCCTCACACACTAACCCCCTCAGACAAACACACACACTTGCCATTCACAGGATTCAAACCCCTACCTAACTATGTTATAACACTTGAGACAGACGCATTAGCAGAGCACGCTATTCGCATTACTGGGAGGTTTCTTTCTCCTGCTGTACTTATAGGGTGCTGACATCATCGGTGTTTAGAAAGGGAATGTGCATCCTGTAGTGTCTTTTCCTATTTGCCAAAGGGACATTTCCTCACAGACTTACACACACAACAACCCCACTCACACACACACTGAGCACTTGCAGGTATTGAAACCCCTACCTAACTATGTAATAACACTTCAGACGGACCCATTAGCAGAGCGCTATTCGGATTACTGGGAAGTTTCATTTCTCCTGTTGTACTTATAGGGTGCTGTCATCATCTGTGTTTGGAAAGGGAATGTGCATCCTGTGGGGAGGCAGACACCAAGCACACTATGGCTAAGCTGTCATTCCCTAGGGCAAACAGCCTAGTGTTGACCTCTACACCATTATGTTTAATTGTCAAATGCACATTATTTGTTGCTGATAGACTGTTTGCATATCTTTATTGCCATAGCATTCCCTGTTGGTATGAACAACTTCTGCATCTGTGGAAAATGTTTGCATATGGGAGGGATCCACTATATCACGTATGTCTCTGTAGTCATTTAACTGTGTGCACTGGGCAGACTGCTGTAATGTGGTTGGTTCCTGGCATAACACATAACAATACCAGATATGTGTGTCCAACTGCTAAACCAAGATCTGGACTAAGTGTGTGAGCATGCCCAGTTCAGCCTTCCCATGGCATGTTGTCAAAGTGTGTGAGCATGCCCAGTGTGAGCATTCCATATGTTGGACTCTGCAGCCCACCACATTTGTGGATGTGTGTGAACTTCACAAACTATCACCCGTTTATGGTTGTGGGTTGTGTGTCATGTTGTGTAGTTACTGTACAACTGCTTTGTGTGTGAACACAACAGGATTATACTGTGCCTGCAGTGTTTGCATGGGATACTTTGCATACAGTTGTCAACATCCTTTCACACTGACCTACACTGTAGTACTGTATAGTGTACTGGTAGTACTTTGACTGTGGTGGACAGTAACCTGGGCTTTACTGCTATCACTGCTTTACATTTCGATAGTGGGCACAACAGCCTGGTTGGGGCCAGTTGTGTACATCTGACCATGTTGCATTCTGTTCAGATATGAACTACTTACACCAGGCTTGTCCAACATTGTTAGTGTATTCCACAACATAGGTGTACAATTGCAAACACTAGCGATGTGCCCTAGTCCATGTCTAATGCATGTTGGAGAGTGTGTTTGTCCTTCAACACACATTGTAAGAGGAGTTTGCCATGACATATGTCATGGTTAGTATACTATGCCTCTGTCTACCTGTGACATGACAGTGATACCCAGGATAAACCTACCATCTCCCGTCCACCCATCAGGATTCCTATTGAGGAAGATTGATAAGTGACTCTATGGGTAGCCTGTGCTGAGGGTTCACTCATGGGTGGGAGTGGCTTCTGTGTTATGGATCACACAGTACAGCTTGTCCTATGTAAGTCAGTGCTGGGGTTCAGGTCTGTCATGTGCATAGCTCACTGCCATTCAGATTGTACTATGTGCAGCATGTTTATTGATGCCAGCAACACAGGCAACACAACACAGGCAACACATGGCATCTGTGTAGGCTGTTTGATACTCCTGATGAGGTACTGTTGGGGACTTTACAGTTGATGGAGGTGTCTGCTGAGGTACATCCCACAGGGGCTATTGTAGTCGATTGTACCACTGATGCAGGATGACTGCAGAGCCACAATGACCTCCCCTTATGTAGATCTGACAGCCTTCATGATTAGGTGGGTATATGGTATGTTTATGTAAACACTACAGCACATGTTTGTCCAATGCAGGATATCTATCACCCTGTGTCCCCAGGTCTCTCATTACATGTTAACTACATAATGGGTTAACACCTATGTGGTGATTGGTGGGCACTTACTGTATATCCACGGGGGTTGACTATACATGTTTCTGCACTTAGCTTGCTGACATAGCTATGGCACCAGTTGTCTGTTTCTATGTGGCCCTTTTGTGGGATGCATGTGTCAGCTGGTGGATCATATGTGGTGAGCAGTTTGTAGTCCTCTGCAAACATGTTAGGACACAGTCCTTCCATGTTTGCCTGTACCTATGGGACATATATACCAGAGGGAGATACCAGGACAAAGCCTTGTGGGATGCCAGTTATATCTGGTTTGTAGTCTGACATGGCTGAAGCATGTCTGACCATGTCTGTTCTGTCCTTGGTCTGGTTTGCAACCCTCTACTGACATGTGGGTTTATATTTACGCTGGTGAGCCTATCTATACTGAACATGTAGGGTATTGTATAGAAGCCTTTGCAAGGTCCAGATACACTGTGTGGAGCACATTGCCCTCATCAATGACCTTAATGACTGTTTCAATTGAGTCAAACATGGTTAGGGGCAGGATCTGCACTTGAGAAGGCCACACTGGGTTGGGTCCGGTGTCAGTAGGTCCCCAACATCCTTATGTCTGTGGTACATGCTGATCCTTTCCATAGCTGTGCAATCTGGGCTTCTCAGGATTCTGGGGTAGTACTGTTCAGTATCCATTCAGGCAACACCTTTGTTGAGAAGGACCACTGTTGTTGTACACTGCTCTTTGGGTACATATTCTGTGGTACGGCTGACATTGAGCAGTAGTGTGGTTTGGCATTCCATTCATCTTAGACTCCATGTTGCACTACGCCCAGGACACCATCTCATACCATTGCTGCTGTGTGTTTTGCTTTGGAGATGTTGTCTGTTACCTCAGCATCTGCAATGTCAGGGGGCCAGCAGTCTGCTGGGATAGATATTCTGCATTCGTGGGGGTGGGGGGGTTTGCACTGCACCTGTCAGGATGTATGTTGGCAATATGTGTGTGTGTTTGTGGTATTTGTGTGATTCAGGGCATATCTGTGAATTCCCAACATGGCTCCTACCATCAGTTGTGTAAGCCTTGGGATTATCCTTCGTGTCCTGTACAATTTGTATCTACATAGATTCATAGGTTCATACTAGGCTATCCACCCTGGGCATTTGTTAGCCTAGCCAGAGTGTGTGTGGCTTTTGAGACCCCTTGCTATGTGGATATTATGGCCATTTATGATTTGCTTTGCTGTGCCTCTGTCTGGACATGACACAGTGAAGACCCCCACTGTAACTCTACAATCATCCATCCACTTGACAAGATTCCTGTTGAACAGTGTCAGTGAGGGGCTCTGCCTAACATGGAGTGGGATTCTGGTCCAGGGTGTGGGGAGCCTCTGGATTATGTATCTGTCCCACCGGCACATCCTATTTCATTATTTGTTGGGGTTGACATCTCTCACTCTCGCAGCTCCAATGGATATGTGTTGTCTGGGGTGGAGCATGTCCATTACTCCTGTGTTGGACATGGCCTCCTACAACAGGCATGCAATGCCTCTGTGTGGGCAGTCTGTGACTGGAGTCAGCTGGGGTGTCTACAGCCAGGCAGCATATGACATATATGTGTGACACTTTATCCTCTTGGTGAGGTACCTTTGAGGTCTTTCTAACTGCTGCAGGTGTCAGGTAAGGTAGATCCCATATGAGGCATTGTACTGGATTATGGGTGTGATTGGGGTAAAGTATAGGGGCACAGTGACCTCTGTTGCCGTAGATGTGACTCCTTTCCTGATACGGTGTCACATGTAGACAGTCTTCCTAGCCACATTGGCAATGTGGGTGTCACATAACAGGTTACTGTTCACTTGTGTCCCTAGGTCCCTGGTTACTCCTTCCATACATAATGGTTTACCACCTATGTGGTATTTCGTGGTACCTTGTTTGGTATTTGGTGGGACATTCATACTGTCCAGTGTCTTCAGGACGGTTCCGGCGGTTATTGTGTGTGAGAGTGCGGTCTGTAGCATGCTACAGACTGCACAGCAGTCTTGCCTACAGTTAGTTGCACATGGGTGAACTCCACTGCCTTGTGCATTGTCAGTTACCTGGACGTATGGGTGTCTGTGCTGCCTATGGATACTCACCTCCTTTTATGTAGTGTTCCAGGTTTTGGGGCCATGACACATGGTACGTGGTATAACCTGGTAGTGCTGGTGTGCTGTCAGGAGCCTTGCAGCAGGTTTCTGTCACTGCACAGACATCAATGTTCTCTATTCTGGGGATGGCCTCGGGAGCATGCATATTGGGGTGTACACATCTGGCATTGGTCAGCATTTCCCTTATGTTTCTTCCCACTTATGTTTTCTCGGGTGGTGGGTCAGTCTTTTCAGCCTTGCCTACAGAAGGCTGTATGGAGGTGGCAAAGGCCTTATCCAATATTCAGGCCCAGGGTAACAGGTGCAGGCCATCCCAAGGGCAACTGCATGGCTTGTCGAGCATGACATCCCAAGCAGACAGACATTGGATCCCCTTGGAATGACACCAGTAAGTGTGCTACTTGCTATGACTGATCATTCCGTGTTTGTACTGTGGCATTATTCTTGGTAAGGGTAGGTTGCTGCGAATGGTGAGTGTCATACCGGCCTGGACTACATAATCGGATAGCTCATCTGTGTCTCTTTACATGTAGTCTAGGGCAGTACATCTCAGGTCATTCACACCAGCATGGACTATGACTGCATCATATTTCTATTTGCTTTGGAGTGACCTACATATTTCTGTTATGTGGCATATTGTGGCAGCCTACAGGCAGCTTACTGTACCCTTTCCCTTGTTCAGTCTGGTGTGGGACAGCAGTGTGTCTGACTATGGAGTCACCTATTACAACTGTATCGGGCATGTTGTTTCTCCTTCTGGCCTGTGACTGTTTGGCACACCAGCTTTGTGTGCTATGTGTTGCATGTGCTATGTTTGGAGGCTGTTTCATTGGGTGTCTGCTTTAGTGGCCTCTGTTGGTGTGCTGTGTTTGTGATTTCTGCCTCCGGGAATGTATTTCTGTGTTTATGTGTTTGGTTTGCAGTTGTGATAGGTCTATGTGGGTATGTGTTTGTGGTGTGTGTGGTTACCTTCTCCTACTGACTTGTTTTGGGTGTACTGAGTTGGGGAGCTCTGCCTCCGGTTTGGATGGATGGTTGCATCTCTCACATATATTTGTATTTCTTGGGTGGAGTTGGGGTTGTCTGTGTACTTGGGCCAGGTGTAACATTGCCTCAGGATTCACAGATTCCACTTGTTGTGGCTGGCCTTAGTGGATTGCATGTGTGGACAGATTATATTGCCATACTACTGATCAGTAATTACTTCATTGTTCATGTTTGCTCTATCATGTAGTAGCTTCCTCATTCTCTTGCATGTTTTGGTTATGGCTGGTGTCCACCATGCCAGATTTAGGCACTGTGTCTTGTTTTAATTTGGGACTGCATAATCCAAGCATTCCTGGCAGTGTTCATGGAATGGCTGTATTACAGGTTCTGAGGTGTGGCCCATATTTTGCACCTGCATGGGACCTTTAATGGATTCCACATCAGTTTGGAGGTGTGCAAATATTGCTTAGCACATGTTTTCCACTGTGGTTTTCTGGCCAGGGACTGTGGTCAGGATTTGTATATCCAGTGTGATTACTATATGGTCTGGTTTTACAAGTGAGCAATACACTTCTCATCTTGACATCCCGTACCCATGTTGCTGATTATCACATCCAGTATGCTTGCCACTCTTGTGGGGGTGGTACGTTGTTCCTGGGCCTTTTGGTTTGTGGATTCGATGAACTTTTGTCCTACACTGTTGCAGCTGGTATAATGCTCCCAGTCTATGTGTCTGGGTATTTGCAGTCGCCCAATATAATGTGGTTTGGAGGACTTGATATATTCATGTATTCCAGCATAGGCGGATGCAGTTCCTGGTGTTGGGCCAGTAGTCTGTAGCAGGCTATACACTGGGGGGCAGTTTTAGCCACTGTTACTTGAGCATGGCTAGTCCATGCTGCTTTTTGTGGTGGTACCAACATGGGGGTGTGGTTATCCTTGACAATTCTTGCTAGTCACCCTCCTTTTGTAGCTTGTTCCAAGTTTTGAGGATGTACAGCACAGTATGAGGTGTAACCTGGTAGTGTTAGGGTGCTGTTGTGAGCCTTGCCTCAGATTTCTGTTACAGCACAGTTATCAACATTCTCCATACTGGGTGGGCTTAGACTGCATGCATCTTGCTGTTTGAACTTATCCCTTATCTTATTCTTATCCCTTCTGGTACCTATGGAGATAGGTTTGTGTTTTGAGCCTTACCTATTCAGGGCACACTGTGTGACAACAGCCTTTGCCAGTATCCATACGGCCTGCACTGATAGGTGCACGCCAGTCCTAGCAAGTGGTGCATCATGTCATGCTCAGCATGTCATCCCAGACTGGCACACATTGGGTCCCCTTTGCCTAACTGCATTACTTCAGCAATTGTTGCACTTCATCATCTCGTTGTCATGTTGTGGCATGCTGCTTGTTGAGGGTAGGATGTTAGTCGGGGTCCTCAGGTGTGCATATGGTACTTGGTGTTACATTACTTAACACATAGCATTCATGCCTCAGGTGGTGCTGCAGGGCTGCCTCTGTCGGATGCACATATTACACTTCCCTGTACATGTTTGTGAGCAGGTTGTGTCACGTTAGGCATCCCTGTTACTATATGAGTGAGTCAGAGAGGGTCTCATTCCCAAGGTTCCTACTGAGCCAATGTATGTGCTATGCGTTGCCTCTTTGCCAAGGCCAGGGCATACTGGGCACGCCTCCTTCTGCCTACTGGGGCAGGCTCAGGTTGTTCCTCCTCCGAGTCACGCTGTGCCTGTGGTGGCCTTGGCGATGGTGGGGGGCTGTTTGGCCCAGCCCTATGCTGGTCCTGCTGCAGCTGTTTTCGCAAGATCATATTATGTAGCATAGCACATACCATGACAATTTGGGTACATGTAGTTGGTGTGTACTGCAAGGCTCCACCAGATGTGTCCAGACACCGGAACCGTGACTTGAGCAGCCCAAACACACGCTCTATTACATTACGTGTTTGTGCGTGTGCCTCATTATGGCGTTCCTGTTCAGGTGTGTGCGTTTCTGATGGGTGTCATCAGCCACAGCTCCAGTGCATATCCTGCATCCCCCACTAGGTGTCCGTGCGGGATGTCCCCATTGGCAAATGTCTGGTACAGCTGCGTCAAATGCCAGATGTGGGAATCGTGGTAGCTCCCAGGACAGCCAGCACACACATTCATTATTATGCCCTGGGCATCACACATGACCTGGCATTTGATGGAGGGAAGCCCTTGCGGTTTATGTAGGCCCTACCCGCTCTCCTGCTGGTGCTTTGATGCGTATGTGCGTGCAGTCTATAGCACCCAGTACCTCAGGGTATTCCGCTATTTGCTGGAAGAGACGATATTGCTGGCCAATACCTCACGGGCATTGGGGAAATATACATGATCACCGACATGTGCTGACATGGCATCCAGGAACTGGTGTAGTACCCTGGAGGCTGATGCCTGTGATATCCCCATCATATCACCAGTTGGTCTCTGGAAGGTACCTGTTGCTAGTATTCTTAGGCCAACACATACCTTGGTTTCCACTGGGATGGGTTCCCCTCTGTTGGTTCTGTGTGTGAGGCGTGGCCTGCACAGCTCAACAATCTGCTGCAGGAGCTCTCTGTCCACTCTATAGTGCTCTACTATCTCCAGCTCATGTAACCCGTGGTAGGTGACCCTGGGCCTGTACACTCTTCTCCGTCTCCTCACTGCGGGTTGTCTGGCACCATCTGCATTGTCACCACCCTCAGCAAGTCGCCTATGTCTCATTATGACAGCTATGGCAGCCCCTAACATTTCTGCTCTGAGTTCAGCTTTTTCAGTTTTCACTTCTGATAACTTAACTCCTGTCTTGCAGTGTCTCTTGAGAGAAACATTCTGCACTGCTGTTTGCAGAGTTTTAAGTGCTGGGCTGGCCTAGTATTCTGCCTGTGTAATTGCCTGCATCTAATTGTTTTCACCTGCTAGCTCCAGCAGTATTCCCTGCTAACTTCCTAGTACATCTGTTGCTTCCTTTTTCCTTTCTGTTTCCTCAGGGTGGAGCCGTGTGCAAACCAGCAGAAACACGCTCACAGTGGCTTACACGCGCACACATACTTACACAGTTTTGGATCTGCTTATTCGGATTAAAACGTGTGCACGCGCCAAACGGTGTTAAACATCTCCCAACACGCTCCCACATGCTCAGTCTGCCTTACACGCGCACACTGCCTTACTCGCCGTGGCGCCACACGCGCATACACGTCCAGCAAGAAACTTGGGTGTAGGCAACAGTGTACACCTTCCATTTCTTGACTTTCTCATGTTTACTTAGTGGCACACCTCTTTCCTTGATATCTGTCTGACATCTGTCATGTAACTCTACCCTCCAATGAACTCCATCCCTTTCTACCATTCCCCCTGTGATGTCACCTATCTCCTACTCTGTTCCTCCCCCATATGTAACTCTTACACTACTCAGAATGTGCTCATTTGCTATGTGACAGTGGAATTCAGTATCCTTACACTCATTTGCATCAGATTGCCTACTAATGCTTAGTTACATCTCTTAGACTCAGCTTCCCCCCTTAGCAACCACTACACGGTGGCCATGTTGGTTTTCCTCTGCTGGTCCCTCCATTGACATTCCATGTATTGCATAAAACCTACATTTGTAGGTTTAATTTTTATGTTTTATGCAGCGCAGCCCGTTTGCGCGGGGCTGCGCTGGGTTTACACATCGGCAATTGCCGAAAAAAAAAAAATTATATTTTTCAGATATTTGCATGGGGTTACCTTGCCAATGGCCACATATTTGGCCATTGGCATGCTGCCTATAACATATGCACCCTTTATTTGGAGCTGACATGGCTCCATTGCCGTGTTGCAGAAAGCGTACTCAGTTGTCAACTGAGTACATTTCTGCAGCTAAAACGGCTCTTACACGGGCTGTTCTTGGCTTCCTGGATCGCTAATCAGCCTCATTTGCATG